>NC_135435.1:26234154-26569154 GCF_051991255.1 Vanacampus margaritifer | reverse complement strand
TGAGAAATGTAACATATTGTGATTAGATTATTTGTATATGTAGGGCTTTATTTTATATTTTACTTGTTTTAGTGTAAGCAAGGAATAAGGGTTTATAATTTACACTAATATCTGCATTTAAGAAAAGGGCATCTGTTTATATTCCATTATTCATTTTTTTCTTCTTCATTTGCTTTCTTTTCTATTTTAATGATTTATTATTAAATATAATAATTTATTGTACATGATATAAATTAGTGGGAGCAGGATTAGATAAATTCTTGTACTTCTTCCTACTCCCTTTGAACATGTAAATTCTGACTTTAGTTATAATTATTTTCCTTTTTAACTTTTATTTTCTTTCTTTCACTTTTATTTTGTATTCCATTTATATGTTTAATAAACCACACCAAAACAAACAGAAAAAAAACAATTATTATATCAAATATATATATATGCTGTATAATATATTTTATTTTTGAAAACCTAAGGGGAAAAAATATTTTATTTTATTTTTTCTTTTGCCCTGCATTTTTTCGCCCCCTCACTAGATGGCGCCCTAGAGGGCCGCCTAGTTCTCCTATGCCCACGGCCGGCCCTGCTCCGACTAACAGAATAATGCATTTGTTTTCAAATGCTAAAATTAATACCAACCTCAATTTTGTTGCCAGTTTGGTCTGTCCAAACTGGACTACAGTAATTTGTGATTTGAATAGAAATATAGTATCTCATTGAATTTTCTGTTACAAGCTAAATATAACATTAAATAAAATGGCAACAAGAAGCATTGAAATTGTACAGAGCCCCTAAGGTGAGATGGGGGCCGGGTGTAATATGTTCTCATTAGGACGAGAAAGTTTCTTGTGCATGCAATGGACTGCCTTCTCATCCTAACAAGAAACTTTTTTGTTCAAACGAGAATGTTTCTCGTCCTTAGAAATTTTTTCATGAGAACAAGAAAATGTTCTCCTTAGAATGAGAAATATATATATATATATAGGGTCCAATATACCTGGAGCCACCTAGAAATCCCCTGATGAGGTCAAGTACTTCAGAAAATGGATGGATTGAAAAATAAACAAAAGTCAACAAATGATAAAATTAATAAATAAATATTAATAAAATGAATATTTTGTGGGGGGAGAAAATCTGGGCTTTGTATTTGAACACAACAACATTTGTGTTTTGATAATAGCTGCTCATGGCTATGTTAATTTCTGACAAAATTGGCAGGACTTTTTGTCATTGTTGAAACTTTCTGCAAAGCATTATATTGAAAAAAGACAAAAAAAAAACTGGAGCACTCCAGCAACTCGATTTAGAGGAAATAGGATTGCTCAAATTCATCCAAGGTTAAATTGACTGATTGCTCCTACAAGATGCAAATCGTTTTGTAAAACCACGTTGAAGCTTTGCGTCTCATCTCTGCTAATGATATTCTAGAAATTCCCAAATGACTTGCAGAGGGCATCAGGTACACGCAGTGAACATATCATGATGCATCATGCTTCAACAGACAAGACAGCACGCACACATTATATGCAGATAGGGACAGTGATGTGACATTTACTTTCATCACTTATCAACAATGTGGCATTTGTACATCAAACATGCTGTTTTATAATGAGTGTTAGTCCCCATCAGACTAATGAATGATTCCGACACTTGTCACTGGCTCGTGTCAGACTGAGAGGTCAAAAAGGTTGACATGCATGTAAATGCTAGTAGACTACAAGATTAATGCTGAACATACATTAGCAATAACATATGAAGGGTGTTGTTATAAATATATATCGAGTGCTGGGGTGGGGGGGGGGTGAAGCCCCCCTAAAGTAGCTCTAACCATGCTACTGGTCCTTCATATCAATGTATATCACATAGTCAGTTGAGTGCATACTTTCCATTACCACAGAAAACGATTGCAAGAGCAGTCTTCTTGCAAGTGTTGCTTTGAAATCTTTTTTTTTTTTTTACTTCTTGACTTGACTTTTACTTCTTATGCTCATTTCCAGGGGAGTGATGGATTGATGAATGCTGGCATAATATTAAGATGAACATCTCAAGACCCTGTACATTTCATTGCTATAAAGAGCTGGTGAAAGTAATTAGATTTCACGAAGATAAACTGGCTACTGAAGAATTACCAAGACACTCTTCGCATCTCACATAAATTTGTTATGTTTACATTCAAGACACACATGACTAAAAAGAATAACGATGGGAATTTGTATAACTGAGTGGCTCCTGTGCTATGAATCCATTGATATGTTTTGTTTTTTTTAAATAAAAGGTTGTGTTTACAAATCTGTTCATAGTGAAATAATTGCCTAACGGTTTAACGGACGTTTCTTTTTCGTAGCATCTGCTGGCTTATTGGATCGTATCAACAATGACGTTAAATGAGCAGTGAGGTGTTTTTCTTTCTTTCCCTTTTTTGAAAAATAACATGAAGTGCGGGTGGCCAACGAGCAGCCCATCATTTGCAGTCCGGGCTGGTGCTTGCGTTTGAATCCCTCCTTCTTGCCCCGCCCCCTCGAAGCGATTGGCTGCCTCGTGAGCGCAGGCAACGTTTTAATGCAGCGTGTTCGTGCACGGAGTTCATTCTATGCTCGGAAGCTCTCTTGTAACTCAGGACCCGTCCAAACGTGCACAACACACTTTGTAACAGCTTGCTTTGCACAGCCGAGAACTAGCCGGTTCTGTTGGAACGGCACATTGAGTTGATCCAGAATGCGGGCGAACTGTTGCCTCTCCCCTCCTCCGCACTTTGGATGAGGACGCCGGGCAAGGGCAAGGACACCGCACCGCTGCTGCCGCTGCTGCCGATTCGAACCGGGCAGAACCCATTGACCGGTCGCCCTTTTCACTTTGGATCTTACCTTGCCGCGCATCTGGATGTCCGTCGTTTCTTGAACAAAGGTGACTCACTGTTCCCAGAAGGCGAGCCTCTGCATCCTAATCACACAGCAGAGAGGACTTGAGCTCATTGACATCACAGTCAGACTTTTCCGAAGCCGTTTTCATTTATTTATTTATTTATTTACACTGCGGTGCATTGTAGCCTGCAACCAAACGGGATACAAACTCATTTTAAAGGGGTCAAATTCACCCAAACCCATTTAGGAATTGACTTTTGGATCTTTACTTTTTTTTTTATAATTCTTTTTGGTGCTGTTTTTGGGATTATTATATCAATTTATATGGGTAAGTTACCTTTTGTTTGTGTACGTGTCCTTAAATCGTGCTTGTGTGTGTGTGTGTGTGTGTGTGTTCTCTAGCTTTATCCTCGTTTTTTAAAGAGTATGAGGAGCAACAGCTTTTACAGTTGAGTCTTGCAGAGAAAGACACAGAGCACCAGAGGAGAGAATTACACGGTTCTGCTGATGGCTGGCAGCTCGTTTTTTGAATTTTTATGAGGCTCATTTTAAATATCCGGATTATGCGGATTTGTTAATGCGTGTAAGAGGCTCATTTTATACTCACTTATTCAAATAGCCGTCACAATAGGCCAATCTCCTGTTGTGTTCCCGCATAGTCGCCACATCATTAAAGTTAGACTGCATTCATCCAGTCCCCACCCCCCCCCCCCCCTACCCCCCAACATATACTGTAGGTGAATGGCCAGGTAGGGCTTAAAGGTTTAGCGATTGACTCCAAAATGCATTCTAAATGTTACATTTGCCGTGATCTAAGTATTAAGTGACATTCAAGGGGGGGATCATTATTTATCAGAGTATCAGAAATGTGCAGTGTCTTTCCAAGGTTAACTAATTGGCAAGCTCCCCCCATAATTGTGGAGATGAATTACATATGAGCCTTGTTTCCATTTCGGCTCAATGGTGGATCTTATTTCCCCCGGATAAAATGTCCAATGTTTTCTGTCTACCTTCCACTAACTAACCGACATAAACATAACATATCTATTTTTTTGTGCTTCCTTCTAGGTGGTATCAAATTTTGTTCACAATGAGTATTCAATTTGGAGAGTGGCTCATGATCATTGCTCAGATGAGTCTGAGTGCTCCGTGGAATATGAATTAGGCGTTCAGCACCACAGATTGCCGGGAGAGGCAGAGGAGGAGCGCAACAGATCACACACAATCTACCAAGACAAATGCCAAGACCTCACATGATGAACAGGACTCTTCATTTGATCCTAAGTAATAATACACCGATTTAACAAGATATCAACAGGTCAAAGGCGGAACATAGACAACACAGATTTTTGCCGCTACTACGAAGTGGGGATGTATCTTTCTATTTTCTTTTTCCTCCTCTTATGGGCTCAAGCCCTGACATTGAAAAACTTGAATTACTCTGTCCCAGAGGAACAAGGTCCGGGAACAGTAATTGGAAACATTGCCAAAGATGCCAGACTTGGACTGGAACAGATTGGGCAGGGAGGGCAGGGAAAGAAAGCCAACTTCAGGGTGTTGGAAAATTCAGCACCCCATCTCATCGATGTTGACCCACAGAGTGGACTACTCTATACAAAGCAACGCATTGACAGAGAAACATTGTGCAAGAGAAACCCAAAGTGCCAGCTCTCAATGGAAGTGTTCGCCAATGACAAGGAGATCTGCATGATCAAAATAGACATCCAAGACATTAATGACAACTCGCCCATTTTCCCTTCGGATCAGATTGATATTGACATATCTGAAAATGCAGTTCCAGGGACGCGCTTTCCTTTGACCAGTGCACATGATCCAGATGCAGGCGAAAATGGTCTGAAAACCTATCAGATAACACGCGATGACTACAATCTATTTTCCTTGGAGGTAAAATCCCGCGGGGATGGAACTAAGTTCCCAGAACTGGTTATTCAAAGACCATTGGACCGGGAAGAAAGAAGCCATCACACTCTTATATTGTCAGCCACTGATGGCGGGGAATATCCAAGGTCAGGTACCATGCAGATAAATGTTAAAGTTATTGATTCAAATGACAACAGCCCTGTGTTTGATCAGCCCTCCTATGTTGTTGAAATTCCCGAAAATTCCCCTCCTGGTAAAGTCTTGATCAATTTAAACGCCACAGATCCCGATGAAGGCAACAATGGACAAGTAGTCTATTCTTTTAGTGGCTATGCCCCGGAGAGAATCCGGGAGCTGTTCTCAATAGATACCAGAACAGGGGTCATAAAGATTCAGGGTGAAATAGACTATGAGGAGAGCCCAGTTATTGAGATTGACGTACAGGCAAAGGACCTCGGACCCAATCCAATCCCAGGCCATTGTAAAGTCACTGTTAAAGTGCTGGACAGGAATGATAACTGGCCCTCTATTGGCTTTGTGTCCGTAAGACAGGGAGCCATCAGCGAAGCAGCACCTCCAGGCACTGTCATTGCATTGGTTCGTGTCACAGACAAGGACTCTGGCAGGAACGGGCAGCTTCAATGCAGAGTGCTGGGTAATGTCCCTTTTAAACTAGAGGAGAACTACGATAACTTCTACACAGTTGTGACGGACAGGCCATTGGACAGAGAGACGCAAGATGAGTATAATGTCACCATCGTGGCTAAAGACAATGGTATTCCTCCCCTAAACACCACTAAATCCTTCACTGTAAAGATTCTGGATGAGAATGACAACGTCCCCCGCTTTACCAAGACAGTTTATCTTCTCCAGATACCAGAGAACAACATCCCGGGAGAGTTCTTGGGTAATGTCCTTGCACATGACCCAGATCTAGGCCAGAATGGCACTGTGTACTACAGCATTGTTAACTCCAACGTGAGCGGAGGTGATGTCAATACGTATGTAAATGTGAACGCTGCCAACGGAGCCATATATGCAGTGAGGTCGTTCAACTATGAGCAAATTAAATATTTTGATTTCAAGGTTCTTGCCCGAGATTCTGGATCGCCACACCTAGAGAGCAACGCTACAGTGCGCATCAGTGTTTTGGATGTCAATGATAACATACCTGTCATCGTTCTACCCCTTCTACAAAATGACACCGCTGAAATCCACGTGCCGCGGAATGTTGGTGTTGGCTACATTGTCACCACAGTGAGAGCAGTGGATAATGACTATGGTGAGAGCGGGAGGCTCACCTATGAAATCACGGATGGGAATGAAGAGCGCCTTTTTGATATAGATCCAGTGACCGGCGAAGTGCGAACAGCCCACCCATTCTGGGATAATGTAACTCCCATTGTCGAGCTTATTATCCGTGTATCAGACCATGGCAAGCCAAGCCTGACCGCGGCGGCTCGGCTTATCATCAAGGCATCCAATGGACAGCCTGCTGATGGACTCCTGCATGTTGACGACAATCAGAACTGGGACATGTCGCTGCCTCTCATTGTGACTCTCAGTATAATATCAATCATGCTTCTGGCTGCCATGGTCACCATCGCGGTCAAATGCAAGCGGGAAAACAAGGAGATACGAACCTACAACTGTCGCATAGCAGAATATTCCCATCCACAACTGGGGAAAAGCAAGAAAAAGAAAATTAACAAGAACGACATCATGCTGGTGCAAAGCGAGGTGGAGGAGCGGGATGCCATGAATGTGATGAATGTGGTAAGCAGTCCTTCCTTGGCCACCTCTCCCATGTACTTTGACTACCAGACACGCCTGCCACTCAGCTCACCAAGGTCAGAGGTCATGTACCTTAAGCCCACTTCCAATAACCTCAGCGTGCCCCAAGGCCACGTGGGATGCCACACCAGCTTCACAGGCCCAGTCACCAGCACCACAGACACACCTACTAACCGCATGTCCATCATACAGGTAAGGGGAATTGCCCTACTCTCCTACACTGTTATTCCCACTTCCACGTGGCCGACTTCATGAAGCGTCCAGGTCTTGTCAACATGACTTGTCTTGTACAATGAAAGATAAAAGAAACCAAAGGCAGAGAGGAACGAGAGAGGGGTAAAATCAAAGCGCATTAGAAGGATTAAATATTGCCGTTCCCTCTCACAGCTGATCTAGTGACATCCACACAAATGATTTGCGTTTGAAATATGTCACGGCCGGCTTTTCAAATCAGGTTTTTCAACAATCATCAATTTGACCAAGCTGCATTCTCGCAAAATCTAGCACAATAGCAACATTTTCAACCGTTGCATAATAACCACCTTCCAATGTAAGCGTATTTATTCAATTTTAACGTAACTAGGTCGGTCCCAGCTGACTTGAGCAAGGCACCCTGGTCTTATCGCAACCCACTTGTAGACGGTTATCCATGTTTACATCGATGGGCAATGTAGAGTTTTCAACTAATTTAAGGGGATGTGGTAGGGAAATGCAATACTCTTCCGTACACAGAAAAAAGTAATATGTAGGCTATATGATGTTCTATATTAAGTCATCCTGAATGGCGGTCAGAAACTAGTATTTACTACTTGTATTGTAATTTCCATTCATCACAGTTGTTAAGATTTAGAATTAATTCTGTTCGAATTAACCACGGAGAGATTAGCTGATTGAAGATATTTTTTTACAGCTACTTTAAGCATCTTTGTGTGGCGTATGTAGGTATATAAGTCTCTAATGTGTGAAATTCTCTGAGGCTTTTGGCCTTAAGCTCATTAGAAGTCTGTTGTGTCAGACGGGGATTAAGGCCTGCAGCGCTACGTAATGCTAGGACAATGGTCAGTTTTTAACAGATCAAGTCTTTCGTCGTCGTGTTTTTCTTTTTCTTGTCTAGCATCATTGTTTTGTGTCGTCCACTTGAGGTGTAGTTATCTTAGTATAATGTGAGATTTATTCTAGAGTATTTCATCACAACATTTTCTAACTTGATTTTTGTTATCTTAAGTCTCCTGTTGTATTAATTAATGTTTGTATTGTCCAGTTCGCCAATGTCGTTTGCCTCTTAGTTAAGCTGTCCGTTGTGGTTTGTACCCCCTGTAAGAGCTGGACATTTCTGTGATGTTGACCGCGATCAATTGTGACGTGTTCCCACCAGGGAAGAAAGCCACTGTCTGTTGTTCTCACTCTCAACCCTGCTTCTATTATGAGCCAGCTGCAAAGGGCAAAGGCCAGCACAAAGAGCGTTAGTCGGACTTCCTCATCAGAGGAACGGGGTCATTTGTGACTATTTTTTTCCTTCTAATTTTGTGATGATGAATTATGCTGCATAAGATTTCTGCACACTCACTGCGTGCACTCTTTTCTCATCCTTCTTCCGAATTGTAGTAGAAAAAACTAGCAGGAGCAGCAACAAAGGCACTCCGTGGTATCTTGTTTTAAGTGGGTCCCCTGAAAGTGTGAACTATGTAGGGTGCTCTATTGTATTATTCAAGAGAAACCAATGTAGAGGGAGTCGCCTTGAGGCATTAAGTTTCTTCAGAGGCTTTACAGAAGCATATCATTTTCATCTCCACCCTGCCACCGTTCTCCCTTTATGTGGACAGTAAGTAACCCGAGTCAGAGCAAAGTGGCAATGGAGAAAGATGTCAGGAAACAAAGACAAAATTCCTCCTTCATCGATCCCCGGGCCTCACAGCCCATCTGTCACTACAGTTGCTAGTGAAGGAAAAATAAATTCATGAAGTGGAAGAGCATATCGCCTGCTCATTCAGTTTCACAAGGGCAACTTGGTGTAGCTGGGTTCGCATCCAGCTGCATGCCTACCACCGTCACCCTGCAAACCTGCAAAGCACTCGCAACACTGCTCCTGGTCTCTCATGATGTTTTAAAGCCGCATACCGGCTTAGAGGCACCGCTTGGCCTATTGCTAGGAGAGAGGAATAACACCAGCATATCAGCAGAGCTTGCCTTGCCTTATCATTGTCACAATTGGGCCAGCAACCAGCCCAGTGGAGAGCTACATTTTATTTGCAAGGAGAATTCCTGGGATAAGTAGATGAATGATACGCACAGTAATGATGCTTAATACTGCTTAAGGCGTTGAAGGGAATTACTTAGTCCAGGATGAAGGTTAAAACCAATCTGTTGCAAAATTCCTCAAAGCTCTGAAGGTTGGCTGTGACTCAAGAAAGAGCATGCTCTATGTCATGCGATGTGCTTTATGAACGGTACAGGTGGGGATTTTATTTCTCATTACATGGAAGCATGTTTTTGTCATTCTGATTGAAATCATTCCAAATGAAGATCTGTTCACACGTGACATGGATCCATTCCGATCTGACGTTTACATGCTCGACTACGTTAAGCAGATCAGCTGTGTGATCGATGTAAACATCACGTTCATTCATCTATTAAAGACAGTAGTTGTGATAGTATAAATATTAAGATATTAAAGCAATAGCTTGATAAAGACAAGTTCTAAGTACTTGGTAAGATGCCGCCATTTTAAAGTGTTTAAGCGACGACATCACGACGCATTTACGTCAAAAACGGAGCACGCACAGACCGCGCCTTAGCTATTCCGATGCTCGTTCAGATTGGTAAAAGAAAAACCTTACATAAAAGACACCCTTGTGAATCAGAATCAAATTCCATTTGGATTCAGCCTTTTCCGATTGAGGTGCTTATATGGAGCGTTTTCATTTCGTGTAGTCATTCGGATTTATTCTAATCATAATACAAGGCCCCATGAAAACCCAGCTATTGTTGAGTTTCAGCACTTCAGCACCGCAGATTCTTTGGGGAAGTTGCACTCATTTTCTCCAAGCTTGTAGAGATGTTTAGCCGTCCATAAATGATCACATCAGCTGTTTGAATAAATTGTAATTTTAATTGAACAGACATTTGACTTGATGAAAGAGGGGAATTTTATGGTAATAGGGTGCAGGTGGTAGGAAGGCCAAGTGGGAGATTGTGACAGATGCCACATGGAGGAAGTAAACGCTGCCTTTGGGTGGCAGCGTTCTGCTGTGAGTTTAAGTACGTTTTTCAAGGGGTAAAATGGGTTCTCAGCCTTTGCTATTTGGGAAGGGTCTTCTCTTTTGGTAAATGTATACCATCAGCAATGTGATTGCATGATTTTTAAACAATGTTTAAAAGTCACTCCATTTAATTTGAATCATAAACATCCTATAAATGAATGATTCAACCTTGTTTCAAATGTATGGTAGCCATAAAAGACATGAAACTGTGAGTATATAATAATTTGAACTGCGTGAATTTGTGGTATTGTTTAGCTCCCTTTGAGTTGTTATGGTCGTGTTTATGCATATCAACAATGTTGCTGGAGTGGATCTTTAAAATGAATTCTTCCAGGGATGGTCTCAGTCTGCATAATTCAGGCAGATTTATGTGTGTGGGTGGGTGGGTGTAATTTCATTGTGTATTCCAGGCATAGGATTTAGTCCATTCGAGCCAGAGCCTCTTCTCTTTTGTGAGCGTGACAATCTTGCATTTGTCCAAACCTTGAAACACCCTTCCTCTGAGAAAGACACACACACACTCAAGCACGCAAACACACTGATGTGCATAACAGGCCTGTGTCTTATCACATCCTCTGCCATATATTATATTGAAATTGCTCCCACACTTGAGAGACCACTGAGGCAATGGATTAGAAAAACACTCTTTATTTAATTTTTCTTTTCCCCTTCATCTTAAGATAGCCGCTCTCTTCTGGAGTCTCCGGTGGGATGGGATAAAATATAATGTGGAGGGGGTGTGGGTAGGTTTACCTAGGAAAACTAAGTGTACTTTTAGAACAGACCTGGCAGTTGTTTTAAAGTCACTTGTGTACTCCCACGGTTGAGAAGCACAGGTCCAGTGTGGTTAATTTTGCTTTTCCTCGATATTCCAAAATCCCTTACAAAAGATGTGAGGCTGCAAAGTGTTTATTTGGGGACACACGCTAAATTATATCATTGTTAAATAAACAAAAAACAGACTTTTCGTTTTGTTTATTCTATTCTTTTCATTTTCTTAGTTTTTCTGTCGCACTATCAGACAAGCTTGTTTTCAGTGTAAATTAGGTGGCTACTCTTGACTGTGGGGAAAAAAGTACGAGATATTATTAGTATTTACATTAGCTCGCTGCTCTGTTTTGCTGTCTTTTTTTTCATGCGCCCACAACATTTACTGAGCTGATTTATATTCACACATTCCATATTCCCTTGTAACTCAGTGTCTATATCAATGTCTGCCAGTTAACTGATTTTGAAAATGCATATCCCAAGCTCACAGAAATGCAATCACTGTGAATAAAGTAATCAGATGTAAAAGTGAGGTTTTAAAAAAAAAAAAAAAAATTAAAGTAATATAAATGTAGTATTGACTCAAAAATTAATTGCCACTTATAGGTAACTACAGTCTGATTTGTTTAATATTCTATAATAGAAGATATTTGCTGTCAGATTGCAATTCTTTGAGTAAAAGGTGTTTCAAATATTTCCAGAAACCCAAAGGCTCATGATTTTAATGAAACATGATCATTGGCTCTTTGGCGTATATGTGAGTTTATTATCTATCAAGAGGTTGGACTTGCCATGCGTTCATTTTGTAATTTCATTAAAATGAAAGACCTCCTGATCTGGCAAAGGTTCAATACAAAGACACTTTGTGTTTTACAAGTCTCAAAAAACAGACAGGATATAAGAACACAAGTTGGCCTGTGTGATACTCAAATGGACCGGACACATTAAAGCAATTAGCTGAGTTGAAAAGGAAGCAGCCTATTGGAGATGACATGGCCATGATAATAACTGCATTGGCAGTGTATCCATGGAGGAGGAAAAGCGAATTTTCTAATTGTCTAATTTGTTGACGCCAGAGTTTCAAGTCAATGTCGTTTGACGTTTTTGGTGTCAGCATGATTTGAATTTCTTTGAACTACTACCTACGAAGACTGCATGACTTTTGTTTTACGTCCCATTATTTTCCTATTTTTGCTGCTTAGTGTGTACTCTCAGACCAGATGTGCCCTACATTTTACCTGCTGATTTTTCACTTTGTCTTCTTATTTAATACAAACACCCCTCAGCCGCTGCTGTTTCTGCAATTTCATACAAAAAAAATGGATGATTGTGACCAAATGAAATGCTGATATCCCCAGGAGACCTGAGGCATTTACCCTCGCACAGCTGGCATTTTGCTCGAACAAGTCAGCCAAGAAGTCAATAGCGCCAACAAAGGTCACATAAATCACGAGAACAAAACATTCACTGTGCAGGAATGTTGAATTGCGCTGCCAGGTGTGTTGACATGCAACATATGCAATCACACAGGTAATATCGCTAGCAGTGCTAGCTTGAAGGACTAAATCTTGTTGGTTTGTTTAATTGGAATAGCCTTTCCCAGGAATCCTTTGCCCCTTGAGAAATGTTCACTCCTTCTGTAGCCAGATGGTGGAGCTGCATGATTTTACATGGGTATAGACGGTGCAAAATTTCGTATTTCCAAATGCCAACAAATTATGGACGATGACGTATTATTTTCAATTAAATCCTTTTAATGTGTAGATTCTCAATCTATAATTTCTCCTGTCTGTATGGCGTGCATGTGTGTGTTTCCTTCATTCATTACTTTACTTACTCCCTCCCTTGGATATTTGTCATTGGTTTAGCTAACTCTGACCCTGTTTTTCCATGGCAAACATGTAATTTCATTTCCTTTATTCATTTTTTTTCTTTTTTTCTGGAGAGCTCAGTATTGTTCATTCGGTAATTTTACCGATTTGACATATCATCATTGATCTCTTTTTTTTTTTTTTTTTGTACGTGGGTGAGTGCGTGCGTGTGAGTGTGTGTGTATTCATTAGTTCACCTAAAACCTATTAAAAAAATCCCATACCGTTCACCTAAACCAAACACTTCCAGCCAGAGTCATTTCCTTTATTCAATGAGGTAAAAAACTAATTGAGATTAAAAATCTTTTTTTCAAGTGTGACCTGGTAATGAGGTTTATGGTTGTCCTGTTTTGCTGGCGGGCTGCCAAATGACGGAATGAGCGCCGATGAAGCGATTTTTGGCAGTTACCTGAGCCGTCACTAACCCGAAAATCAAAGATGAGGGGCAGTTTGGGAAGAAAAAGCAGGACGAGGAACAGTAATAGTATAATTAATTATACTTTTTTGTGTGCTGTTACCTTTGTAAACATTTTATCTTTTTTTTTTACTGATGGTCCTAAAATAGCGATGACAAGCAAATTAACGATGACAGAAGGGCGGTTAAAATAACAATGACGACTGACTGGGCTAAGCTGAAATAATGACGGACTGGTGAATGCCGAATGCTTACTGTCGTGTGGGAAAAATCTCTATTGTAGAAACGGCTGATTTTGCGATATCAAGATCATGAATGCTCCTATCTAGATATTGATACAATAACGATGGGCAATTGAACAAAATTTTGCCGGTCCAACATTTGTTTGTTGTCAGCCCGTGATTTTTTCATACCGAACCAAAACTTTAATCGTCAGGCCGTAATTTTATTTGTCACTACTATTTTAGCATCAACAGACAGAGGTGGACTTTCCGTCAGTACGTCATCCGTCAACAAAACGGGCGTCAGTCAGTGACGGACTGGGGGGGTCTGACGGTACTCGACTCGGTTTGTGACGATTACACCGTTTCTTGTCATCCGTCATTAGTCAGCAAAATGGGTGTTCGTCTGTAATGGACTGACAGACAATCCGTCAGTACTGATGGAATGCCCACCTCTGACAGTAACCTTGCATCATTTAGCCCAAATGCTAAACATATAATTGTGAAAAAAAAAAAAAAGGTGTCCGTCGCACAGAAGGCCAAATATGCAATGCAGACAATGTATTCTTTGAACTGGCAGTAGCGGGGTCTGCGAGCTGTAAATCAAACACTTTCAAAGTCAAACAAAGTGGATCTCACTCCGCAGTGCTTTGGCATGGGTCCAACGCAAGAGAGCTACACTCTGCCCTCTAGACATGTGCTACTGAAACACCATGCAGCTCGAAGAAGGAATTATGTGGATCTGTTCTCACCTTCTCTCTCATTAGTTGAAGGGAAATGATTTATCCCTCTCCCCGTCCTTGTCCTTGTCTTTTATTGCTAAGCACTTCTCCCGCTACATCAGTAATGTGATTAATTGATTGGATGGATATACGGTACCATGAAAACTATCTAATTTGCTCTAATTTTAGCAGAGTACATATCAAAACAAATGGCTGTAAAACAGATGTTTTAACCCACGTAGAACCGCAGGTCTCCATCATGTTTGCCCGATGTTTCCATTAGCAGTGCTATTTGAAGCGTATTTAAATACGGCCGATGTATTTTTTGCACGATTGTTCGTGCGGGCATAGGTGTCTCAGAGGGTATGGCTGTAACCGTTTCCACTGTCTGCTGCTTACATGTGGAGGGAGTCCAGTTTGAAATGTGACTCCCACGCCTAAAGGCCCTGTGTGTGTGAAGGAAAATGACAGCGACTGCGCTTTGTGGTGACTGTCATGTGTTTGTAGCAACAAAGCGGCCTGAGTCGGCAGGTCTGATGCGATATTGCCAAAACAAAACGATGGTGGCTAGGCAGAAAATGACAAACTGTTTTTTCTGCTCTTTAGGGTTGACGCAATGATGGCGAATGCTAATGGAGTATGAAAATGCAATATATGTCTTCTCGTTTTCTCTTGCATTACACTGATTCACTCAATTGGTCCCAATCCGGTGTTATTTCTTAGAGAGAATTCTCTTACGGGGCTTTTAACTTTCCGATCAATTCCTAGTATGCTCTTTTTCTTATTGACTATGCTATATTTTCTAGTGAAATGCAACATTTTATCGTCTGAGCTTTAATAAAAAGAAAATAAAGAAACAAGCTCTTTCGGTTCCGAGCTCTTGTTTCAACCTTTCTTTCTCCCAGCACTTGTCGCCGCTGATAACCGTTGCAATCGCTCATGTTACTGACGACCCGAGCCAAATTCATAATGATGAGATTATCTTGTCAACAGTACAGTGTATATGTCTGCCATATTGATCTCTGCGCACAGTCTTAATGAATAAAGCACCACGGAGGAAATACTGGCTCAATGTTAACTCTGAGTAGATCTTACTATTTATACGCTCTCAACGCTGCAAAGATGATGAATAGAATCGTGGAGTGCTGCGCCTTTCTTTTCTTTCTTCCTTTCCGCCTCTCTCCTTCCTTTCCTGTCCAGATTAGTAAGCGAAACAGCTCGCTCACACACTGGCGGAAATATGTCACTCTGACATCTTGAGTCCATGTACTCCCAGGTGGAGAGGCATAAATGGTGGGGTGGGGGTGTGCAGGGTGGGAGACGAATGCGAGAGAGCAGCCCGTCGCATGAGTGTCTTTAAATGTCAGTGTTTTGGGCGTATTTGTATGGTTATATAAAGTCATTTCTTGTGGTTACTGGGGCTTAGAGGCAGAGATTATACTTGATTGTGTCTTTTATGGGCTTGCTGGTTATTTCTAAAGATGGTTTGACAGATTATTAATGCACCGTGGACACACTTAAAAGGGGTCAGAGGGGAAGAGGCCACACTGAAGCATTGGCCCCTTGTACCTTCTTTGAGGGAACAGAAGTGTAACCCTGTCTTCCCGCGTTTCCTATTAGCTTAGAAATCTCATCACCGCTGACCCAATACAAATAGCGAATAGGTCACCTTGAAATGAAACAGGACATGCTGTTAGTGCGTGTGTCTTTGTAGAGTAGGAAGGAAATGAATTTGTGTGGATGGTACATGTAAATATGTGAATTAGTTCATGTATTGATAGAACTTGTGCTCATAGATCTGGCCTTGGTTCTGGGCTTTAGGGAGATATCCTTTTATCCCAGAATGGATCCTTCACAGTCAATTCAAAAGGAATGTTTTTCTTTCTTTCTTGTTAACTCGTCTGCTGTTATGCATTTTGTTAATGATGGGGTTTACCACCTTCTTTATTATTTTATTTCAGTTTTAATAGAAAGTCTAGATCGCGGATAGAGGGTGGACAGGTTTGTAGTTAATGAATTCAGCCTGAAAGCGCTGTAAACAGATGCAAATGGCAGTGTTACATTTTCAAATAACAAAGCCGCAAACAGAATATTTTCATGACAGATTCATTATTGAATGCAAAGTTTAAAACGTTTTAGTTTACTGAAATTATTATGTATACTTTATTTGCAAAATTATTCTGCCAAGTAACATCTCATTTCAAAGCTCAAAATAACTTTTTTTTTTCTTTAAGAAGCAATTTTGATAATCTGTCAGCTTGTCGTCAATATTTGGGTTAAGGTCAAAATTCCGGTTTCTAATAGATTCGTAAATATCCATTTACTACATGCAAAGTTTAAAAAGTTTTAGCTTACTGAAATTATTATGTATACTTTATTTGCAAAAATATTCTGCCAAGTAACATCTCATTTCAAAGCTCAAAATAACTTTTTTTTTTCTTTAAGAAGCAATTTTGATAATCTGTCAGCTTGTCGTCAATATTTGGGTTAAGGTCAAAATTCCGGTTTCTAATAGATTCGTAAATATCCATTTACTACATGCAAAGTTTAAAAAGTTTTAGCTTACTGAAATTATTATGTATACTTTATTTGCAAAAATATTCTGCCAAGTAACATCTCATTTCAAAGCTCAAAATAACTTTTTTTTTTCTTTAAGAAGCAATTTTGATAATCTGTCAGAATGTCGTCAATATTTGGGTTAAGGTCAAAATTCCGGTTTCTAATAGATTCGTAAATATCCATTTACTACATGCAAAGTTTAAAGAGTTTTAGTTTACTGAAATTATTATGTATACTCTATTTGCAAAATTATTCTGCCAAGTAACATCTCATTTCAAAGCTCAATATAACTTTTTTTTCCTTTAAGAAGCAATTTTGATAATCTGTCAGCATGCCGTCAATATTTGGGTTAAAGTCAAAATTCCGGTTTCTAATAGATTCGTAAATATCCATTAAATACATGCAAAGTTTAAAAAGTTTTAGTTTACTGAAATTATTATGATTTGCAAAATTATTCTGTCAAGTAGCATCTCATTTCAAAGCTCAATATACCTTTTTTTTCTTTAAGAAGCAATTTGGATAATCTGTCAGCATGCCGTCAATATTTGGGTTAAAGTCAAAATTCCGGTTTCTAATAGATTCGTAAATATCCATTTACTACATGCGTGGGTAGACGAGTTTCACATTCAGACAGATGCAGACAGCGTCATGATGCAAATAAGTGTCATTTCCGCTTCTTATTTCTTACCGTCGCTCACCACACTAATAAAGTACTCTGTTTCCCCCTCGCTTCAAAATTGTGTTCTCACGCTGCGTCCAAGTTTTGCCATTTTTGTTTATCTCTGCTTCTGCACTTCCGGTGGTTAGCATGTGAGACAGCTGTGCATATAAGTACTTCCTTTATTCAAAAGACCAAGATTCTTTGCGGATAGAGCATGCGCAGAACACAAAACAAAAGCGATAACCCAATGACTGGACTTTTGTTGCGCAGGTGTCATCCTATTACACTTCCACGCTGGCATTGGAACTGAGCTCCTAAGAGCGACCCACTTTTTTCACAAATGTTTGTAGAAACAGTCATCATACCTGGATGCTTGATTTTATACACCTGTGACCATGGAAGTGATTAAAACACCTGATTCCGATTATTTGGATGGGTGAGCGTGAGTGGATAATTTTGTCAGTATAGCATATAATGTATGTTCAGTATTTAAATTTATACCAAACAAATCACTTAAAATAAGACTTTGTACGTTCATTTGAACGCGTTTCATGAATAGTTATTGATGCATGTAGAACGTGAACTCCTTGTAAAGCAGCTTTTTTTTTCGGGCTGAGTTAGCAATGGTTTAAATGAGGGTAAAGCAAGGTCGCTGCTGACTCAAGACTTAAGTTAACGGCAAAGACGCACTAAGTATTGATGAGGACGCGCAGAATGATTAGTAGCGTCTACACCAGGACTGCATGCTGTGCCCCTTACTACTTTCTTCACAAGGGCAGTTGAACAATTAAGCATCAAGCAGCATTTTTTTTCCCCTCCACAGTATTAATCTTGCACTGTTCTCATTTTTTTCCAGCAGCCATGAGGCTTGTCCCCGCTATCTAAACCCCATGGTTGAACATGTCATATGTCAATATGTTTACTTGAACTGTTTGACTGCTATGTTTGATACTTTGATTGTGTTGAAGTAAATATCTACGCAACCAGACGCAACCATTTTCATTCACTCCTGGGGCTAAACTGCCACAGATGTGAATATTGTTGATAAATATACAGTACACACACACTCACGATGTGTTGAGTTGCTGCTCCTGTTTGAAGCAGAATCTTTCCTCTGAGCTAAAATGACTGCTGCGTTCTTGTCATGTCGCATTGAAACACAATCATGCTTAAATTTGTGGAGAAATTGAATGCGGGATCACAGCTTTCCCTACATTTGAGTCAAACAGACTTACAGTATATATGGGTGTAATGAGAATGAAAGTTGTCTATTTGATATGCTTTTTGTCCACATGGAAACTGTTAAACTGGTTCTAATTCTGAACCTGGTTGGAGGTACTACTTCCTATGCGCATTCACCAAACCCCTCTTTATTGAAAAATAAAATTGGCAGTTTTTTTTCTTCCAAATTCAGGACATAGGTATAGGAGGGTTTATGGATTAACAAAATGAACAGGGAGAGAAGCCTATTCATCGAATCTGGCTCTCTTATCCTTTAATTCAGAGAGCATTGTGTTCTTGGATTCCCCATCTCCATGCTTTTAAGTGTTCCTTTAGTTTTGCTGGATAGCTAGTTGTGCTGAACTAGAATTGTTCAACCCAGCATTGCAAATCATGCAGGTAGGACACTGACTCTCATCACTTAAATCTATATTTTTAGAGCACTTTAAAACAACCACCGCTGTTTGCTTAAGATGGAACTCAAGGGCAGCAAATAAAATGAAAACAGCATAGGCCCCAGAATTGAACCCTGTGGAACACCATATCATGAATTCATATTGCACATATTTGTCTGGCCACTTTTTTTTTTTTTGCTCAACATAGTTAGTATGAAGGGAGTAAAATGACAAAGAAATCACACGACGTACCATCACATCAGTCAATTTTGGTCAACCATCTTATTTGCTGCAATGCCACCATACTGAAATTGCGCAAAAGACACATGTTGACATATGTTACTGCAACTGTTAAGATGATTGTAGAATAAATTAACTATTGCCAATACTAAAAGCAAATAAAGCATTATTTTCCCTTTTCTTCTGAAAACAGTTTGAAATTAGAAGATCTTGTGACTATAAAAACGTTTATTTAAAAAACACATTATTTACCCCAAAATTGTTTTGGAATACAATCTTTAGTTGAAGATGTGTTGATCAAGCCACTTTTTTTTGTCTGGCAGATTTGTGTGATTCATTATTTATCCCGTGAATAAATGCAATGGAGTTAAAACAGATTATGCAAATGTCTTTTGTCATGTCTGCTAAACAGAATGTTATTAAAAGATTCCTTATTAAACTGAGAATTTTGAGCCACTTTGTAACATGCAAAACTCAGTTTAGCCTCTCATCTGATTTTCATGGAACATAAAATAGCCTCTCTAATATGTTGTTTATGTATGTGTTTACACCACATAAGTGGGAGAGAGACGTATAGAGAAAAAGAATAAGTTCAAGGGTATTCACTCTCAAGAGGTTTGCATTTCATTATTTCTACGTGAGTTGATTCACGAGATAATAATGACAGGCTTTGTTGACCAACTCAAAGGCTCAGTTCTGTTTATCCCTTAAGTGTTTTCTTTTCATATACTTGAAAGGTAATTTAGTTTCCAAAATTAAATGACAAACATTATTACAAAGGATAGTCACACTCACACAAAAGCAGTTCAATAATGGTGTCTTTCCTAACACAAATATACCGGAGCTATTACTGCCTATTTTGCTTCAAGATGCGGTACCTTAAATGTGACCAAAGTAGTAATTTATCATCACAGAAAAACATTGTCAGATTTTTCCACCATGAGTATTCCTCAAAAGGACGATTTACTCGATGTAGCAGTAAATGGGCTTTGAAGGAAGTCAGCTATAAATTATGTTTTGTCATGTACTTATTAATATTGGTACACACACACACACACAAATCCCATGTGTGGACTTGTGGATAACCTTCGTTTTTATACCATAGATGATTTGCGTTGCCAAGTCATTGTGGCAAAGTGTGTCAACTTTAATTTGCATGCAATTTAGAAAGCTTCACAGCCACAGCCTGAAGCCAATTTGTCTGCTATGTTGTATTATGTTAATTAAAGCCACATTCAAATCATTCAGTTTTATAATGCAAAGCTATGCTTTTATATAATTCAAGGATTCCTATAGGTAATGTGTTTACGTACATATGATGTTATAAATTAGAAATATTCATATCTACAAGGCCACGAATGCTCAAAGGGGTTTCAAAGTTTATACCTTTTTTTTTGGTCCTTTAAATTACTAAATAAAGCAGGAGAAACCACTCACAAAATAAATTTTTGGGCTCGTATCTCAGTTTTGTGGTCACGTTTTTTTTTGTTTTGTTTGGAAAAACAGACTGTTAGGATAATCAATTAGGTTTGTATAGTTAGCTTGAAAGTGAAAGAATGAACACCAAAAGTATGTTTACGGTATCATCATCATTAATTATTAAACTTTACGCAGATCTGATCAGCTGGATTTGGGATCGGACTTTAGTTAGCATTTTATGCAAAATCGTGATCGGCTGAAAAATTTGCCCAACTGATCAATGACGTCATTGACTAGCTCAACAAAATAAGACATTGCATGTTAGTGTCAACGTTTATCACCTTTAAAAAATAAAATAAAAAAAGTTTATCACTTATCATTGATTATTGTTTTTTTTTTTTTTCAAAGTGAATGGGACACATGTACCGAACAGAAAGTCGAACCAATGGTTTTGGTGGTTTTCATAAACTTCTAAATATACTGTATGTGTGCATTATATTAAGACAATAAGTAGAGTAATAGAGTAATTTCATATTGATAGCTATCATTGTTTACTCAACCTGACAGCCTATGATGCACTCATGCATATTTTCCTTAGATGTGTTTAGTATATATTATTTGGCTTGTATAATGAAATATTCATAAGAACAATCAAGGTTTCATCTGGGCTAATAAACCGTTTTCCATTTACCTTTATCAGCAACGTTGGTTAAATCGGTGTGAACTCATTTGGGCCGGACTTCTCTGCGGATATTTGGAAGATAGGCAGACAGTAGACCTTGGCGGCTTTCGGTTCACTTAAGCCCATCGAATAATTTGTCTTTTATCTCCTAGATGTGTACGACCCACTAATTACATTTGATCACTTACAATTGCTCTGAAGTCACCAAGCAATCAATGCAGTCTAATTATTGTCTAGTGTCCCTACCCCCCTTCTTTTTGTATATCCTTTATCATCCTTTAACTTTTCATTTTCTCTCTGCTCATTTATTCATTTATTTATTTGTTTGTTTGTTTGTACTGCTTTCCCACCCAACACTGTAGTGGTGGTTTCTCTCTGCTAACCTCAATTTCTTTGTGTTTTATCCTTTACCAAGTCTTCCCGTTTTGGCCTGCTTGCTTACTTTGACAGTTTTCCAAAAGGAATAAACAAGGGCTCCCTTGGTAGAAACAATCTCTCTCTCTCTCTCTCTCGCTCTCTCTCTCTCTTGGCTAGCTGACAGTCTTGCGGTTTGATATGAATCCATTTTCAAATGTGCTCATGCAGACAATAAAGAACAAACAAGTGTATCATACCCTATAGACTAGGTGAAGGTCTACCTTTTTTTTTTTCTTTAAAATGAAGTCCAATCATGTGCAAAAGAGAAGCTACCATTTTCCTCTGTTCACTGACCATTCCTCTGACAGCTTAAACTCACACCACACCACACCACACACACACTTCTTTATACACTCTCTCCGTGAAAACGAACAAAATGCAGCAACATGGCCTGGGAGTGAAATAACAGTTTGATGTGCTTGTCCCATTTGTCTCAATCGTTCCTCTGTCTGCTTGGTCAGTCTTAGGGCCTCGATGGGAATAGAGAATGGAGTGCAGCTTTTTACACTTACTCAGCCTCACTGTATTCGGTATCCTTCTGACCCCCGTGCCCTTGCTGCATACACTAGAAACCAGGGCAACATGTTTTTGCAATTCACAACCATCGCCGCAAACAAACTAAAACTCCAATCCCATGTGAAGTGCAATGAATGAGAACCACTATTTCTTCAAGGCAGTGGTTCTTAACCTGGGTTCAACCCCAGGGGTTTGGTGAGTCAGTCTCAGGAGTCTGGCGGAGGTCAAAACAGCTGACTCGTATGATTTGTGATGATGACATGTCCTACTTGGCCATCATTGGCTGCAGGTGGTTGATTTATTATTTTAATACCTTCCTACTAACTATGTCGCGCGAAAAAAATTAAGTGGTCGGACTAAAATGTGCAATAGGAATTCACGTGTATAAAGATGTATGTTTTTATAACCTATGGTGTTCCACAGGGGTCAATTCTAGGGCCTCTTCTGGTTTTATTGTATCTCCTGCCCCTGCATTCGCTCTTACGCCCAATTCACACCGACAGCGAAACGGACGCCGCAAGGAACAGAAAGCATTTGAGTCTGCGTGTCAATTCAGTGCGGTTCGGATGCGGAAAGTTTCAGCAAGCTTTCTCTTTTTTCTGGATTCCCTGTGCAGATTTTCATGAAGCTGAAGAAATTACACGAGCCGGACAGGAAGTCAGGCGTCGGCATCAAGGTAGATTTGGTATATTTCAAAATAAAACTGAATAAAACGTCTTTCTTTGGGGGGGGACGGAAGCTAGCTAACGAGCTCAGAATAAATTAAACATTACAAAATAACACTTTTTAAACACAAAACGTACTCATGGTAGAAGAGCCATGGTAGAAGTCCCAGAAATAGTGTCCAAAAAGCATATCGATGTCCGTGAGGATGCCGATCAGAAACTGCTCCGCGTTCACTCCGCAGACAGTGTGAATTGGGCGTTAACAAAACAGTGGTGGTTGTTTTAAAGTTGAGTGATGGGAGTCAGTGTCCCAACTGCATGATTTGCAATGCCAAGTTGAGCAATTCTAGTCCAGCACAACTAGCTATCTAGAAAAACTAAAAGAACAGTTCCTTAACGTGCATGGAGATGGTGACTACAAGAACACAACACTTTCTGAATTCAAGGTGAAGAGAGCCAGATTCGATGAAAAGGCGACTCTTTCTGTTCATTTTGTTCACCAGTAATGCCTATACCCAAGTCTTGAATTTGAAAGAAAAAAAAATCTATAATATTAATTTTTTTCAATAAAGAAGGGTTTGGTGAATGCGCATGGGAAACTGGTGGGCTTCAATACCTCCAACAAGGTTAAGAACAACTGCTTTAAGGTATATTGTTTGTGGCAGGTATTCATTATTTGCATGCCATTTATTGTGATCTTGATCCGTTAATTGAAAAATGTCTCTAGCAGTGAAAGGGTTGGACAGATTCCTCATACAGGAAGATGGAGGAATAACATTTACCCAGACTCTTAATTAGCAAGAACGATGTCTCTAAGCAGTGTCAGTATGTGCTTTTTATTTACTCTTGCTACAGTTACAGACGGAAAGCACCCGATTTCTGTAAGCATCCTTCCATGCTGATCAGATTCAGGTTGAGCCGTGCCACGCTGATTGAAAACCGTGTCCAAGGATGAATCCCTGGATGACTACAAAAAGAATTTCAACTCAATTTTTTTTCTCTCAAAACTTCACACTGTTATCATTTCAATGCCAAATGATTTCAAACAGCCATTCTTCCTTATGTGTCCAACCTTTGATACATTGTATGGGTGTTTTCTTTTGAATCATGCTCGTGGAGGAATGGAGTGTTCAGGCTAGTGCTAAAGGCCTGACAGAAAGCGCGGAAAGTTCAAAGTATTGAGGTTTCCTCTCTGACCTTCAAACGCTCTTTTTCATAGCGAGCTACCACAGAGCACAGATTGAAATACTCTATCGACTGTGAGCCAAGCTGTGCATATGAAAAACCTTAGCGAGGGAGACGTTGCTCACTGATCGTTTCGCTGCTATCAGTTCAAGACAGAATTGCAGTTATTTGTGTTACTCTGATGAATATCCATTACTGCACTTGGATAATTACACAATTTTTTTTATAAACCCTGTAATCTCATTCTCCCTCTAAGTCTATACCGTGCTTTTAAACTTTTGTTGTTTTCATGCTTTATTTGGGTGACAGGAATTTCTCTAAAGGCCAGTCAGCGCTGCGGGATAACAGTGACCTTTTATATCAATTGCCATCATTAAAAACACTCACATCGCACACTTTGCTGTAATTAATGGTTAAGAGCCGAAGCTGTTCCAAGTACCGCTGAGATGAAGTCCATAGTGCCGGCAAGAAGTCCGTTTAGAGTTAATAATCCAGTCACTCACCGGTTTATAAAATTGAATTTGAATTTATCCAGTGCAGTTAGGGTTTCTTTTATGTGTTTTGAGATGTGTTCTTTCTATTGGGGACGTGAAAAGTGGCTGCTATTTTTGTGGAATTTTCCAAAAAAAACATGGAATGAGCATATCAGATGCCTCTAAAATCGACCGCACACACAAAAAAAAATTTAACAATTGTGTACATGACCTATTTTACTGCCCACACCGCTTTTCTTACTAATAATCTTCCATCTGCATTAGTTAACTGGAGTTTTTAGAGTAAATGTCGGTGTTTGAAACATGACGCTAATTTTGACCCGTTGACGTCTCGGAATTGTGGCCTGCCCAAATAATTTGGGGTTACTTTTAACTGAAACTTGTTAGCCAGTCGGACAACGCGCTTCCCTGAGTAGAAGACGAAACAAAAGTTTACTCTACATTGGCTTTCGTAAGAAATAATGAAGGTACACAGTTTTTTTCCACGCAAGCTCAGGACGCTTCATCCGACTTTGACAATTCTTGCTGCCTTGAAGCGGCATTTCCAACCAGACTTTTCATTTGAACAGATTTTCACTTTTTTGGGGGCTATCCTTTTACAATGCTATTCTATTGATTCCAGTTGCATTTGCCCACCCACCACACCTAATGTGCATGATCACATTGCCTTGTTCCCCGGCAATTTAAACACTGCATGTATCAGTATCTCCGCATACGTCACAAGCTATGTAGTGGCAGGCCGTGCATTTGGTACCCAAATCCACCTCTTAATGCTACTAATATCAAATCACATATGATGTGCAGTTTGTCGCTGAGATGGTATCAAAAATATTGTGTAAATTAGGATTATTGTGTTGCAATATGGTTATTACTGGCGATGACTAAGCTAAATATCCTACCATTTTTTCACGCCATTCTTTCTGCCCCGTTTGATGTTCCGCACAGTGATGTAGCTTTTTGCTAATTTGCCCAATTTACCTGGGTAATAAAAATGTTCAAACCTGAATAAAGAGGAGCTTAAATCCTCATTATTCAATTCAAGCCTTTTACACAGTTTTCCTGTATAATTAATCACCTGGAGATCGTGTTTCACCGTAGGAGTGCTTTCTGTTGTGTCCAGTACATAGCCTACCTTTTTTTTTTTCTCTTTCCTCCTCAGACGGACAGCTTCCCCACTGAGCCTAATTACATGGGAAGCAGACAACAGTTTGTTCAAAGGTAGGTGTTGGGATTTGCTACTATTACTGCATCTCAGACCTTATTATTCTTGCTCTGGTCATCCCACCGCAGTCCCGCATCAACATAATTTATTGTTAATGAGGCAGAAATGTATTCCATCAATTCTCATTTCTAGCAGACAAGGAGGAACATGTCTTATTAATAGATGATTTAAGCATTCATTGTTGTTTGTCTCTCTGTAGTAGTTCCACATTCAAAGACCCCGAGCGAGCGAGTCTCAGAGACAGCGGCCACGGTGACAGCGACCAGGCCGACAGCGACCAAGACACCAACAAAGGCTCTTGCTGTGACATGTCTGCAAAGGAAGCACTTAAATTAAAGGCTACAGGAGTTAGACCGCCTCCGTTGGAACAAGGTGAGCCAACAAGGTTCCAATTTTTTTCCGATGCACAAACCACAAGGTTTCCGGAAACCAAATGACTACCAACCCATCATCTCTGCCTGCCTTTGTTATCTGTAATAACTGTTGCGCAAACAGGCTTTCTGATTGTACACGCGACATTAGCTGCTTCCTAATTTGACTTTCCCTTTTCTGCACTTTTCCCATTCAATGTGTGTGTGACGTGAGCGCTCTATACCCATCTTTATTTTATCAAAGGCGACAAGCCTATTACGTTTTTATAAGCCCAACTACTTCAGCCTCTCCATTTAGTCCCTCAACCCTAAACGCACGTCTCTGAAATTTTGATAATGGAACATGGAAAATAACTTAGCGAGCAGCGAGTGACGTGACGCCGTGATGTGGTGATGAAATATGAATAATTATTCTAAGCGCTGCGGGTCGGGCAGATTACACATGACATGTGTTGAACAATAACTCCCTAGATGTGAGTTGTTGCAACCCTCCTCACTGCAGCCAGCTTGCATGGTTACTGCACGTTTAGAAGCGCCAGAAAAGCTGGCGTAAAAAGGCATAAAGAGCCTTGATAGCACGAGCGGTGTGCTAAAGTCTCAGTATGGCTCCAAACAGCCTTGTACCTCCGTGTAAGTCATTACCTGTTTAGAAAAATTTATATTCCCAGAGAAATCCACTCATGTCATTATAGCAAGTAGTAATCTTACTTACGGGATTCTGAACTACAGTACAGTATATTGAACATGGGTTCTTTGTAATGGTGCAATTAATCCAAGGAACAGAAGGGCCATTTTACTCCTTGTGGAAGGACAATGACAATTTGTGCAACATTGTATTGCAATATGCATGTCTGACTCGATAGTTATTCTTTGCTTTTACCATTAAAATACAAATATACACATTGGCAACAGAAATCGGTCAATTTAAAAGCTCTATAAAGTATGTTCAGTATTTTTTTTTTTAATGTTAGTGTTTAATTGTCTGTGATGAACCAAAAGAATGCGAGCACATATGACAAAAAGGAGCGTCTTGGGAAGTACTAGGGTAGCCAATAAAATCTTCCCTAGTGCGCTTGTGTGATATTTCTGCATTCAAGAGCCAACCCCAGCCTGTTCGTCCAACTTTCTTTGGATTGTACTGAATACTCTTGGGGTGCTTTAAAAAGACATTGCTGCCCCCATGCACCAATCAAACACACGGGTGCTACAAGTCTATAACCTGCCTTCTATAACCTGCTTTTCACTCTTCACTGCGCTTCCATTTATTCTCCTCTTCTGCTGTGCCTTCACCCCCTCCGCTCTATGACTTTCATTCCTTGTTTAGGGAAATTGCTTGATGTGAGATTAGACGGTTAACTTGCTGCAGCTGTCTCTGTTTAGCCAATAACATGATCTTATCCAGGAGATGTGTGTGCGCGTGTGCGTATGCTGGGAGGTGCAACCAGGAGACTTAAGTTGAGGGAGCAGTTTTGAGCAGTAAGGTGTGGAAAATTGTGCACATTGACGACGTTTACATGCAGTCACTAACTTTTTTAAAACCCAATGCAAACACACGCAAAAATACGAATATCTCTAAGACCCCTGTGGTACTCCTTTTGTAACCCGATTTCTTGTTTATCTAAACATATTCAGACTACCTCAAGTTAAACTTGAATACATTGATGTATTTGTATTTTTATGTTTATATATATATATATATATATATATATATATATATATATATATATATTTTTTTTTTTTTTTTTAAGTTTTTAGTGTATAGTATAAATTGGTGCTGTCAAAGTTAAAGCATTAAACTAGTTAATTAATCCAAAAAAATTCTCACTTTAATCATGTATTAATACAGATTAATCACACTATTAATTTTGACCGCAGATGATCCTTTAGCTGACAGCGGATGGCTACGTTAAAAGGTAGCACAGATTGTGTTGAGCTGTGTAAACATAACTACATGCATTAAAGCAAAGCATTTAATAAATGTTTGTGTGTGACATTCAGAATATTTGTTCATGTCAAAATATTGGGGTCATTTTTTTCCATTCAAAAATTATGCATTCATTGACTGATTAGGAAAAAGAGGATGAGCGTAAAAAGAAATGCTGAAGATGTCCTTATAACATTAAATGTCGAAAGAATTAACACAAAACAGCAGCTCTTTAAATTTGGCGAACAAAATTTTTTAATAAAAAAGCCTTTTTAATTATGCGATTAATCAAATTTCTAAGATGTGATTGAAATATTTAATCGTTTGACAGCTCTAATATATATATATATATATTAGAGCTGTCAAACGATTAAATTTACCTATATATAATATATGTATGCGGAATGACTGGAATTTTGACATTAACCTGAATGTTGACTGCATGTAAACGTTGACATTGTTCCAGTGTAGCCTACCTTATTTCAGGATTTACCTTCTGCCTAATGAATGAAAATATAATCATCAGAGAGAAGTCCATCTTCATATTTTACTTCCTGCTGTCAAGTATAAATATCAAAATGATCACCTTGGGCCTGTTCAAGTAAACTATTTTTTCAAGCAGGCACACTTATGTACAGGGAATATATTATCACACTTGAATAGCAAATTAATGAGGCTTGGTAAAAGAAAAACGACTTGAAGAAATAGCAACATGTTCTACCAAAGCAAACATGGTATTACACGTTCTGCATTCAGCTTCCATAATCATGTGTGCACACGAGCATGCATACCGGCAAACACATGTACATCTACTTTCAGATGGGGAAAACAGAAAGGAGGGCTTTGAATTGGCAATTCCAATAAAAGCTTGTTTGCTATACATCTTAACATTTTTTTACACTTTGTGGAGCAAAATTTGTTGGTATGTCTGGCCATGGTGCAGTCTGTCACAAGCACAGTCTGTCAAAGTTTTACTTCCAAAAAGAAGCATAAGAAAAATAATATTATATAGTATATATTCTATGTAGTTATAAGTAGTTATCATATAGTAATTAGGTTTCATATTAATATCCATTTCCAGACAAACAAGCATTTACACTCTCCCTCCCATTTATAGGCAATTTAAAGACTTCAGTTGACCCAAAATGCATGTTATAGGGATTTGGGAGTCTGAGCTGAGATTCAAACCAAGAATCTCTCAACTGTGGGGCACATATGCTAACCCCTATTCCCCCAGCGTTGCCACGTGAACATTCCCCCTCTGCGATTTTCCTCCGGCAACCTGGAGATCTTCACATCACGGCTCATTTTCCAAATTGATTAATTAGCCCTGCAAAATTGCTAGCAATTTATTAATTAAGCTTAAGTTTATCAGATGTGTTTTTTTTTGCCAGTTATAATTAGTGAATAATTGATGCTCCAACATGATTTCAGCAGACATGGATACGGGCTTGTCTGGCTCCAGCAGTGTTGTGCTTGCCTCTGTAGAAATAGACTGGCCGAGACGCTATCGCAAACAGACAGGCAGCAGTGGTTTAGCGAGATGTTACCCACTGATAGCACTCTTCAAGGAAATGATGAGAGAGAGGAGGAGTTAGGAGGGACAGAGGCGGTGTGACTGTACCAGAAGACCTCTCCTAATTAGCCGTGATCCGAGGACGATAATCAAACTGCCTCCGGCTTTGTTTTAAAAGCATGTTTGAGTAGGAGAGAACGGAAGCGGTGAGGTGACAAAACCGGGACTTCCTGGATACAGTAAAGGGAGATAATGTGATATGTGTGCCTGTAACAGCGCAGAGGAAGTGCACAATGAAATCGACTTGTAAATGTCATGCTTTGCCATTGGCTGTCGCTTGCGTCAATATGCAATCTACGACGTAAAGACAAACGCACATATTGAATATACCATGTACACAGATGTCTCATTTTAGTCACCTCATATTTATTACGTTATTTGCTGCAAGGGTTTTGTTGACGTGTAATTTGCGGTGTGACGTTCTCAGAGGCTTGATGCATGTGTGAAATACTGTGTGTAAAGTATTTGGAATATGTGAATATCTTTAGCAGTGGTTCTTAGCCTTGATGGAGATACTGAACCCCACCATTCACCGAACCCTTATTTGTTTTCCTAACTCTTTTATTGCCAAACATTATCCAAACATCAACTTACAATATTCTGACTACATGAACATGGTGGATACCATATGAAAGATTGGATTTCATTGTTTTATTAGAAAAAAAGTATGTTTCTACCTTATTACCTTCTTTAGTAATCACCATTTGAAAATAGGTAATTTGATTGACATCAATCAAAAATTGAAAAAATAAGGAGAAAATAAGCTTTTTGTGAAAAGATAAATTTTCTGCACAACTGTGATTTCGACACTAATATTAATTGTTAAGTGACGCTCTGTGAATTAAATGTAATGTGACAAACACTTTGATCATTTACGTCACACTTGAAAACGTTCTATTTCCTAAGATCCGCCATGTTTTCATGTAATTTCATACCTCGGAGCCCATTGAAAAGAGATACAATGCTGCCATCTGCTGTTCATAGTTAGTGGGTGTTTTGGGATTTTCACAAACCAGCCCTGCACAAGACGCACTTGCGCATTGAGAGAAAAAAAAAAAACCCCGTAGTTGACGTCAATTTACGTAATTGGCGGTATACAGTGGGCATGTCCTAATGTCAATTGACGTTTTTGGCCGTAAAAAAGTTAAGACGGTGTCCCATCTTCTTCCATCAGGGGCAGCAGATACAAAGAAAACAGCAGAGGGCCCAGAATTGATCCCTGTGGACCACCATATGTTCCATTATGCAAATGAATTCATATTGCACTTTCACTTTCATTTTTTTTGTTCGACATAGATAGTATGAAGGGATTACAATAATAAATCACAACGAAACCATCACAACAGCCACCTACTGAGTGCAAGTTCCCTGCAGTGATGGCCAAGCAGGTCATCACTGATTTGTATCATTACAAATCATTTGACTCTGGTGTGACCTCTGCTGAACCCCTGAGACTGACTGACAAACCCGTGGGGTTCAATCAAACCCAGGTTAAGAACCACTGTCTTAAAGCATGTTGTAGGAAGACGAGTGAGCCTGTGGCGACCATTGTAAACAAATGTATGGTATGGTGTGAGGTTCCAGCTTTAAACATAAAGCAAAGGTGAGGTTCATGGGGAACATCATTAGCATTGCAAGAGATAAATGTATTGATTAGCTACATTTAAATTTTGACCTTATGCTGGCACGAGATGAATATTTGCTCAAAATGTCATAGTAATTTATCCAAAACCTGCTGGGATGCAGCAGACGCCAGACGAAGGGTGCCAAATTCATTTTATTTGTGAGCCACGTTGGAGTTATGGTTGCCCATAGACGGCCAGTTAAAAATGTGAAATCATATACAGGCATAAACACTTCATCATATTATTATGGTCCTGGCATTCTATTATTAGTTTTCACCAACAAATTGATAGATAACTAGTTTCGAAATCTCAAGTCAAGTATACAGTTATTGTATAAACGGAAAAATATGTATATAATGTGTGCTCCTCTGATAATCTCATATGAACCAATCCGTTTTTTTATATAGCTATCATCAGTGTCTTTTACTGTACATACTGTCTAACTGCCTTCAACCATACTTTGACATCATGAATGATGCAGGATGTGTGATGAGCTGAGGGGGAAAAAATGTTACACGATTGCACAATCTGCTTTCACGATGTTTTGTTTTTGTTTTTACTTTATAGTTTTTGTTGAGGAAAAAAACCAACTTAGGCTGTAGTTAGGATTTCCCGATTTCAAATGTTTTGAGCACGATCAATTGAGCAGAAAGCACATTCAGTAATTGAGTGATAGACGTAACCTATCAACTGGAATTGGCTTGCGATGATTTCGCATGCAATGTTTCAGCAAGTTATTTCCAGCCGACTTATTTGTTGCTTTTTGATCCTATCTGCTCTCCCTTGCAGCATTTTCTAGAGAACTCTGATTAGATGTCCATAAAAAATGTGTTGAACGTGCACATCAGTGATTGTTTAAAATAAGGTAAACAAATTATGATATGTTCTGTAGTTTTTATTAGCTCTAAAGACCACACTGTCTCGACTGTACAGTAATGCTCTCACGCTGTGTGTTTGCCACTGGGACAGCCAGGTAGTGTTTACACAACTTGGCCAAAATGAAGGAACCTCCTCGTCCTCGTTCTGGGTGCACCTCGGCAGCAGGTTTCCGGCATTGTGGGAATTTGCTGTGTTTGCAAATAATCACAAACCACTTTGTGCTCAGTGGAATAATTCCCTGCTCTCCTTCGACTTTGATTGCACTTGTATTGTGTCTCGAGGGGTTCAAATAGGTGGCAAGGTTTATTCCACAATGCTTTTTTTTTCACAACCGCAGGCAACATCGGCGTCAACCAGTGATTACCAACCAGTGTGCCGCGGCACATGCTAATCCTATTTTGCGGTAATCTTAAAAAAATAAAATAAATACAATTCAAGTAGATAGACATCGTAAACAAACCAATCTGCCAATAAATGTAACAGCTAAAATCTTGTAACCGCCGACTCGCAGCACCTCTTTAATCAACTCATTTTTTTTCTCAGTACTGTCTGTGCTACTGTGTATGGTGGTTGGGGATCCTGCTTTCCAGTAGATTATTGAAATCAATTTGATTATTAACTTTACAGTCAGGCATTGGAAGTGATTGGTCTGGCTGGAGAGCTGAGCCACAATGTCATTATACTGCAGGTGTACGCCAACGATGGCAAACTCATGAAACTGTGATTAAAGAAAAAAAGAAAAAGAAAATAAACACAAATAAAATTCTTGCAGCCACAGTTTCAATAGATATGGTGGCTTTATGATATGGTGGTGTCTGGTCTGTGCTGGATTTCACTTTCCTTTCTTTAGTCCTTCCTCGGGTCTCCCGACGGCCTCACGACTCTGGCTGGAAGTGTTCGGTTTAGGTGAACGGTATGGGATTTTTTAATAGGTTTTAGGTGAACTAATGAATACACACACACACTCGCACACACGAACATACACATACAAAAAAAAAAGAGAGAGCAATGATGATGACATGTCAAATCGGCAAAATTACCGAATGAACAATACTGAGCTCTCCAGAAAGAAAAAAAAAAGATATGGTGGCTTTAGATAGATTGTTTAACTTGTTCCGCGGTGCTTCGACCGGAGAATGTTCAAGGCCAGATTTGACAGGGTATGCAATATAAATAAATATAATATAATAAATATAATAAATGCAAACAATCATTTTCGTATTGATTCACATGTGTGACAAATGCATATTTTCCCCACCATTAATCGCAGTTTTTTTCCCCCTCCCATCTGAAATATCAGCACTTTAGGATTTAGAATGGGACATTGTTAATGCGTGATTCTTGCTGAAGTCATTGTTCTCTGTGTTAACGGGTAAACACCTGCTGAGAGAGCATCATAATTAGTCTGTTTACAAACATTGCTTTAAACAGGTAGCATATGGAGGAGTTTATGAGATTGTATTGCATCTGTCAGGTTAAAATATGATTAATTGAGGAGAGCGTTAACTCTGGCTTTTCAAGCGTACAGATGTTATTGCTGTCATTTAGCGCACAGCTGCACTGTGCTTCTTTCTTTCTTTCTTAACGGTTCCTTGGCATTTTTTATTTTTGGAAATCATTCATGTTTAAATCTCTCTGCTTGAACAATCAATCGAAAACAGTGCGGAATTGCCAAGTGGAGCAGATAAGAAAAGAAAATCAACTTGTAAAAAAAACAGCATCCAGCTGCTCATGTTTCTTCCATTGGACAGAGGATTTGTCTGTGAGCCCTTCATCTGTCCCCGCTCCTCATCTTCTCAGCTGTCTGTGGCTTGTCCCTGGCTAGGCCGATAGCTTGATTCATGGCGGCGTCGCCAGCTACTTTCCTGGTTTTGTGGAATGGGAATCATCGGCAATCCTGAATTTTGCCACAATGCATCCCTCGTGGTCAAATAGTGCGCCCGCACACGTGCCAGATTGTGTGGTCAACCCTCTCTTAGAGGATATGCTGCTATCACACAGCAGTGAGGAGATTTGTGGCTAAGCTAGTTGAATCCCGTGGAAAGCCTAAAATCTTGTGGGGTGAAGGGATGGAAGATATCACAGTCTTAGGATTCCTCCTCTCTCATTATGGAAGATTTAGACGGATTAGTCTACTTTTCTGAAATACACAAAGATGTTTTAAATGCTATTGTTGTGATTGCGGGCCATGAAGGTTAATGTCCAGTCTTGAGCATTTTTCTTCATGCGCACGTGTTTGGCCTTGGCTGGCTGTGGGGGCTGTTTTAACCTTTGAGCCTCAGCCAGCCTGCTCGGAGGCTCACCCCATGATTCTTATTCAGCCGGCGGAGCCACTCGCGAATACTGTGGCACTGTAGTGCAATTGATGGATCTCTCAGACTCCTTCGACTTGAGCTATAAATCTCTGGCATTATCCTTTCTCCTAGGTCACTGCAGTGAATAATTATAGGGTGTTTATGAAAGCAATGAGTCAAAAATGCATCTTATTTTACTGTGTGGACCATTACAGCTTTATCATTGCATGATTGTAACTATCATCTAAATTATATCGGTGATAAAACTTAGTGGTGCTGCTTTTTTCCCCCTGCACTTTAGACCCTGGTTGTTAATATCTTGTTCCTCACGTACTTTTTCCGCAGTTTTTTTGGCCCCTGATAACGATTCCGAAACCCAGCTTTGCAGCATCGGCCGCCGATACCATACCGATACCTGAAAAAAAATTCTCAACATGAAAAAGCTGTCCTGCCATTGGTTTAGAGAATTCAAGGGCCAATAGGATATCTTAGCTCGGCATGCAGTGAACGTGTCACACGTCAGTGAATGTCGTGCATGAGCAAGACACAAGATGCTGCATCCAAAGTCCTCTATTAGCGTCAGAATTAATGGTATTCTCATGTACTCACTGATACCGATACCACTGTTTTAACGCAGTATCGGGGCCTCTTCCGATACCAGTATCAGTATCGGAACAACACTAGTAGTAACATTATTGGCATATGTAAATTATTGGCAATTGTAAATCATCTCTTTTTTTTTTGTCTATCTGTTGACAGTGTTTAGTTAGAGTGATTTTTAAAAAAAGACGGTATTTTTAACTGTATATCATTTTAATAGTGTAGTGCCGTGCCCAAGGAAAGTGGCAGTATGGAGATGTTAATGGCAATTGCCAGCATACATAATCAATTTTGTCCATCTTGCGGTTTTTGATAAATTCTTAATCTTAACAGAAAAGTCCACCTTACAAAATCTGTATATAAGTAAAGCCTATTGTGATTTTTCCTTCCCTGTGGAGGTGTGTGTTTTGTACTGTTTGTAAGTGATTGACAGCTGCAGCAGAACATGGTTGGAAATATTACATTAGTGAATAAGTGTCAGCAAAATACAGCTTTTTTAGCCCAATAAATGTAATATTTTCTGCTCAAGTTCTGTCCTCTTTACATACCTACAACCTGTAAACATTTATGGATCATAGTTTGGTTATTGGCTTCTCCTACATCTTGGCTTTTTTTTCTAGTTAACTAACTACGCAAGCATCATTGATGTAAAGCAAACATTAATTCATATGTCTGCAGTTTTTCTTTGTTTAGATATGCTATAGTATTTACATATTTTTTAGTATTACATAAATGGTGCAAGTATTTATTTATTTATTTTTTGGGGGGAGAAAGCACAAAAAACGAAACCAATATCTGATAATATTGTATTTATTAATAATTTCATTTCAGAGGTAGAATTTAATTATATTTTTAAGTAACGTTGTAGCCAATTTTAGGAGAGGTGGCCCACATCCTAAGTATATTTAGGACAAAAAAAATATATATATATATGTGGTCCAAATATGACACATTTTTTAAGAGTAATCATAAAAATCATAAACCTTACAGAGTGGTGTATGAACAATTAATCAGGCTCTTTTTTGTCACTGAACGCTACATTTGGAAATGCACAGCATGTTGTGTGCATGGTTTAGAGGTGTGTTCCAGGTTTAAATTTAAGCACAAGCTTTAAAGTAACACTCCCACTTTTTTCATCTGCCATCCACTTAAAAACTGACAGAAGCAGCAATTGTAAGCACGCCAGGATTGATTAGCAAAAGGCTGAGTAGATGGGATTTTAAAACCCATTACTTCTGTGCATTTGCAGTCCTTGTGCATGTTTCTGTCCCCACATTATGGAAATTATTGTTGGATTATTCTCTTTGAAATGACCTTTTATTTTCAGCTTTAAGAGGGTTGAATGCCGAAACATTTATAGAGCTATTTAGCTTGTTGCCGCAGCCCTATGGAAGAGATTGTGTGAGAGAGCAACAGAAGCGCTGTTCTACTTTCTGCTCTCAGTGGGTGAAACATGTTGTCCAGCACAGCAGTAGGGAGGATACTATGGGGTAGATTATAATGATACACAACGTCGTCACTTCCTGGACCCGGGCCACTCCATTGCCATCTGTCCTCAATCCAAAGACAGCAGGGCATTTTTGCATGTGCATGTTTGTGTGTGGGATTATTCTTCATATTTACGTCACTCTCTTACATTTCTCTAATAGGCTTTATACAGTGGACTTCTGCATATTCACTCATTCACCAGTTGTAACAAAAAAAAATACTGTCTATTTTATGTATGATTATTTCATTTTTTGCATCTCTTTGACAAAACAAACAGTTACTATTGGCTGTAACGATGCCAAGAAAGAAAAAAACCTCACTGAACGAGTTGTCTACTAGAGCTGGGACTCGCACCCTGAATTACCAATCTTTGTTACTCATTGCACTTTTTTGAAAAACATCACAGTCCAAAAATGAAAAATCCAATTTGATCAAAATGGTAAATGGAGTGAAAGGATATTGCACTTTAGCTACATCATACGGTGTCCAAAGCAATTTACAAAGCCTCATATTTACTTATTTTAAAACTGTGTTTAACTAGAGAATATGCTAGCACATTTTAGCTGTCGTTTCTAACTCTAGAAAAGTGGCTTACTTTAACCAATATCCCTAATGTCTGTACCGTGGGCAAAAGTATAACCCGGGTTGGTTATTGCATCTGTTGGTGCTGCAGGTGGATCCTCATTCCGTGGCCCAGCAGCATGGTTGCTAGCTAGCTGGCTAGCTTAATGTCTCCTTTCAGTTTCGTTGACAATGCTGTGTCTGATTTGTAATTAATATAAGTTAATTGAAATGTGTGAAGTCATGTTTTTTTGTACATAGATTGGTTTGGTCGGGTTGTGAGCTCAATTCAACTATAATAAATGGGATAACATGCTTAATTACAAAGACTGATTATTCAGTCAATTCGGCGAAGACATTTACAAACTAGCAGGATTGGTCAGCTTGATTATGCAGACACAAAAGCTGAAAAACCACCTCTGAACTGAATTCAACACGACTTCCACGGAATCATTAAGGTCCGGGTGAAGGGACGTTTGTCTAAGCTATTTCATTCCAACGGGAATGAATACCTGCGGGTTCCCTGGGGTATTTTTTTCCCAGAGATCAATGGCCCTGGTCTGTTAAAATAATCAGTTTTTTTCCCCTTCCTCAACCATAACTAGGAATCTACATCTTGCACCGGTATGGATAATAAAGGAAGGGGCCTTCTAAAGCAGCAAAAGACAGTATAACTGGGGTCAGATAATAAACAAATGGATACATTAGTGGCTGGATGGACACCGGGGCAGGCTTCATGGGGCGTTGGTTTAAGAAGCATGGTGCAAGGCTCCCTGCTGTCAGTACCAATTTAAAACAAAAGCCTTTTAACAATAAACACACAGACTGCTAAGGCACTCTAATGCTCACACTCTGTTAACTGGCGTTGTTAGACATACTGAGGTGGCATAAAAAAGACATCAGTTAGTTGCCCCCTGTAGCTAACATTTTAGTGTCTGTGTGGATTATACATGTCAGATGCTGTAATTTGAATGTTATTAAATATGAGTGGCAAACCGTATGCGGCTCTGTACCACGCATTAGCCCCCTTCATCAAGGTGATATTACAGCAGGAGAAAAATGTGTGTAGTGTTATGGAGGATGCAAAGATATTAACAGGGAATGTTTTTCTCAGATAACCTCAGTTGGTTACTTTTTGATCCTGCTAAATTAAGATAAGGGGCTTGGTTAATTAAACTGTCACAAGGCAATCCCTTGAGGAATTGCAAGGCCAACACAACTTTAATTGGGTGATTCACATTGTCCCCGTGTTGCCTCCTTTCTCAGGGTCGCAGCCCCCGAGAGAGAAAACGACACCCTCGTTGCTACTGGCAAATGTTGAAGGGAATGTCAAGTGTGAATATTTGAATATGGAGGGATCTTGACACCATAGAATTGTTAATGTACTAAAAATAAATAAATAGATATATTTCATCTTAACCCAATCAATAAATTATATACAAACATGCTGCATGATGTGTGTGGTTCAAATTTATGAGACATTTTAATTGGTGTTTCTGTATTCATGAATGAGAGTTTTTTTTTTTTCTTCTTTTTTAATTTGTACATTTGACTAATCTCAGTGGTTTCAAGATAGGTCGCCAAAACCCCTTGGACATGTTAGCTAGCTTAAGATGCATCTGTAATTACCAGCAGCCAATTAATACATGACCTCTCTTCCAAGCTCAAACCGCAACTCAGATCTGTTATGAGGATTTGGTATGCTGGCTCCGCATCTACGCGCCAGTCTTGGGAAAGCTTTTATTTTTATTTTTTTATTTTTCTCGCACACTTGGACAACCATCACAAATGTGCACCTCTGTATTAATAATTTTCAAGTGCATTTAAGTAAATAAGGTACACAGTAAATTATGTAGAGTAAATTTGACTCCGTTTTAGAGTAAGCTAATATTTACACTTGGAATAAAGTAAAACAAAGAATTAAAAAATAAAATAAAACTCACTCAAGGGTTAAGTAACAAACTCACGACCTTCATCTTGGGAGTCTGCCACACAACTACCTGAGCTATTCCCCTCTTACGGTTTGCTTAAATCCAAGAGGAGACCGATGTTTTTGGTCTCTTGGAATTAACGAAGATTTCAGCTGACACAAGCAGGAGCTGTGTGGCTCATAGATTGACTGTCTCACACCATGAAGGTCATGAGTTTGTTCCTCAACCTTGAGTGACTTTTATTTTATTTATTTTCAATTCTTTATTTTACTCTCTTCCAAGTGTAAATATTACTCTAAAACTGAGTCTATTTGGTCCCACTCTACATAAAGTCAAATTTACTCAAGTGAATTGACTGTTTACTTACTTTCAGATGTAAATATTGTAGAAACATTGTATGTTTTGTATTGTGACTTCTCTATTTTTGCTGCACTAGAATAAAGTGTAATTGCACAACCACTATAGTACCTTGCAGTGGTCAGAGTGTGTCCAGGGATTATTCACTATTGAAGATTATTTAACACTGATGAAAAGGAAGGCATTAAAAGATTAAATAATGTTAAGAAAGTTGGTGTTTGTCGTAAAATTAGCTTTCTTTCTTTTGTCCTTCTTTTCTGCAATGTTTGTGTATTTATAACAATTTTATAAACAAATAAACAGGAAGTTGGTGTAGAGTAATTTCTTCTTCCTGTTGGGGGGGGGGGGGGGGGTAACAGAAAATAATTGAGAAAGCACTATGCAAAAATGATTTGTTTTCTTTACTGGTTACATATTACATATGAGGCACCGTGTCAGTGCATTTTGTTGACTTTCTCCGTTATGCTTCAGATCATGGCATTCCTGAGATGAGAATGTTTCTTAAAAACACAGCGGTGGTGTTGTTGCTGAAGCATGTCTCCTCGACAGCATCGTCTGTGGTGATGTTTTGAAAACAGCTGTCCATCTGGCACTGAAGGTGATCGAAATCCGTCTTGATTAACAAGTAGGAAATCCGGGTGATGGTTCCCCCGCCTCTTATCAGCTCCCAAGTGGGGATCAACCGGGATGAAGTTTTCATCTGAGGGATAATCTAGTTCCCTGGATTGTGATAATGCTGCTCAGGGTGATCAGGAGGATGAGGTGGCGTTTGGGCGCTGTGGCTGAGACGGTCACAAATGCCTGTGAAAGCATTACCTTCCATGCCTGTATTTTGGTGAAAAACCAAATATTAGTCTACATGTGGATGGAGAACATTTTCACTGTTGCGGTTGTTGTATCCAGGGAACCACATCAGAATTCAGAAAGCAGGTAATTACCATTATCTTCCTACTCACTTTGCACTGCAAAACCTTAACCACTTAGGCCAAAATGTGAATTAATATACATATATCAGTTTAAAGTAGATTTAGAAAAAAAACCCTGGCTACTCATCAGGTACAACAGTTCAATCATAACATACATTTGCACAATAAAATGTGTATTTATCTTTTTTTATGATTTTTGGTTTCTGAAATGTTGAATTTCATTCCCTGCTGTTCCGCATGGTCCAGTCACACCCTGATCCCTTTCTGATGTCCGTGTCCAGCTGTTTCATCAACACGACAAGCGCTTCAGGAAACTCCCTCATTGTTCAGTGACCAATTGCAAACAAACTAGAAAGCTGTCAACGGGCGTTTTCTAACCCACTGGCTTGCATTTCTCCACACCCGTGGTTTGGTGAAGGGTATGTAGGGTGCGGTAAGAGTGGCCATTGGGGTGGAAAGGCACTCGCTACTTGGGTTCGGTTGTCTCTCTGCGTTGTGATTTAGTGGAAAAGAATTACTGCGAAGTTTTAGAATGGCTGAATTTTAAAGGGATAACATTTGTGGTTACCTCAGTCCTTAGCAAATAAGGGGGAGGGGGTGATGCCAGGGGAGGCGCGTGTGGCCTCATAGGGAAATTTTTTTGTGTGCATTTATATATACAGGGTGTCCATAAAGTCTCTTTACCATTTCAAAAATTTATTAAAAATGCAATTGATTAGATATTTTATTTAGATTTGTTCGATTGTATTCAGCGTTTATTGAAGTTTTTTATCACACTGCATTTGTGTGTTTCAGGGATCCTGTTTGTCAAAGGTCAAAGTTCGCCCACTCCTTCCTTTATCTAACACTGTCCCTGTCTCCATAAATTTCTTGTGCCATGCACGAATTGACGGACGTGATGGTGGATTTCTTCCATAGTTGCCTATCAGTCTGCCTATCCGATTTTGTTTCAATAAACCATGAGACACATTGCGCCTTCTCTTGAGGGGTAGCCATTTTGTAGGGGTTCATTCAACATCACCTCTTTGACAAACAGGATCCCTGAAACACACAAATGCAGTGTGATCATTTTTTTTTAATAAACACTGAATACAATAGAACAAATCTGAATAAAATATATAATCAATTGCACTTTTAAAAAAAAATTTAAATGGTAAAGAGACTTTATGGACACCCTGTATATAATTATTTTTTTACAATAATTATTTATTATCTATTATCATACACGTATCAGGGGTATAATGAAAGAGAAAAACATCAACGATACTGTAGTTTGTTTTGGGGGGTAAAAAATATCATGACAGACCAGGTTGTTGCGGTTGTGTAGTGATTCAAAGAGCTGATTTCCGTGCAGCTGGCACAGTCTTATTACGCCATTTGGGAGAGGCTCCAGCCATCCCACAACCTTATGGAAAGATGACGGAGGCTGCGCTGCGTTTGAGCCAGTCTTAGCGTTTGGCTTGTTTAGAATAAAACACAGCCTCGCTGTATGTGCATTATTATGACAAGTTACATGACATTTAATCTTTGCCAGCCTTGGTTGGGAAATTTATCAGAATTGTGATAGGGCTGCGTGTATGTGCATGTGTGTTTGTTTTCTAGGCCTCTCTGGAGTCCATTAATCCCAAATCTAACAGATTTACTGCATAGGCAGTCTTTGATGTGTGCCGAATCCCTCTCTGGAATACTGGATGCAGCTTCTAGAATATTCACTACCCTTTCTCTTGTCAGGAATAGATTGTTTCTTTTTTTTTTTTCTATCCACGATGCTGTGACTGTCCAGGAGAACAACAGCTGCCATGTTATGATTCAAAATCAAGGTGTGCTTTCACCACTGCTACTGTGATCTGTAATTTTACATCACTGATCTCTTTTAATCCCATTCTTATTTTATGTAAGCTTTATAATCTTTGACCCTAATCTTAAACCATCACATAGAATTGGGCAGCATGAAAAGAAGTCAGTTGTTGTTCTCACCTTCAAATTCCATGCATTTATTTGTCAGAGAAAATGACCGTCTTCAAGCCTTTGGGCTTTTTTTTTTTTCACAAGTTCAATCTGAGTTTATTACTGTGTATTTCAATTTATTGGTGTTTTTATAGCAGCAGCCAAGACTTGAACCCTACTTATTTTAAAGCCATTATTCTCACGCAACGCAAGATGGAGATACAAAGAAACTATAGAATAGATAGTGAGATGGAAAATACATTTGTGTTTGAAATGATTATCTCTCTCTCCTGGGCAGACTAATAGACCATTATTGCATTCCTGTGCATTTCTTTTAATCTAATCACACTTCTAAGCAGACGTGTGAGTGTTTTATGTTTATCCATCCAGAGATGCAAGCAACCGGTGTCTAGACAGCAAACACCAATTTGGCTGTGGCGCAGGGAAATATCAATGCTAAAGCAATGTTGCTAAAACACTAGGCATGTTTGTCAGTCTTTTAGAGAGTGGAGAGTGCAGTGACAGACAGATGGCGATAGGCGGAGGAGGAGGAGCAGAAAAAGGCAGGTTGGCAGAACTCACTGTGGCTAATACATCCAAAGTGTGTCAGTTAGCTCTCTAAATGTGTTAGGCCCCAGGGCTGAGAAAGCCAACACCATCGACTCAACCTTCCTCCCGCCACCTTTTCACTTAACCTCTGTTGTAATTCAGCCAATATCCTTAAGGGACCTTCAGTCCTGTTCATTGGCAAAAATAATCAAATGCCAACATACTAGCCTACTGTTGTCCTATTACTGGTAGTCTCACGAGGATGTGTGCAGAATGTTTGTTATCAGGAATGCCAGTAATGTGACGCAGTTACTTTAATATAGTAGTAAAATAACCTAACCCGCTACTATTTCCAGGTTAGATTATTATTATTTTTTATGTAAGTTAGAAAAATTTTCAGATAAAACAAATTATTCTGGGAAACTTAATTACTATATATATATATATATATATATATATATATATATATATATATATATATATATATATATATATATATATATATATATATATTAGGTTTGGCAATATATCACGATATTACAGCGCGCAATTCTCGAATCGATTTGATATGCGGCCGAATCGATTTTTAAACATCAATTTTTTAATGGGAATATTCAACAAAATGTCTTACTTAGCGTTAGGATTCACACATTAAGCATGGAAGAATGTTATATTAAAACATTAAGCCTTAATATTTTATTTCAGTGCTGTTCAAACATGAAACAGACTGCAACCTGTTTGTTAAATGCAGTGGCTGAGTTATAAGCCTGAATTTTCAGATAAATAAATACATTTTCATACAAATCTTGCAGTGTACATGTACAAGTTTACTGATTAGTATTTTCTAAATTTCTCTATTGAAAAATAAGTTTTCCAATCTCAACAACCAACCTGGTTAAATAAAGGTTAAATGAAAAAAAAACAACCTAGCTGCACATTCTTGGAGTTACAGCGAGCTGCCAGAAGAGATTGAAGAGACTGTAAAGGGGGGAAAAAAACTAAAAGTAGGCAGCCAAATGATTGCTATTTTTTTTTCCTCATCATTGATGAAGCGTTATTGTTTTAATTAGACCTCTCAAGTTTCATGAAAATTCCGCGCGACGATGAGCAACTAACGTCTTTGCTTTCAGTCAATGTTCTGTTAAATGTGGGAATGCTACCATTATGCTCTGTTTTAAAAAAAAAGGTATTTGTCACACGGAGACAGTGAACAAGGTGACGGCTACGTTACGTAAGTAGTTACGTTCACTAGCTACTTTAGTGAGTAGTTACTTTACTGATTACTTTACTTTAAAAGTATTTTTTTAACTTTGCGGATTACTTTATGTTCTGTTAAATGTGGGAATGCTACCATTATGCTCTGTTTTAAAAAAGCTATTTGTCACACGGAGACAGTGAACAAGGTGACGGCTACGTTACGTAAGTAGTTACGTTCACTAGCTACTTTTGTGAGTAGTTACTTTACTGATTACTTTATTTTAAAAGTATTTTTTTAACTTTGCGGATTACTTTATTTTTAAAATAGTTACTTTTACCAGTTACTTTTAAAATCAAGTAATCATCTGTAAAATAACAACTAGTTAATGATTTTAAGTATTGATTAGAAGTTCTTTTGTACTTTGCCGATTACTGTATTTAAAAAGTAATTTTTACTGTACTGATTATTTTGTTTTAAAAGTAGTTACTTTATCTAGTATATATTTTTTTTAATGATCACAAAAATAATTAGTTACTTAACTGATTATTTTAAAAGTGTCTAAGTTACTATTTTAAGGTAACTGTGCTAACACAGTTTGTGATAGATTGTGTGTTCGTTGTGGCAGGCCATTTTTTTGTGTTGTGTGTTATGTAAAATGTGATTGATCGTAAATTCATCATTTAGATTCGCAGCCTGTACACTGGACTGTTGTACATTAATTCTGAAAATATTACACAATGGAACGCATGGTACAATATCATTTCACCATACACCGTTACAAATAAATAAAGCGGTATCTCTCAGGAAGTAGAGTGACCTTCTGGAAATTGAAAGGTTACCAGTTCAAAAATTGGTTGCCCTAATGTTCTTGCGGCTATATTGCAATGCATTCTTGTTTTGTTATGGCCTTGTGTGAGGAATGGTGATTGAATGTTGTACCTTATCTTATTCTGTGATTGCGGTGTAAAAAAATAAAAAATAAATCACATTGAATCAGGCTTGCTTTACTGTTTGTGCTTAAATTGGCAGCAATAGCAGTATTTTTTATCCTTCTATGCTATCCTAGCTTTATGTATATATTATGCATTGTTTTTTTTGTAGTTTGACTTCATGTTATGGTTGAATATTGGTTAATTAATTGTGTATGCTCTTAATGAAGTGGTTCTTCATTCACTTGATGGTTCTAAAATTTGACAACATAATGCAGAAAACTGTGCATTATATATCTAGTATTATGTTCACTCCTTGTTAAAGGTCATGTATTATACAGAGCAATATTGATAGTTGCCCACTCTATAATGTACTGCATGTATGTGGTGTTGCATTACAGTGATGATTCTGAGACTGAGAATATGAAGCACTCCTCCTAATCCTGCTAAAGCAGTACACATGGGGATGATTACTTGCACAAAGCCATGGCACCCGGAGATGTTCCAATCCTTTTGTTCAGAGGAGAGCGACAAACAGAGAGGCAGACAGGGAACAAGTATAAAAGAAAAATGATTTAATTCACTCAGTGTGACAGGATTGAATGTCGTCTGGTAGAGCTTCGTTTTGTATGGGTTGGCTGAATGAAACCCCATGCGGGGATTGTAAGACAGGCAGATGTGCTGTATAGTTTCCTATTTCATTCTTGGTCCATACTTATCGTGCTCGCTCTCTCTCTCTCTCTCTCTCTCTTTCTCTCTCTCTCTAGTATCTTTTGTCATAGACTAAAATAGTTTTGTCTCTGTGCGGTGTAAAAGGTGGTGACATGACTGGCAGCATATTTGATTTTGCTAAATATACCGATATACACCGGGAGGTGTCATGCGGTGACCAAAGCCGATAAAGAAAGTGCTCATCATCTCATTTATGTCTGTAAACAGTAGTAGTGAAGAATAAGTCATGATGCAGGCAAGCTGTGCTGTTTATGTTGCTTATGACTGATCATGCTGAGCTGCACACAATAAAGCCAAGGCAGATGCACACTTGCTATATTAAGATGGCAATCTTCAATAAACTCGGGCTAAAGGGATGAAAATACACAGAAAAAAAGGGGAAAAAAGAGCAAGGCGGTCCAGAAGCATCTGCTGTCACGGTGCAATCCCCCATGTCCTAATTACACAGGCTTACAGGAAGCGACGGATTAACTACTGATTCACCACGCTTCTCGCCTTATATTTTAATAAGTCGCCTTCTTGTCCCCTTGTTGCCGTCCTTAGTGCCACCCTCATGTCTCTCCTCAGGTAAAAGTCACGCGTTACAATTAACCGGTGGCTTCACCCTGTTTTGGTGGCTTTGTGTGTTCAATGTTTACACATATCCAGGTCAAGAACATACAATATGGACCTTCTGAGAAAACACAGAAATGGCTTGAAAAGGCTCAAACAGCAACCACGGTTACTGTTCAACTATTTAAGCATTTCATGCAGTCAACATTTAATTGACAAAGCTGTATATGATTTATATTCCAGCAACAGATACTGTACATATACAGTAGTATGAATGGGCGAATGTCGACACCAGATATCTTATCAAGCCAATGCCCGGCCATATTTCAAGGTGGCCGCAGCTGCCTTTATGTAGCCATTTTACGATCAGGAACCAGAAATGATAAACTTAGTAGAATAGAAAATTGCCATTGATTTCATGCAATTATAAAGCAAAACGCTATATTGAGATCTATTTATTATTTCTTTGTCATTGTTTTGGGGGGAAATTTGAATGAATGAATGCATTTATTTTCAAACGTATAAAAAGAAAGAGCAAAAATAGTAAGAAAAAAATCAAACATATCAACAACACATGTTCGGTATAAGTATAAACTTACCTAAAACATACATTAACTTTAATTTTATTTATCAAAAGTAATAGTCGTATTGGTACTTGTAATCAGTGACTACTCAAGTTGAGTACTTGTACTGGTATCGGTCTGAAAAAAGAGGTATCAAACTTAAATGTGACTGGATCACTTTAAAGGTTAATTACGATGTACCATAAAAAGAATACAAATTTAATTTTGGCTAAAAGCCGTGCTTCTACATTATTTTTGTTACATTCCTATTTTGCACCCTCCAATTCTCCGTTACGACTATAATAACTACTATCATTTATCATAAAATTGCTGCAAGTACAATTTGCAGAGGAGCTAATACTAATAGCGCACTCTCTCACAATGAGAGCTCCATCGCCACCTACTGTAGTGGATGTGCAATTACACTTTACTCTAGTAGGACAATTTAAACAAACTTGTTTTATTGCCAAATGTGTGGACTATTTGAATTTCTGGATTAGTGCACTTTGAGATCACCGACTTATTTGCACTCTGAATCAAAGTTAAACCAAATATAGTTTGATAATGTTTGATGTCAGCAACATGACGCCAGGAGAAACCTTTGGTCTTCTCTGACATCTACAGCTAATAGCTTGCCTGTGGCTGCTTCTGTGAAATTTCTCCATCATTAAAACACTCAAGGAGTGACAGAGGAGAGTTGAAAAGAGAGCCACGGCCCGAGGAAATGCGAATGCAGCGGCCTCTTTTTTTTTTTCATCTTGTGACTTAAAACCTTTTATTGGATTGGCCAAAGAAACAACCTTGCTTGACCCTGCAACTTTCCTTAACTTCGCTTCTGAGATGAGGTCAATAAAAATCTATCCACCGCAAATTGTGAACACTACAAAATGCTGCAAGTCCATGAATAGTTTATACTGCCTTCAACAAATTTAATTTGTTATGTACGTGTTGTGGATGCCACTGCTGCACACAAACCAAACCAATCAGGTCTTGACATGAACTTTTTTGTTCACCAGCCACTGTCAAAAGTGGTTTCTCATGCGGAAAGAAGAAGAAAAAAAAGAAAAAGTTGTGGAATATTAAGTCAAGCATATTTATGTTTGACTACTTTCAGTTTGTTTGTTTTTAATACTTTTGGATCACAAAAAAAAGCAATGCATTGTTTTAATATTGAACTAGTTTTTATACACAGTATTTAAAAAAAATGTAATATAATTTTTTCCAGTTTCTCATTATTGACCATGTTCAGGATTTTCTTGTAATGTTCAAAAAGTAGTGTGAATTTTCTGTGTGTTGTCAACACATGACTGATGTCGTTTTCAGATAGTGGGGTAGTTTTCCCTTTCCCAGGCCCTTCAGCCAGGGACGCTTTCCCATGGCTAGCAAACCAGTCTGTTAAGATTTTTTTTGTTTTTTCCACCCTGGATTGTTAACTGTTAAGAAAATAAACTGACATGACACTAAACGGACAATAGTTAGGATGTGTAGTTGTGAACATGATTTATACTACAGTTTAAATTGTATGGATGCTTATTTTTTATTTTTTTTCTTAAGCTTATTTTTGTTTTTAACCAGTGTGCAACAGGATCTGTGCAGCAATTTGTTGTATGTATGTCATTATTATTTTATTTTTTTCCAGGTTCATACTGTGCCCCCCTTTAAAGCGCACAGATGCACCTAATTTTCCTCCCTTCCCCCTCATGTTTTCCCTTTTTCCTATACAAGAAACTTGTGGTACTCAGTAGCAAACCACCAGTCTCCCCATTCTGTCTCTCTCTGTGTTTTTACATACTTGGCCAATAAGTCCGTTTCTGATTCTGATTTTAATGGCATATTAACATATGAATATAATCATTCTGTATGGTTTTCATGAATCGCAACACTGAAACAGAGTGACGCACTTAACATTCATTCCCTCTTAATTCAGACAGGATTATACAATGTTGGTAACATAGAAACCGTATTTGATTTTCATGGACCGCATTGTGCTTTTAATGTTGTCATTTCTGGCTGGTGCAAAACAGAATGGGCTGTTGTGTGGCAATAAGCCCGCCCCCGGCAACTCCCCGCTCCCATCTCCACAACCAACAGACCTTTCCCGCCACCCGCAGCAGACAGCACTGCTTGCTCATCATTGATTAGGCTTTGTGTGTTTGTTTTTGTTTGAATATGAGCTCATGCTCCCTGTCCCGCTCCTCTTGAGTTTGTATCCCTCGCTTTGCTCTGCATAAATGCTTTCTCCTCAGGGTGTTCTTTGAACAACTTAGCCGGGCATTAGCTGATGGAGGGCCCTGTGGTTTGTGAAGGAATGCCTGATGAGAGGATATGTTTGATCCTGAGATATATGTCCTTGGTTGAGTCTCACTATCACCAACTGCCAGGCTCCCCTACTGCTGCTGCCAAGCATTTCCTGCTATGCATTGCCATTCTCTTGCCTCCCACTGTGAAAAAAGCTATTATCCCGACAAAAAAAAAGTACACCTTTCTTTTTAATTCTCCGCTAAACCGCCCACAGTCTCATTCTCTCCATACTTGACCACATTTTCTAGCATTCGAGAACTGGCAATTATAGGTTGTTAACCAGCAATATATAGTAATACATTTCACAAATAGTTTGACCCCCCCCGCCCCCCCCCCAAAAAAGGTAAATCAGAATCTATTGATATGATTTATTAAACGTGGTTCTGTATTCCTTCAGTCTAACTAGTAAAAGACGGGTCCCAGATGGGGCTGTTATGCAAACAAAACTGCAGCTCACTGTAAATATACTTGTATGACCTCAAACAAAAGAGGAGCACAACCCTTATTTACACTTATGCGGTGAAAAATAACACCATTATCAAAATAACATAAACATAAATTTAAACATTGGTCTTACCCTCCATTACGCACTCATTATTTCAGTTTTGTGTCAGAAGTATAGTTTTTCCTCATAAAATATATTCCGTCCTGTATTTGGTTTAGTTTAAATAAATAAATAAATAAATGCATTACAAATTGAGTGTTTTCAAGCTGTGTGATTAATTGGACTTGTAGTCTACTCGGTATGTTAGTGACCATGATCTAATCATTTTATGCAAATTGCTCTCCAAAACGTAATTTGTGATGCACTTTACAAATCCTCCTTATTTCATCGACTGGTGAACTGAGACCCGTTATCTATTAAACATTTGCTTTAGACTTTTTCCATCTGTGCAGTTAAAATATTTACCGGTAGTTATCTGATTGGTGTGAGTACAAGAAGAGAGGCTTGCATGCATCAGATGGGCTAAACAGCAGTAGGCGAGGAGATTAAAAAGACAATAACACGTATAAACAGATACACACACACACCTCAGGTGAGCAGGTGCATCTGTGGTCTGTCACAGATGCTCTCTGCAACTTGTCAGCTGCCATTCCTCCTGTCGACCCTGGTTGATGTGTGTGTGTGTGTGTGTGGGGGGGGGGGGGGGGTGTTCAGCACATATCCTCCAGTTTCATGACGTTTATATCTCGGTGTTTTGGGATTTGGATTGCAGCACTCATATGTCAGCCTGGCAACTTGATTTTTTTTTTTTTGGGGGGGGGGGGGGTATTATGTTAGGGCTAATTCTGCTCTAAATTTTTGATGAAACTTTATAAGTAAAAAGTTAGAAACATTTTTGAAAAGGTAAGGCAGCTTTATATAGCCAGGGATGTGATTTTTCCGCTAATTCGCGGAATTCCGCTTTTTTTACCCCCCCCAAAAAAAATTATTATTTTTTTTATTTATTTATTTTTTTTTTAATTTTTTTTTTTTTTTTTAGTAGTTCACTGTATATGCACATGACTCCGACAGATAACATATTCTGCTATAACAAAGACATTTGTGGTATGCTCTAATATGAGTTACTTTTCATTTGGTCATGATACAATTATTTGTTCATGAAATTTGAACTCTTCAACATTATTTATGTGTTAACTTAGTAATCACATTAGTTAGATATGATGATATTCTCAGTGATAGTTTTTAAAAGCAAAGGCAGTCCAATGTTTTTGAATGTGACTGATTTTGAGTTGACTAAAACTGCCATTTTATATGGGATAGTTCAATATACATTGAAAATTTATGCTGTTGATTTGTCTATTTCTTTGTCATGTGAGTGCATTGAAAGTACTTAAAAACACGGACCCTGGACCTAGCTGGGTGCCAGCGGCCCCCAGACCCCCGGCTAAATTTTCAGATAATTTCACTTTGGTCAAATCACATCCCTTTATAGCACACGTCATACACAAGCAGGGGTGGACTAGAAATTGTGAATTTTGGGAGATTCCTCAACGGCCGATCCATTTTTGACCGGGTGCGCCCCCACCCCGTCGATAAATATCAATCGGCGGGTGTTACCGGCACTTTGTTACCCCAGCGACGAACAACGAAGAATATGCTAGTCGCTGGATGTGAGTCGTCGTCCTCCCGCTGTCGTCGAAAAGAATTCGACACATATCGTCAGTTTTTTCCCCCAGCCCATCAACTAATAGAATTCAGTGCATGTGCGTCAACTGAATCCAACGCCTCCAGCCCCTCCGTTGAAAACAATCAAAGGCAAAGTAAATTACTTAAATAACGTACATTGACAATAGTTCAACACATTTACAAACAAAATATATTTAAAAGCAAAGGAAAGAAATAAACTAAAAGACCGTATAGTGAAATTGATTAAAAAATAAAAAAAGCTTAAACGACTTTAATCGAAAGAATCATAAAAGAGTACTTTGTATTTAAGAACATTCATACTTCGCTGCTGTTGCCATCTTATTCCATTTCCATGCATCATAACAGCTAAAAGCCGCTTCGCCATGTTTGCTTTGAAACCTAGGCTTCAGCAATTGACCCAAGTCTGCAGACCTTAGCATCCTACTGGGTTAAATGAGTACTTCCTTAATATATTCAGGACCCAAATCATTCGATTATTTACTGAGGTGGGCAGTTCCGTGGTTACGTTAGCCCGTCTTTGACTGATGGCCACCTTTTGGTGAGTGCTTTATTGACGCGATGCCTCGAATAAATACGCGTACTGATCACTGACTGAAACATGTTTACGTCTGTCAATTCGGGTCAGTCCAGACGGTGTTTCTCAGTTCAGGTATTTCTTCAAAGTTTTGTGTCATAAAGCACTCCCTGAAAAGTGGGCATCCTTCAATGACGGACCGACGTAACGACGGAAGTGCCCACCTGTGGTGATTTATAGACCACTTGGAGAATTTTCAAATCCATTCTACAGCTGACTGGTATCTTGTTGGACTGTAGTAGTATGGCGACTGCAGCGTTCTGAATGAACTGCAGCTGTCTGATGTTCTTTTGAGGGAGTCCAAAAATCATTTTCGCCATTATTCTATAGCATAAGAAGCCAATGTAGGATGTTCATAACTTTCCGTGTTTTATCTCTCTTTGTCTTTTAAAAAAATAAAAATAATAATAATATTTATTTTTATTTTTAATGCTTCACTGGGGATCGTGCTCACACGAGCATGACAACGGACATGGTGGTAGAAAATACTCAGTTTGCATATATTATAATGTCGAACCTTTCATTCAATTTCCTACTCAATAATTGTGACAAGACCATCCGTTTGTCCCATGCTCACCTTGTTGTAACGCAGTTTAAATAGTTTCCTCCCACCCTCCCTGCACAAGGAGCACAGCGTGTGACAGAGGGACATTAATCACATGGATGGGTAATAACGCGAAGAGGTTTAGGGAGGAAGGGCCATGGTGGCAAAAAGCGTGCTTAGGGAAATCACACATTGCTTTATGACGCACAATGATACACAAACACGTTGATACATTTACTGGTTGATGTGCACAACCTCCCTGTGTTAGAATGAGAGCTTGACCTAGAAATTGGAAATATTGAATCAAGGAGGAAAAATTGTCATGAGATTATGGGAATGATGACTACGTTTTTGGGAACTGTGTGCATTGAGGAAACGCTCTGTGCGATTCTCATGACATGTGGCCCTTCTTAATTAAGCTTTGATTACCCGCGCTAGCTTTTTTTTTTCTGTAAGGGAAACAGTGGGGCATTTTGTATAATTTGGAGAGGGATAAGAGGCATAAGACTCAGTAGAATAATAGGCTGTTTTTCCCACTCAGATACTGACAAATATATTACAATGTAAATCTCATTTTACTTTAAGGCAATAGTAAATTTCATTGTACACTGTGCAATGACAATTAAGATTCTAATTCTAAATTGTGGATTATTCTTTTTTCCCTAAACATATCAACATCATTTTTTTATAATGTGAGGAGAGGTTGAGAAATTTAAAAAAGTCACTAAACTTGGGTAAAGTAATGGGTAAATGAATCTTCATGAACCACTTGTGAGCCTTTGTCTAAACCAAGAGCACCAACTAGAGGAGTTAAAAAAATAAATAAATAAAGCAAATTGTTCATGAAGCTTCATTTTCCATCACTGCTTGGGAATTATGCAGGAATACGTAACATAGTTTCATTTGGAATTGTATAGGTTCAGTGGTACATTCAGGAGCAAAGATAATTTCAGAAAATTTCTATTTTGACAACTACAAGGTCATATTATTTTAATGAAACAACAAATGTCTTATTTTTTGAATTCCATTGTTTTTTTTTTGTTTTCTTTATATATAGGACGGTTGTGATTTGGTCTTGTTTTAGTTGTAATTATTAAAATAACAGTTTTAATTTTTTGCAAAATTGATGGTATTGAATTTCAATTAGAGCCTTTCTGTGTGGAGTTGGTTTGCATGTTCTCACTTTGCTTGCTTGGGTCATCTCTTTGTACTCCAGCTTCTTTTCACATTCCAAAGGAAAACAAAATAACATGTATGCTTAAAACTCTTTGACTGCCAAAAACGTTAAATAACGTTTAGTAAAATCCTAGGGAGGAGTGCCAAAGACGTTAAAAGACGTTTGTTTCAAAACAGAGGTGAAATTAACCATTTTCTATTGTTGATTACTGAAAAACGGAATAAGGTAGAAACAAACTTTTTTTTCTGATGAAAGATGAGAGTCCAATCTTTCATTTGGTAGTATGTGTGTTCCCATAGTCCAAACACAACATTTTCTGTGGACCTTGAAAGATCAGTCAAAATGCTTAAATCGGCTGGCACCCACGGCATCCCTTTTCTGAAAACGTCTGGCAGTCAAAGAGTTAATTGAAGACTCTAAATTGCCCATAGGTGTGAATGTGATTGTTGTTTGAGAGTTTGTTTATTTGGGCCCCAGTTGATTGTAGTCCACCTCTCTGCCAAAATCTCTAATGAGGACAAGCCGTATCGATAGTGGTTGATGTTTTTCTGTTTGAACACTGAGTAAACTATTTTAGATTCTCGCGCTGGCTAGTTAGCCATCAACTGGTTAATCGTCTTGTATTTGGCATTTTGGCATTTTTTGTTACAATAGTGGTCTATCTAAAAAAAAAAAATAAATACAAAATGATTGTTTTTTCACAGATCATTAGTGATTAATATGTTGGTGTGTACTGAAATGTGGTTGATGGGAAATTGTGTTTTGAAAGCTGATTAAAACCAAATTTGACCAGTGTCACAATCCAATCGAACGTAAGAACGTAAGAACTTTGAGCTACCGCTGTATGTAAAATTTCTCAAGGTCGAACATGCTGCAGAGACATGAATAATCTATCAGTCTTTTTTGCTCTAACTAAATAAAGTGAAATATGTCTGCATAGATTATTTATGATTTAATATAGATTTAGTGAAAGGCAAGACACCCCCTAGCACACATTGGCTTTATGTTCATAATGCGTGACTACAATGTGAGTGATTCTGCTGACTTATTGTGTTGCAGCTTCTGGTTTGAGTTATATTTTCTGGCTTGCTGATGGATTGACAATAATAGTATATTCTTGTCGGGACTTTTGAACAGGTTTGGATCAGCTTCATAGAAAACACTTTCTTATTTGATATCGAACACATTAAGTATAATCGTTTTCTTGGTGCAATTATTTGCTACTAAACGGCAGGTGCACACACAAACGTGGGAGACATTTGCAGTATATTTGCAGATGCATGCATTTACCCCAGCGCATAGCATTTAAATGTAGCCGTCTCAAACTACCCTGACCTTTACTTTTCAGCCCACCTTGTTTCCTCCTTAGATGGCTGCTTCAACATGGGAAATGTCAGGCTCCCTTTGCCAGAGCTGTTTGGCTTCTTCAATCATTTGCAAAGCGTTGAGCTCATCTCTATAGCTTAGGTGGCAAGTCTCTCAGGATTGCAGGCTGCTGACCCGCTACATGGCAAAGACAAGCCGGACTCGTGCTCTCAAGCAGATTCCCTCGGCATCACGCCAATAAAATATTTTTTGGGGGGGAGGGGTGGGCTACTCTTATGGTCTGTACATTGCTACACAACGATACCCTTACATTTGTTCCAAAATAAGAGGTAATGCTATACGCTCTGTATAAATAACAGTATTCGTATTAGTTTACACTTTCTGAAATAAACCCTTATGGTCCTCTCGAATTCAGAGCAAAATTATTATAATTATAGTTATTCAAACGTGGATTTTTGTTGTTGTTGTAATCATTATACACCAATGAAAAAGTGACTGGCTTCAAACTCCAACTTTGCACTTATTCATTGATGGATATATATATATATATATACTGTATATATATATATATATAGGACAGTGTTGAATAGGCCTCATCTCATAGTCTTGCAAGTGAAGAAAAAAAAATAAAAATTGTAATCTGATCTTTTTACAACCATACAAAGATTCATTCATTTATTTACCACTATTGCATTCCTTCTCTCATATCTTTCATATCATATCCCCAAAATAATTGTGGGACACCATCTGTTTTTTTCTTCTATTTTTCACTTTAAGCCCAAGAGTATAAAAAAAAAACATAAAAAATTATTTTTTTCATTATTGGATTCATTTGACACAGGCATGAACACTCCCATAATCATCCAAAGTGTGCATCTTTCTGATAGAGATGAAAGAAAAGAATACACACTTGTGTAGACACACACACACACACACACATGCGCACCAAACAGGGGGAGAAATGCAAGCCATTTGGCACTGTGTTTTTGTCAAGGGAGGCCTTCAAAGCCCACTGACATGAATTTATGATAACGGTACGATGCCTTTGCCAAACCTCAACTGTTGTTTTTCTCTCACTCCATCCCATCACGCTGTATACGCTGCCATCTTCTTGATCAGAGCTTGGAAAATGGTAGCTGGTGCCCCCTTCCAAGTGTGTTGGAACGGTGTGTGAGTGAGTGTGTGGTGACATCCTTTGCTGGAACTTTTGGACTTTTATCAATTTAGCCTCCAATTGTAGAGAACACAGTCACAATATTAAGGTTTTACTTTTCCATTCATTTAACTCTTCTCCACCTTTTCTTTGCAGATGAGGACTGTTTGAATTGTACCGAGGAGTGCCGAGTACTGGGTCACTCGGACCGCTGCTGGATGCCGCAGTTCCCTGCCGGTGGAAACCAAGCAGAGGGTGTTGATTACCGCAACAACATGTTTGTGCCAGCAGGGATGGAGAGCGTACCTGAGACAGAGACTTACGAGACTGTCAACCCCAACGGCAAAAAGACATTCTGTACATTTGGCAAAGAGCGCCGTGATCACACCATCCTCATAGCAAACGTCAAACCCTACTTAAAAGCAAAACGAGCCCTCAGCCCCTTGCTCCAAGAGGTTCCCTCGGCATCCAGCAGCCCAGTCAAAGGATGTTCCACCTCGGTGAAGAGTCCGGCGGACGGGGCTGAAGGCATGCCTCCCCTTGCCACCTGCTCCGGCTATTATGGACCTCCTGATGGCCAGTACTTGTCACCCACCAAACAAAACAGGGAGCAGGGGGTTTACCCGCCGTTGCCCCCTTCAGACCCGGTGGCCAAGGTGCTGGCCGAGGCCCGCTCCAGAATCAGTCAAGAGAGCAGAGGAGAAATGGAGCGTGTGCTGGAGCAGGTGGAGCCTGATGTGAGCCGTGAGGGGATGGATGCTGACCAGGTGGTGAGAGACATTGACAAGCTTTTGCAGGACTGCAGAGGAAGCGAGGCTACTGGCACACTGAGGAAGTGATACAAAAAGACAAAATGGAAGAAAGGACGTTGAGTGTGAAATAAGAATTTCAAAAGCTCTCATGCCAATACTGTCACCAAAAGTAATACAAACATTTACATTTCTGTTTCGAAGGAGCTTTTCTCGTGGTATGCAAAAGTACCAACACTTAACTGATTATGAGGACGTTTATTATGAGTCATTTGGCAGCAGCCCAAATGACAAAATCCCTACCAAGAAAAAAAAACACAGGGACATGTGAAACCTGCTGAATTTATAAGTTCCTTGTGTTTTGGATTTTGAAGAAAACCGCAGAGGATTGAGCTTCTAGCACCTCGCAAGATATTATCTAAGTGCCCACCAGCTCATGAGTTTGTTATTCAAAGTCTCTCGTGAAATCCTGCACATGTGTTTGTAGGTGAATTTATTTTATGTGGGACGGCCATAGACAATGGGAAAAAGGAAGGACTCTCTAAGGTCAGACATGACAATCTAAGTGATGACAGACAAATGGATTCTATTGGCCAAAATACACGAAACAACCATACGTTTGGTGACTTTAATGTGGGTGTTTACTGTGATGGATTATGTGTGTAAACCCAAAAGGATTGGTAATCAGGGTTTTGATCGAAAGATTGCGATCTTTTTAGACTGGTCAGGATTAGAGGGTGTTTAATGCTCTGCTGAAGAAGAATTGTGAAGGAGCCATGTTTTTCACCTGCCGTTTGTAGCCACGTGTAAGCTGTGTCTGTCTCACGCTTCTATTCAAACATTCATGATGATCGTCACACGTGTCACTTCCACATGTGCACAACACGTCAACACACTCACAAGCACTGATGCCTTTGCACTACACCAGTGGTTCTTAACCTGGGTTCGATCGAACCCCAGGGGTTCGCTGAAGGTCAAGACACCTACCCGACTCAATTGATTTGGTAGGCTATGCCCATCATTGGCTGCGAGCACGTCGAAAGGAAGTGGTCAGATGAATACGTGCAATATGAATTTACATATATATCGATGGTGTTCCACAGAGATCAATTCTGGGGCCTCTGCTGTTTTCATTGTATCTGCTGCCCCTGGGTTCCATCATAAGAAAACTGCAGTGGTTGTTTTCAAGTGCTTTATAAATATAGAGTTGAGTGATGGCAGTCTCCGCCCTAACTACATGATTGGCTATGGTAAGCTAGCTAACGAGCAACACTAAAGGAACACTTCCTTAAGATGCAGCAGGCAGATGGAAAATATAAGAACCCAGAACTTTGTGAATTCAAGGTGAAGAGAGTCAGATTCGATGAAAAGGCTCCTTTCTCTGTTCGTTTTATTTACCAGGAAACCCTATTTCTATGTCTTTAATTTAAAAATAAAATAAAATTTACCAGGAAACCCTATTTCTATGTCTTTCATTTAAAAATAAAATAAAATAATTTTCAATAAAGAAGGGTTCGGTGAATGTACATAGGAAACTGATGGGGTTCAGTACCTCCAACAAGGTTAAGAACCACTGCACTACACACTACTGCATACACACTACTGGCCATCTGTGTAATTGTCGTATACATGTGCATCATCAGCTTTCGGTCCCTTGTGTACAGTGAATTTCCGTGTGTGTGGCAATGCCTTAAGGCAATCACAAGTTGTATAAAAAGGGACATTTTTCCTCAACTGTGAAAAAAATGATCTATATGATGATATAGATGCCTATATGTACGATTCCATGTAAAATGTTCTAATAATAACAAAATATTTATAATTTTTTTTTATATTTAAGAAAAAGAAAGAAACTTGGAATCTCAGCAAAGTGTCCTTGAGTGGCTTAAGAACTCAACAACAAAGGACACTGCTTCTGTTTTGATGACAAATATTCCAAAATAATAAAGAAAATGTCCCTTCACACTATCACTATCATTATATGTCTAAATGTATTCAAGTTAGATGTGTCAACATAAAAAAAAAGGACATATTTTTATTGATTACATTACGATTTCTGTGCATTTGAGCCAAATTGTTATGTGTACAAAAGCTATATTGTGTATTTTATTAAATTAATATATAGTTGTGTTGCAATATACAGTACATGGGCTTATATTGTATTTGGCAAAAGTTGCCTTAGTAGCTGTCGAACTCTGTGAGTTTGCTTTAGTTTGGGTTTTTGTTGGTGTTTTGTTCTCCTCCCTTTCCTGCATCTTTGCCGAGCGGCTTCAGTGCTTTTGAGATGTTTTCCCTGAGATTCAGCTGGATCCAACACAATAACTTTTGAAAGCTTAATGAGCCAGCCAGCCAGCTGATTTACAACACAACTCAAAAACCAACAACAACAATAACACGAGAAAGCAAAGACCACAAAATAACTATTGGGGTATTTTTACAGCGCCGATTTTTACCGGGCAGCTATTTTCTTTAACAAGAGCTCGTATGCATATTTTTGTGTTCATTATGTTTTTACTTTCAATTCCAAAAAGAAAAAGAAACCTGCCATATGGAAAATGGAGTGATTTTCTTGATGATCATCCAACTGCCTTACTGTCTCTGCGGAGAGCTTACATTATCTTTGGAGCTTATGACTGCTTATGAGACCCCGGTCCACCAGAATGTGCATTTTCTATAATGGACCAAAGGAGGTCCCCCTTCAGCAGTCCCTGTTATTTATGTATGTACTCCTCAACACATGCTAGAATTCTCCTAGGAACTGGACATCTGAAATTCTATCTGCTTTGAACTCGATGTCTAGCTATTTAGGTACACCATCCAGTAGTAGAATCACATTGAGGCTTTCTTAAAATATTGACACAGACGTTTATTTTTTCAAATCTTGGCAAATTTTGGCCACGCTGTGAAATAATAACAAGAGGTGCTTTTTCTAATGCTCTACGATGGTCAAATCAGCCCAACAGAAGGCATGTGTTGTAACCACAAGTCCATGTACAGTATGATGCATCCATGAGAGGGAACGGTGACTTACTGTGTACTCGGTGAGCTGCTGATGAACGCGTAGTGTGAGTTTTGACAGCAAGATTAATACATTCCAACCTGCATGACATCAGAGTCACCATATCAAAGGATATTTTTGTTGATGTGTCACGTTCTTCATAAAGTTAGTGCATTGTAAAATAAATCAAGTTGGGTGAACTAAAAATGTCATGGCGATAACATTTTAAATGGGCAATTCAATAAATTATTTTAATGCGGCAGTGTGTAGAATTATTAAATTTTTCAATGTTCTTTAAAAAAAACACTGTTAATTACAGTAATATACAAAAAATATCACATCAACAAACATTTTTTTCATATAATGGTAGGTCTAGTAATCGCTAATTATATTACATAAATCGTGCCGCACCCACGAGCTTATATATAAATGGACTAACAATGCCGCTTTCTTGCTGTTGGGAGAAGTGAAGCTACTGGCGGCCATCTTACATTGCCGCTCACAGACTATCTATCTATCTTGAATACTTTGATTTCTCTCTGACGTTTTCAAGTTCTTTTCTGCCTCCACGGCGAAAACGCCACTGTGTATGCCGTACAGTTGTACCATTAAATCTGGGAGAAGCGCTACATTTCATTGCTTAGAAAAATACTTTTAATGTTCTCTTTTAAGGTATATCTCCGAGTGCTGCATCATGTTGTCAAAACCAAAAACAATCAAGTGAAAGTAAAGTCCATTCATATATAAGTCCGTGGCCGTACCTTACAGGAGGCTGATATGTTTCACCGCCATCTTTCAGCTACGGATACCTGAAGGAGACAAACTTCTAGCGAATGTAGTAATTGGTAGCAGTAGTGAAGTGTGGTCTCTCTGAGGCACCGTAGTGCACGTGCTTCAAAATGCACGCGCTTCAAATTGAGGTCGTTGCATTCTATTAGTTCACCACTAGAATTTTTTTTTTTTACACAGTGTCTTTTTTTGGTAAAATTTGCTATTGTGAAAATTGGCGAATTTCATACCTAAGAATTTACACAATTATTTGTCCCATGTATTGCCCCCAACTTAAAGATATGTCAAAACAATTCAGTAAATTGTTTTGCAGCAAACAACTTTCTTGCCTTGTTGTTATTCTAACTAAAATAACTGTTTCAGCACAAAAAGTTTTTCTTCCGATAGCAGCGGCTGTTCCAGACAAGGCTTGGAATATTTGGCTTAGGATGAAAAAGTATTAATGGTAATTTAAAATGGGAGTTTTTGTTGCCTCTCTTGATAAGTCAAGTAATCCTGACACTTGCACCATAGAAACAGTTCAAAATACCCCCACGCACAGAAGCCACCGATTCAGCAACACATTGCCTTTCATTTAAATACGAAAGCCTTTTAAATGTAAACTAAAAGGTGAAAAGGAGGACTACCTAGACAACTGTGACACTTCTTATGAACTTGTCTTTGTGTTATTTCGTCACTTTTTATCTCATTTTGCCCCCTCTTAATTAATGCAGGATCAAGAATTGTTTTCACCATATTCATCTGCTTTAGTTATTTCCATGTCAAGTTCAACAAAATATTGCTTTTCTTGCTGTTAAACCTACTAACCCGATATAAAGTTGATTTTTCCTGCCATTCTTGTTTGTTGGAAGTATTGCAGGATTGAATCATTTCTATGCGAGCTTTACAGCCACAGTTGAGTGCTGTCCCCTCTAATGGTGTTTTCCCTTCTCCGGCAACTGTGAAAACTACAGGCCGGAAGGGAGCTGGTTCTTGTGTATGGATGGTACTCTTTAAAGCCATGGCCCCTCTCCTGGGCTATTTGCTGTCTAATAGCGCAAGGCCTGATGCTGAGGTCAGCACATAATAGGAGACGGAGCATAATGCGAGGCCTCTCCCGTCATGCTATCATTCACAGCTGGCAGTGTATTTCTCAAATCCAAAATGGGCTATTTTAGCGCACTGTCCGCTGTTATCAAGTTTTTAGGGCAAGGCCTTGTTGAATGTGGCTCACCGCCATAGTCTCACTCACACCGTTGCAGGTACAAACACAACCACGACAGGCCGCTTTGGTCAGTGACAAGCATCCGGTATTTGTCAGTGTCATGTTTAACCCCCCTCCCCAAAAACCTGCACTGCACAGCATATTGCTCCACGCTACGACAGGCAACTGGTGAAGACCAGAGAAATCCTTGTGGATTATTTCAAATGCTATTGTCTAAAGGCTTTGTTCATTGTGAAAAAAAAGATGAAATAAAAAAATAATAATAATTACTAATAATGATGCTCTCTTGTCTTTATCAGTTTTTCAAAAATTGTAGGATTTATTTTACATATATATATATATTTTTTTTAACCTTGCCCATCTGATGTTCCTCCACACTCTTTTTTCTTATTTTTTTAAGAAATTGGACAAAGGCTGTTTTTCTTTCTTCATAATAAAATACATGTGTAAAATACATAGCAGAAAAGTACTCTAGAAACACAACCACATGTTCATAACAAGAATATCACAATACAATCTTTGCACTATAATTGTGCTAAATATATAGAGTAAATTTCAGCTATAGTAATCCAATTGTCTTTTAATATGGGACATGGTGACAGCTACTCAAACCAGATGACAAGGATTGTCACAAAAATGTTATAATTTCCTGAAAATTTTATAAGATTTGGACTTAAATGTAATTATTCCACCAATAATGCAATTAAAAATAAATCCTGTCTGATATTGTAATACCATTTTTAATGTTTGGGGATTTATTACATTTTTAGCTGGGTCTTTTTTTTCCTTCTCAAAATTGATCATGTAAAACTTGACAGATAATGTAATACAATATATATGTTCATTTTCATTCCAAAGTTCTACATTTTGTGTTTTCAGAATCTACGACTGTTATATACATTCATAGCAAAATTTGGACCGCTAAAATTTTGCTGTTAAATGTTTCAGGGTTGTTTATTTAGTGTTAAACCAACTCTGAAGAGAGTTAAAGTAAGCCTTGTCTGCTTGATTAGAACTGCTCTGCCACAAAGACTTTTGGGATATGATTATTGGTTAAATTATGACATTATTGTATTTTATTACATTTTTTATTGTGTTATGACATTTTCAGGAAATGATTCCATTATAGCGTGCTACAAGGATTGATCCCTTCATTTGTGGTTCTATAGATAACACTACTTAAACTATGTATGGCCTTGTGTAAATGACCGCGTGTGTGCGTGTGTGTGAGAGTGTGAGATGAAGGTTCACACGGGAAGAATATGAGTGGAAACATCGATTGAGTAAACAAAACTATCCATGGTGTGGGTATGTGTGGGTGTTTGCATGAAACATAGAAGAAATGGTGACGCAAACAACTGTGACGACCTTCATCAGGTGTCCGTGTGCTTTATTTCTCACCAAATACAGACTAAAGAAGCAGCAAAAATAATGTCTCTCTAACACAGCTTCTGTGAAAGGCCTGCTCACATCAACAGTGAAGGAAAATGCTAGATGAAAAGGTCAATAAGCAAGACAGGGGATTTAATATGAAGTAGATGTATGAATTCCATCGTATGGATTAGCGCCGCAGGCAAATACGAGAATGACTTGTGCTACTAAATCAATTAATAGCCAATGTCTGAGTGGTTGGACACATAAAAGCTAAAATGGCATTTCACTAAATGCCACCACGATTTTAGAAACCAATTCTACTACTATGTCCTGTTACCAGTGAACTTCTGAATTAATTCCAGACGTCACTGTGAGTTACGAATGTTGACATGCTTCATAAATTTGATTTCTTTTGAAATTGTGACTTTATTGGAAGTTATATTTTGCATATACATAATGATAAAAGGGAGCTAAACCAAACTGTTACAACTTTCTGTTTACCATGATCTGTGTTTTGTTGATTTGGTTTTAGTTAGATTTTGGTCATCATTTTTTTCCTCGTCTCCCTATTGTCAATGTGTGTCTCTTTACGTTTTATTTTGTTCATCTTTGCTTGTCTAATCCAATCATCTCCCTCAGCCACGTTTCTCTTGTCCAGGGGTCTCTTGTTGGCTCATCAGTTTGTTTGTATTTAGGCCCCGTCCAGACGGAAGCAAAGCCGACTTTGTTCCTCAAACAAATCTCGTACACACAGACTTGCATGTGTCCAAAAGAAGACGCTGAGGACGTTTAACGGCTGTAATGTATATGCCAAGTCTGGAGAGGCGCTATAGCGCAGCCACAGGAAGTTAAAGGGAAGCGTAAAAGAAGAATCAGTGAAGAAGACAAAACACTGGGGGAGTATCCTACATATGGTGTCCAGACGGAAGCGTTTTGAAATCTTTCAACTCTGGAGCCCGGTGTCAAAAGTGATCGGTTTCAAGCTCCAAAGCCGCGCCATCGTGTGGACGAACGGCCTAAACGGTAAGAAACTTGCGAGGATACAGTGAAACTCGCTTTCGTGTGGATGGGGCCTTAATGCTTTGTTTCAGTCCTTGTCGGTCCAATTGTCCTTGTCACGTCTGGATTCAGTGTTATTTGCTGCTTCGGGCCAACTTATGTCTTTTTTTTTTCCAGTTTTCAGTTACATCATCCTGTTTTTTTGAACTTTTTTTTATTTGTGTATTGACTTTTTATTTTGAAATTCAATTGTTTTTGGAGTGGAAACATGCATCGCCTACCTGCTTCCTTGCATTCGGGTGCTCTAAAACAATCAATGTTCTTTACAAAATGTTTAAGCAGCCCCACAACTCCAAACACGGTGCTGTGATTAATACAGAAACGCAACAATAATATTGTTGCTGTCGAGTGGAACCCTCTCACCTACAAAATCGGCACCGGCCAGTTGGTATTAAAAAAAAATTTTGCCACGTGACGTATTTAGTCTTGTTAGTAAAATAACTCAATGGTTGGCTGTTATGGACAAAAAGAAATATACCGTATTTGACCAAACTAAAATTGAAAATTACCGACCTAAACTGTTTTTGACAAACTACAGTTTAAAATACTAATGTTAAAAGCTTACATGATAAAGACCATCACAGGAGAAATAAATTAGCGCAAAAAAATGATTAAATGTACCATTACTGTTATCTGCCACACTTTTTTTCCCTTAAGGAACAGGGATGCACGTGACATTTCCAAGCAATTGCTGCATTTATGATGAGTATGTCATTCTATAATCACATGGAGTTAATTAATTATGCTCTATACTGACTGACAATGACGGAAATATTCATTTTACAACATGCATGTGATTGCAGTAGTTTTCAGTGGCATCCAACTGAGTTATTGACTTCTGATAACGAGCAATTACTGGAAAATGATAGAGACTTTTATGACTCATGTTGGTCAGTTTTGCTTTTCTCCTGCATTGGTACTCCTACTGGTGTTGGCTGTTTTTTTGTCAGCTGTATTGATGGTAGTACACAGAGGCTTCTTGCTTGGAGAATTCCTCCACAAGGATAAGTCACTTTAATGTCCGTTGAACACACAGAAAATGTGTGAGCTATTTGTCCTTTGGCACCAGTTTAAAGACTTGGCCTTGGTCAAGCCTTTATGAAATGTTGAAGGTACATCAGTGGCAACTGCTAACTTTCAGTCTGATCAAAGTATGGTGGTGTATTCACCTCCCACCCTTTGCATTCATAGTTTATGTATCTCCACTAGACACTCGGCACTCTGTAGCATGCAGAGACGCCGGCCTTGCTCTGAACTTAGACATGGCTGGCAAAAACGATTAAACCCTTTGATAAGCTCCCTGTATAAGATTAGGCCGTCCGTTACAGCTTTGAACGCCTTCATCCAAACACCGAAATGCTAAGAAAAAAATGAATACACTGAAACGAATCCGTAAGGGAAAGTCTAACTAGCTGCTAAACAAAGGCAAGAAAAACTTTCTGTAGATAATGGCGGGAGCAATTGGACCTTGAGGAACTTAAAAAGATGGTGTTAGAAGACTATCTTTTGTCTTCCGCGTGTTCGTTGTTGTTCGGGTAGAGAGAATGTTGATTTTCTGAATACAGACTGGAGATCGGTGAACAGGTCCTTCGAAGGATTTATTTTACAGAATATTCTGGACACAAGCAAGTTTACAGACAAATGGCTGCAGTTCCTCTCGCAAGTGTCAAGTTACAGCGGACTCACAGCATTCTTATACTATCTTGAAACCCCCCCCCCAGGAAACAGCCCCCAGTCCTGAGTTCAATACACATGACGACAGCCGGAAGTAGATAAGACTTTTTACACTCTTACAGCATATCATCCAATACACATTGACTTCAACCCCAGACACTGGCCCATTGATGTGGAAACAGACGAGGCCCCTTGCCCATACCTCATTCAATACACTCACCAAGCTCTACTGAGAAAATTCAAACAGTTATGACTAAATCTAAACAGTTATAACTAAATCTGGGCAGAAGACTCTCAACAATGGGTCTGAAAGTTTCATGTGTTCTGGGCCTGATCAACAATGCTCAAATTTCATGATTCACAAAGACGGTTTCAATAACAAACTCCAGGGAGATGCTCTAACAATGAACATTTCTCCGTTTTTGGTCAATGCTACACTATTTATTTAAAATTGTTCTTTGGTATGTTCTTCTGTCATGACATTCTCCTTCCCAAATCAGTGAATGGCACCAGCACATTATATGAAAATAAACTGTAGAGGATACCTTCTTTTCGACTCCAACCTGTATAAGCGGAATGCATTAACTTGGACGCCGCAGATGAGCTTTTGGAGTCACTGTGAAATCATGTTAGCCTTGGGTTATACAACAAAAAAATGGTGTTCCATTTCCATTTACGTCTCTTTCTGTCTCTCTTTTCATGTTTCTGCCCTTCAGACATCTTGCTCTCGTTCTGCCTCTCCTCCCCTTTCTTCCGAACCACCCAGCCTATCAGCACACGGGCGTGTGAGTGAGCGAGTGTGTCGGCGTGCATGTGTCGCGCATCTCGGCCCGTGTCATAGCGCATATCACAGCCCAGTGCACTTGTGAACACCCTTTTTTCAAGTGTCAGTTCCGTGGCAGAGGGACAGTGACAGCGCTGCGTCAGATCATGTCGCTGACACCATTTGACAATCATTTTTTACTTTGAACACATGAAGAAATGTGAAGCCGGGTTCAGTCACGGAGTCTTTGTCTGACTAATGATGTGTGGTCTGACTGATTTATTTACCAATCAATTGATTGATCTTTTGCTTACTCAACAGATCAAGCAAATGAATAAATTAGGGGTGTCAACATTAGTTGATTTTGAGTTAATTTAAAGTTCCCTTAACGCCACAAATTTCTATTATACTCACAATTAATGACCGCCCCTTACTTGGAAAGCCCGTGCTCGGGGAATTCCAGTCACAACAATGAAAGGACATTTGTAGAAGAAGGTTGTATTTTCTCATGTCTATAAATCTCTTCAAATCCATTCTTAAAACTCATTTGTTTAGACAAGCCTACTCTCTTTGACCAGAACTGCTTTGTCTTTTCTGAATTTTTTATTTCATTTTATTTTATTTGACCTTATGTTGTTCTTACCATTGTTTTAACTGTTGTTGTAAGGTGACCTTGAGTGTCCAGAAAGGCGCCCTTTAAATTAAATGTATTACTATTATTATTATTATTATAGCTGGTCCTATTTCCACAGAAGGAAGGAAGGCATTACTATCAGGTATTCCATAAAATATTGTTAGAAAATGTACTGCTCTACTAAAATATTTTGCAATCCATTTCAATGAAAAACTGCACCAGATGGTTCGGCACCATCTTATGTGAACCGTGAAATTTCAAGCAGTTGTGAGGCATGTGTGATATGTAGACCATATCCATCCCTGATGCCATCATTACAGGCGAAAAGGATACACAATACACAGTACATAGAAGTAACAGATTCCAACAAAAGCACACATAGAGAAGATGGGACAGATTTACTGAATTCAATGTAAAAAAAATAAATAAAAATAAAATGGCAGCAAAAATGTTATCCCTCAGCCTTCCTCTCTGTTATTACATATCACTATATTTAACAGACATCATCTTAAGATCGTCATTCTTCATGAACCCTGAGACAAGTTTTGTTTACTCATTTGCAATAAGGGACAACATCCAGCGGGACTCTTATTTCCATTGTTAATTTAATATTGAGGGATTACTGACGTGGCCTTACGTAAATACAGTTGTATTCAAATTTCCGCAATTTAAATGAAATGTTTGGTCATTGTAATAAAGTATAGACAAATAGAACAATATGGTTACTCATTTATAAATTGTACTTATGCAAATGTATTGACCTACATTCAGTGGAGATCTTAAGTGCTTCTGTCACCCAGTGGATCGTCATCACCCGTTCTGTGGTGTTTGGTTGCAGGGATGACTTCTCTGTTTTCATTTTAAGTTATAATGGTCACATACAAATAAGTGACAGCACATGATTGAAAATAATAATAATAATAACAAGTACTGATCAATTTTGATGTAAATGCCTATATGATAAACAGTCTTGTTGTCCTTGGCCAAGACCATAAACCTTGGTAGATATGATAAAACCATTGACCATCAGCATAATGACAGAAACAGTTGATGTAATTAGGATGACTAGACCTTGGTTTCTTCATTGTGTGTGTGTGTGTGTGAGCATGTGTGTGCATATTTAACATGTGGAAAGTGTTGTGGCAGGAAAACAGGACTTCCGCTTGGAGAGCAGAAAGCGCTCAACAGACAACTGCTTGTTGTTGTCACACATAAGTTATGTAGGCCAGGATATGCAGACTGGCAAATACAAAGGAGAGCACTCAGTGCCACCACTCTAAAAAATGTTCATAAATACTGCAAAGTGATGCTTTGTCTTTCTGCTGCACTGAAGCGACTCGCGCTTACAAGACAGCTGTGCTTTGGTGATGCGTTCCCAAGACCAACTTTGACAATACACTATGACAGCTCCCATATATTCGAATGTATTGTTGTTAATGTTTAAATGCTTTTACTGCTAATAAAAACGTAATAGTGTACTTCTCCACTAGTAAGACATAAATAAATGAATAAATAAAACATAAGCGCCATTGACCAGACTGCAAAAATTAACAAACATGTCATCTTTGTGTTAAATTTTACGATTTTGCTGCTTTAAAATAATGTTAAATGTCCAACGATTTTAAAAACATTGTAGTTTATATGGCAAACTATAGAGGTGTAGAATGGAAGTCATAATTATGTGCTAAGTGCTTTAAGGTCACAGCAGCTATAAGACAAGTACAGCAGGTGACTTATTCACCCGCCACATTTTTATTAACAACTTAAACTCTTTTGCAGAAGGCGAGGCGTCATGAGGAAAGGTGCGAGTTCAAAAGAAAAAGTCTTCTTCTTCTTCTGACAGGCGAATGTCGGTGGGGTCTCAGGAAACGGCACACAGCTTTGACACTTGTTTACATCGTACGCTCAAAGCTGCCCAGCTTACTACCTGATGTGACTTCACATTTGGATGACTGTAAGACCCCAGAAAGACATTTATTTGCATAAAACCTTTGATTTTGGGCACCAGTCACCTTGTTGAGATTAGAGGAGTTTATTTATCCCATTAGTCAGATTTAGCTTTGTTGGTGTCAGTTGCGAGCGGTATGATCAGAGTCTGAGACAGACGGCAAAAAAAACAACAAAAAAAAACGGATAGTACATGACAAAACAAGAATGTAAAGCCATGCATGCATATGGAACCTCACAGCCTGAAAAGCTAATGACATGCAGTATGAAAGCGGGCATCTGCTTAGCACCAGACACTACACAGGGGAGAAAAAAAAGTTCTTTCTTCACCCTTCATGGGAGGGCTTGACACGTCAAGGTATGTCCAAACAGCCGTTAGACTGAACACTTTCTTCCTTCACATCACTAGCTGGAAGGCTCTAATTACAGCACGAGGCCTGTTGTTACTTAGTAGGGCTACCAATGGATGACTTATTTGATTTAGATTTATTTAGATTTAGATTTAGATTTAGAAATTAGAGCTGTCAAAAATAATCGATTGACACATAATAACTATTTTAATAATCCTGCGATTCAATTCAATTTCAGCCTCAGTAATTATTCTCTGATATCTGTAGATATGTTGATTGTTAAAAAAAAATACTTTTTAACAATCCAATAAAACCAAGAGTGACGGAAGAAAAATATTGTATTCATAGTAATTAAAACCTTTAAGAAATAATGTTGGATTTTTTTTTTTTTTTGGGAAGTTACATCCTGTAGATGACATCCTCCTGCATGAATCCATTGAAACCTGCTCTTGTGATTACTCATTGACAGCTGAAACATCTCAGCTGGGATAGCTGGGATTCCATCATTGTTTGATTGTAAATGGCATGTTTTAATGTTTTAATTACTATGAATGAAATATTTTTCTTCCATCACTCTTGGTTTTATTGGATTGTTAAGAAGTTCCAATTTTTTTTGTGTCACCCTGTATTTAATTAAAACAAGACATTTGTAAATATTTGCTTTTACTTTGGAAAATAATGACTCAGCCAGTGACAGAATCAGTTATATATAAAAAAAAAAGTGAGTACAACATCATGTCCTATCATTGATTTTGCTGAATTAAGGTTTCATTTTTTCATTTATTTTTATTTTTCAAATCACTAAACACTACTAAATAAACAACCATAATTGGTTAATAAACAGTCATTGGAGGGGAAATGTTTTTTTTTTTTTTTTAAATCTGATTAATCAATTGAATAATGTATTATAAAAATATTCAATAGTGCCTAGTAAATAATAATAATAATAATAATAATGGATCATATTTGTATTGCGCTTTTTTGGACACTCAAAGACACTTCACACTGGATACATTATTATCATTAGTAGAAATGATTACTTGAAAAGCCTAAAGAAAGAGACAATGAACATGGTGAACATTTCAACACTTTCTCTAAGCCTGGTAGCGTAACCTTGGTGATTTGCTGGTCACAGTCCACAAAATCATAATCAGCTAGTGAAATCACACCATTTTGCAAAAATTTTCTTTAGCAAAACTGTATGTATAATTGTGTTCCACAAAAATAATTGTCACCCACTAGTCATAAATGCATCCTAAATGAAATGTATGTTTTGTTGGCTAAGAAATTGGTGTTGTATAAGTGTTATATTGTTCTGTGGTTGTGTAGTTGAGTGGGTTCAGGTAAGGAAATCAATTCAGGGTGGTTTTGCAGAAACACATGTAGCGAAAAGGCTAGGCTGTACATTAGCCATTGTCAGTAGTAGACAACTTCAATAATCTTCAAATCGCTTCATCATTATCTTTTCTCTCTTTCATACATACACACACTCATGCTAGCAGAGTCCTTTCACTGGCTGTCAATTATCTGCATTACCGAATTATAAAGTAACCTACATCCATCACGCATCCCTCTGCACCCGACAGACCCGACTGTACTGCATAATGCATTAGGCTGAGCCATAATTCATTGTCTTTTTCTTTGCTGCAGTGGTTGATTTAAAAAAAACAAAAAAAAGTGTCAAGATTTGTTTTTAAAAAAAAATCTGACATGCACTAGTATTTGATGGGGGGGGGACGTATATTTGTTTTTACACAATAGTCGTAGGTGGGCGCAGGTATTCTAATTATTCCTTCCTCCTCGTTTTAACTTTTCCTTTTCATTCCTTCCACCTCTGCTCCTCTTGATTTGACATTCTTCCCTCCTCCCGTCACATACACATTGCCCTTCCATACCTTCGACATTTCCTCTCCCTCCCCTCGCCCAGCAACCCAGTAAGCTTGAAGTCCCGTGCTTCATGGATTTCTGTTTTCTGAGCCGACTCCCGTCACCTCTCATCCAAACATATGTCAGGCCTCAACATTTTATTGTCAGTCAAAGCAGCTAGCACCCACTCACCCCAGGTGTTGATGAGAAAAAGGCTCTTACCTCTATTCACATACACGCATCCAGGAAACCCATCAACCCACCCCCCAACCCCCTCCCATCATCCTCACAGAGCTGTTATAACGCCAAATGTTGTGACTTTCAAATGAAAAATGAAGGTACATCAGCAGTCTGCTCACATGGTACTCCATCCGCACAATGATACAAAAAGAGGCAAGGTGATGTTATGAATAATAAATCATGCTTCCATGGTTACCATATATTTTTCTTGAGCAGAGCCACATGTAGTGCTGTAGTTTTTTTGTTACCCCAATACGCTAACACACCCATTTGCGTAGCATTACAACATTTTTGTTCTTATGCCAGTGATTGTTTTCTTGCTGAAAGCTATCACCCACACAAGGTTTTCTGTTCACATGTGCCCAGTACCACCACTTTTTCTTGTTGGCATCAGTGCTGCTCCCCTGGACTAAAATTGTAGCTCAGCACTTTGCTCAACTGCTCTCAAGATCATAGCCATTGAGGATCAGATTGTTATTCACCCACCATTTTGTTGTCTTTCCAGGATTGGCAAATCTTCACACAGATTATTCTTTCTTTCCATGATCCACGCGGCTTTTCAAGTCAAGAGTGCAACTCCAAGAAAACTATCAAAGCTGGCTTTGAAAAGCACTTTCAAACAAGGTGCCAAGAAATAGCAAATTAGGTTACTAACTTGGCTGGTGGCTGTAGCCCAGCCAATGGAGGCATACCGTATTTGTTAGCATGTTAGCTAACATGTTCGTCTTGGTCTATACGGACAATTTTGGGTCATTTGATTGGGTTAGGGTCTTTATCACGACTATTGCACCATTCAATTGGTGCCAAATTTGTGTGTGTGTGCCATCCATTGAAACCAGCTGAGTGGTAGTTTAGTTTAGTGGTAGTGGTAAGATTACAAGTTTTTGTAATATTTTGCGTGTTCAAATAAATCAGAGTTGAGATCTCGTGAAGAAGTTTCCTTGCAAGGTTTATTCAGAAAGTTTCTGATGACACAAAATGAATAGTCACTTAAGCAGTGTTCCGTCCAAAATGTGTGTCGTCTCTTGAAGACACGGCACTTTTATTAGAAAAACAGTGATTCACAGGAAAACGCCTCTCCCCTCCCTTAAGGTGTAAAAATCAGATTAGACTTTCTTTGAGTATCCTAGGTCGTCCTTGAACTTTTAAAAAACGGATTTCTGACGAACAGAAACTAGACTCCTTCGATAAATAAAAGAAACTTATTAACTATCTCATTTCTGGGAAAAGAGAACAAAGGGGACAAAAGCATTACTCATCAAGCTATATTGAGTTAACATAATTACACCTACATCTACACAGCTATAACTAAATTCAAAACAGTTAAAATATAAAATCAAATAGTAAAATGTTAACATAGTCAAGAGCAGATCAACTAATAACACAACAGAATGCAATGTGCACTCCAAATAATGGAACTGGCAGTGTTTTGTCAAGTTTTTCGTTACTCTTGTCTACCAGTGAGATTGTTTGAGTTGGCATTTTCATTTTATCCCAAAAATAATGGCCAGTAGAATAGCCTATAATTAGGAGGAAAAAAAACACAAAACAATTCTAAAGTATCGTAATTTCAGGACTGTTTAGCTCATTTGAATAAAAAGCCACACCCACAAAATTTTAAAAAGAACAAAACATGTTCCATAAATAGACCACAATTGTTTATGAGCCGTGAGTGTTCGGATTGTAACATCAACACAGAAATATTACAATTTTTGATGTATAGTACACACAATTGTATATTACCTCCTCCCCCAAAATAAGCCTTCAAAAGCATTTTTTTTTTCCATCTGTACTCGTGTATTATAGGATCCCTCGATTTGCTGGTATCTACACTCAAAAGTGAAGTATCCGTATGGTAGACAGGATTTCTTGTGTTCAGACATGTATTTGTGTCTTTGTACACATTCTTTGACCTTGCTAACTGTTTCAGCTGTCAAAATGTTCGCTGCTCACCAGGAGCGGAGCCAGGAAATTTCAGTGGGGTGGTCCTGGTCTCACATCAGTTCTGTCACCGCTTACTGATCTAAGACCGAGTCCTCTGAGAATTGGGACACCGCTTCGGTCAACCGTCAAGAACCAAGGCCTAAGGGGTGAAACAAGGGGCAAGATTGGGATTGACCTTAAATACATTGGGGGCATGAAGCTCATTATTTTATGACATTTTCATTTATCTAGTTTAGTTTCAATGGCTACATGTAGGCTACTTTTTTTTTTTCATTAAACCAATGATATTTGCCAAATTGAGATGTAATTGAGAAAGTCAAAGTGTTTTTGCTCAGCTTTTTAAAAATAGGATTTAAAAAAATTGATCTATTCTATGTCTGTGAAATTTGCTTTTGTGTATGAACATAAATGGAAATCCTATATTTATGCATTTGTTTTAGAGCTGACGTAGGACGTGACTCACGTCAAAGTACATGCATGCAGGGCACACTGCAATAGCTGACTGGCTGCTGCATTTCTTATCGGCAGTGATGAATCCAGCTCTTATTTTTATAACATGAGGAAGTCACAACATTGCAAGGCTATATATGCTGGATTCAACATGCTTTGCCGTAACTGTCAACACATCAACTTACGTATGCAGCAGGTTGGTGGGGACTGCATGAGTCAGGATTGTTTGACAGCAAGCATACAGTTTATGGAAAGTGGCTATGAAAAAAACACAGCACTGGCCCGGTATGCCTAGTAGTTAAAATCCTCTTTGAGATTTGTTAAGTATTTTGACTATTTCATATGTAGGCTAATAGAATTGGAAGAACATTTTTACTCTAACCATCAAAAAGCCATCAAGGTTGTTTGGTGGGGTTGTACTGTATGCACCAAATAAGGCTTGTTTAATATTAATAATATCATGTAAAAATTATTGTACGTAATTAATTGGGTTCGGGGGGCATCTTTCAATCTAGACAAGGGATGTCCAAACATCTTCCTCCGAAAACGTATACAGCTGCATAGAAAAAAATCTAAAGTTGCAACGGCCTCTTTGACATTTTCTGACTTTAAAATGCAATTATGTATTGTAGTTGTGTTATTTTTCTTTGTTATGTTTTAGCTTTCTATTAACTCATTCACTGCCATTGACGGCTATAGACGTCAAAAATTTATTTGAACTATTTCTATTAGTTTAATATTTTCCCCACTTTTGTTAACAAGTGTATGAAAACCTAGAATGTTTTTATTGTATTAGAACAGATATAAAATGTGTGATTAATTGTGAAGTCATGCGATTAATTACGATTAAAAAATGTATTCGCCTGACGCCCCTAATTTTTAATAATCGTTTCTTAAAAAAAAAAAAGGATAAAAAATATTTTATTTATTTTTCTTAAAGAAAAGATTTTTAAAAATTAGGGGCGTTAGGCTTTAAAAAAAAAAAAAATCGTAATTAATCACATGACTTCACTCGTGAACTCACGATTAATCACACATTTTATATCTGCTCTTAACGTTTAAAAAATAATCTAGGTTTTCATACTCTTGTTAACAAAAGTGGGGGAAAAAATGTTAAACTAATAGAAATAGTTCAAATGAATTTATGACGTCTCTAGCCGTCAATGGCAGTGAATGAGTTAAAGGTCCGCTGGCCTGTACCCCACTAGGATAGATCCACCCCTGCCCTGAGCAGATCTCCAAATTCAGAACCAAAACGAGAGCAATCTGCAATAACATGACAATTTTTAAAGCAGTTTTTACTTGAAGGTCTTCGTTAATCATTAATGTGATATGTTCACAAATCAGACCTTAACACAGACAGCAAAGAGTGGAGGATATCAGCTTTGCTTCTGAAATTGAATTATTTGTACTTATGATGAATTAATGTATTAAGAGAAATGTTACTATTTTGGTTGTAAATTCTCTTTTTGCATATCCAGAAAAGGCAAATGTATTAATAATAGTAGTTGTCAGGTGCATTGCATCCATGGGAGATATTGAGTGTAACAACCCCTCACCCAAAAAAGGTTACAGGCCGTGTCAAAAGTTCTTCAAAAGGTCACAAAAAAAACATATGGCGGGCCGCAAATAGTCCCCAGGCCGTAGTTTGGACACCCCTGCTCTAGCCAGAGACAGATATTCCTATTTAATGAGTAGCTGGTTCAGTTTTATTTCAACATCCACCCTCAAGTGAAGCACCGGCTTCCTCTTGTTTTGCCTTTTTTTTTTTTTTTTTTACTACCGCTCACATCGGTATGTTTCAGATGAGTAAAATTCATCAGGCTCATCTAGCTTGGGTTGTGCAGGCGGCATAGCGATACTAGTTTGTCATGGACATGTAAACATGTAACACAGGTTATTGGCAACTTTAATCAATACAATTAAAGTAATCTATTGGCACACAGATGTAGTGAACAAGAGTTGGACTACGGTTGGCTGTTTTCAGACCCAACCATACTTTACTGTACATTTCAGCTGTGTCCCATTTTGGAGACTCCAGTTCCTTTATGGCTTTGAAATGTTTAACAACATTAATCCTGCTCACTAACTATCAAACAGGAACCATACTTGCCTCTTGATTTGAACATTATAGTTAGCCTTATGTAATAAAAGTATATCATAACATAATGGAACACTGGCATCTCTCACAATCACAGCTGTCCCATTACTTTCAAAGCATCTGTTCGTAAATCCATCCAATCCATTTGTGTCACTCCCTGGTGCCTGTTGGATGTCTGTCATTAGTTTCACCTGGTTTCATTTGCTTAACCTTCCCTTTTTGTGTCACATACAATCAGCTCCTTTCTTCCCTTGTGTCCTGCTCAGCTGTCTGGTCCAGTAATTAGCCAGCATGTAGTTACTAGCCCCTTTTTCTGTGCAGTATGTTGGATCTTTTGTCATGACGTTTGTTCTGTCATGGTTCCTTGCCTTTTGTCCTCTTGGTTGCTTTTGCTGTCACTTCAAGTATGCTGTTGCCACAAGGGATCAAACGTGTTTCCCCCTGTACCACCATTAAGATAAATAATTATATATATATATATATATATATATATATATATATATATATATATATATATATATATATATGTATAGCTGGGATTGGCTCCAGCGCCCCCCGCTACCTTTTGTGAGGACAAGCAGTATATATATATATATATATATATATATATATATATTAGGGGTGTGCCAAAAAATCGATTCTCATAAGAATCGCGATTCAGAATCAATTTCAAATGTCCCAAAATCGATTTTGTTTAAATTATTTTATACTGTCTTCCCTGTTTGTGTGTGCCTTTATTGGGAGCGCTGTTCATGTTGTACCCGATTTGGCCACTTAGGGGCAGTGTGGTTCCACGCGGTCTGACAGTTAAGTTGTAGCCACATTAGAGAGTAGAAGGAAAAAGTCCCGATCAAGTTATTCCAATAAAAGTTGTTTTTTTTGCAGCGTGGAGCCGTTCTTTTGAGTGATAAAAGTGCCGCGAGTAGCGCACTAATTATCATTAGCGAGTCAGACTGGAGCAGATCATTACAATTCCTTGAACATCTATAAATTGAAGCAAAAATCATTGTCAATCAAATCATTTTGAATCAAAAAAGCGTTCTTAGTCGAAAATTGATTCTGAATTTAATTGCACACCCAAAAATCGGAATCAAATCGAATTGTGAGATTCCCACCCCTAATATATATATATATATATATATATATATATATATATATATATATATATATATATATATATATATATATATATATATAGCGCCACCCGCCACCACTTCCATTTTCACCATACACTAGTGAGCTTAAAATCAACAGGCCATCTGTGGTTAGATGAAAAGCAGCATTAATTCTCCACTCCAGATGAGACCCTACAGCAGGCTTGGCAGGACAAGGGCAGTTATCCATGGGGGAGGGATCAAGGGGAAGGTTATGGGCTGAGAAGATGACTGGGCTTGTTCACAAAATAAAGAGCTGTGCATGGAATGACTAAACTGCTGGCTTTTGATGAGATGCGGCAACATGATGAGCACTCGGAGGCGGCCCAATTCGGTTTGGAAAAGCAAACGACGGGACCAAGATGGGAAGGCACATGGAGTGAATGCCGGAGCCGAGCTGAAAGTGCCATATGTGAGAGGCAGCTGATGTGTGAAGCATAATACCGAGCAATCACCCTGTCTCCACTCACTGCAGTGCGCGAGGGCACCTTGGCCCCCTTGGAGCCACATAGATAAACACTATCCATACCTCCTCGTTTATTGCCTCTCATTAGTTAGAGTGGGATGAGGGGAAGTGTGTGGGCCTGCATGTACCGCTGGCACTCTCACCAGAATAAATTAGACTGTTTTGTGCAAGGTTGAGTTTAAAGGTGATATTTAATTTTATACATACCCCAACCCCTGTATATCATGGAGTAGGACAATATTTTCCCCTTGTTCATGTCACCCTTATTATAATGTGTACATTCAATTGTCCTAAAATCAGGCCAGTGTGTGTGTTCTTGTTTGGACCATATTCCGGGTTTTTACTATCATTGTGGAGACCACTAGTGCTTTGTGGGGACATTTTGGCTGGTCCTCACAACTCAAGACCTCTTTTTGAGGGTCAAGATTTGGTTTTATAGTTTAGGTTTGAAATGGATTTTGGTTGGGGTTAGGCAATCAGTTATGATGGCTAGGAAATGCATTATGTCAATGGGATGTTCCCACTAGGACCGGACTTGGGCATCTTTGCTCTCGTACATTCTTTGTCTTTTGTTACATTCAATGACTTATTTGAGCTCATACAGTATGTGTTCCGCCACATTGCTTCCCTGCATTTGGGTCCACCGCCTTACACCTTACTTGACGCTAACAACATTAACAATTCGATTGACCGGTCCACCTACACAATCTAATTAAATCCAAAACAATGGTAAGATCAAGCATTCTGCAAAGATAATTATTTAATAAGTTTTGATTGACACAAGGATTTAATAATCTAACACAAACACACTCATTACTTTCACCATTCCAGTAGTGTAAACATCTCATTCGGATTCAGCACTTGCCCTTGTTTTGAATTTTCCTTCAGAATACTAATGTACCATTTTGCTTGGAATGTTTATTGTTTCACTCCTGCAGTAGAGAAAAAAGGAAAATAACACCATAATCATTTGTGTGGTTTGCAACTGAGGACATTTTGTTTACTTCCCCCAAAAAATGTTAACATAAAAGTCAGATGATAATATTCAATGCCAGAACTCTACTGAATGGAAAGCAGTAGTGCATATCTAAAGTCACTGTTCCACAACAACTTTTAATCGTGTCTAAACCCATTTCAACTTCCATGTCGTGGTCGATGTCATCCTCACGCTCACCGTCCTCTGCATCATTATCGTTGCTGACCTCGGTTGTAGAAGCCTCCAAAGCACACTTTAGGCTTCCCATGTTGAAGCTGCCTGATAAAACCCTCCCTCTGGTCAGGCAATGCCACATAAACCCTTTCGGCTGTGGCACATGCTACGGAGATCTTTCACTTTCTCATCCCAAGGTCCATGCACGATGTAGTGACAGAACCGTAAAGCATGGCTATAGTTTTGCCTGGCATTTTCAATGTCCTTCTTCAGCCACCGACCTTGAACCGCTTATAGCCGTTGAGCATCGGCTCCGGCAGAGGGAGAAAGACAAAGGATTGGCGTGACCTCAACGACATGAGCGGAAGCATATGCAAGTGTGAGGGAGGGACACCACTTATCCTAACAATTCCCGACAAGGGCCCTACCGCACTTGCTCACCCTTTGGCGGTGACAAGGATGACTGTTGCTCGGGATCCCACTTGGTGTGACAGACAACCTTGACACCTGCTGCTTGAGGGTGTGTACTTCCAACTCTACCTTCTTCAGGGTCTCCATCGATGTCCTAACCACTTTGAGTGACTTCAACCGGGAGAGACAGAGAGAGAGAGAGACAGACAGACAGAAGCTCTGATTAAAGCTCTAAAAAACTTTAAAAAAAAAATAAAATATATATATATATATATATATAAAAAAGAAAAGAAAAAAGAGAGAGCAATGATGATGACATGTCAAATCGGTAAAATTACCGAATGAACACTACTGAGCTCTCCAGAAAAAGAAAAAAAAAGACAGAGAGAAGCTCCGCCGCCATGTTTCTACATGGATCGTTTAGAAAGTGGACAAGAAGCTAATGAGCTCATTGTAGCAAACACAGGCAGCTCCGGTCGTTTACTCGTGAACTCTTGTTGAAGCATCATCTGTAAGTGACTTTTAAGACACTCTTACATCTGTAATGTAGATATAATGCGAACTAAAGGATAGTGTTTGTTTTGCTTAACCTTATACAGTAATCGCTAGTGGACTATTGCTAATCAGAATTGCTAACCTTTTAGCAAAGGCAAATTTTGTTTGTGTTTAATAATGCTCACACACAGAAGATGATAAATAATTCGCAGTTAGATTTACTTAATATCGAGTCCGGGCTTCGGCCTTCCTGGGTGGAGTTTGCATGTTCTCCCCGTGCTTGCGTGGGTTTTCTCCGGGTGCTCCGGTTTCCTCCCACATTCCAAATACATGCATGGCAGGTTGATTGGACACTCCAAATTGTCCATAGGTGTGATTGTGAGTATGGTTGTTCGTCTCTGTCTGCCCTGCAATTGGCTGGCAACCAGTTCAGGGTGTACCCCACCTACTGCCCAAAGCCAGCTGGGATAGGCTCCAGCATCCCCCGCGACCCTTGTGAGGACAAGCGGTTAAGAAGATGGATGGATGGATTTACTTAATTCATCGCATGTAGATATATGCTGGCTGAAAAGTAATGACCACAGTAGTGTGTTTTTCCATCCATCAATTTTCTTGTCCAAGGTCGAAGGGAGCTGATGCTAACGTAACTGACTGAGCGAAAGGTGGACTAGACCTTTATTTACAGTCAACCAAAAGACACCTCGATACAGGTAATTCACACTTTCACATAGTCACCGAGTGTGAACTAAACGGGTCAAATGAGTTAACCACAACACTAACACTGAGAAAATATCTATTTTTGTATTTTATTTTGCGTCATTAAATATATTGGCATGAACTAAATTGTGGCTCTGCTTTGAACGCTTGGAAAATGTGTCAACGCTCCCCCATTGTTTTGTATACAGCTGTTCATTGGACTAGTGCCAACAGCAAGGGCCTTTTATTGCAGTAAGCGCGTATCACAGAGCGAGGGTTCACCTTGGAAGAGCAACAGTGAAAACAAATGTGTTGTCCTACTCCTCCACCAAGCTCATTAATTAAGGTGCTGTACATTTACCCCGAGTCTGTGCGAATGAGCAGAGAAGTACTCTCTGCTGGGTACTCACCTTTTATTAGGAATAAATTAGGTGAGTGTATAGTTCATGAGTCATGTCAGACTGTCGTGCAAGTTACCAAAAGGACAATTATTTTTCTGTATCTACCCCTTCTGGCTTTCAACATAGATTTTTTTTTTTTCAATTTAAAGCAAGAATACATTGCAAGTGCTAGCACAAGTCAAAACATGGCACTCTGAAAAATGCAGAATGGTGTGCCATGACAGGTGAAATCATTATTATTAGCTGTAAACCGGAAATGATACTGAAGCTACAGTAGTGCATTGCCTACTACTAATACAGCTCATCGTTAAACTGTGTTGGCTGATTTCATTATTTGATCATGTGTACACCACCACTGAGATGAAAAACATGCGGCGACCATCAGAAACAGTGCAGCAAAGAGTAAAAGCGTTGTTCATCAACTACACGCTGTGAAAAAAGCTTTTGGGTGAAGTCATGTCAGAAATGACTCCATTTAAACGGGTTTAGCTTAAATCAATCATCACTAGCTTTAAATAAAACTAAATCAATGCTGTTTGATGACTGACACACTTTGTCCAATCAAAACTGCCAAAGAAAATTACTGTTTTGTGCAAGTATTTCCCACTGGTACTACCATACATAAATAAGTTTGTTTAAAATGAACTTTTCAACCTTCAATTCATATCTTCATACATCTGCTGATGAAACATTGACTTACAGCTAGATTAATGAAACCTTTGTCATGATCTGAGGGCGTCTGTATCATTTTTACTGGCACTAAACAACTTTGAGGTGGATGGTGTGAACTCTGCCACACACAAAAAAAAACGACAAACGTGCAGACTGCTTTACGGCACATGTCCACAAGTCCAGTTAAACGTCTACGTGCGATTACTGTTATCATGCAGAAGCTACCAAACACCCCAAGAAATTAAGATTTTTGTTTGAGTTGACAATAATAATGATAAAATCATGCCTACCTGGATGCGTATAGCACAGTACAGGATTTCATTCGCTGGAACTTGGCTCTTTTATTTAGTAGGTAGCTTTCCATGCTCAAATCAAAATGATGATGCTAATGTTAGCTATCGGAAAAATGCGTGGTAGCAATAAATAGCCATCAGCTTGATAGTTCGCCCTTCCACACTGACTCGACCAGCCACGCAACACTCAAAAGTTCTGTGCTTTCTTGTTTACGAATGCTTGTGAATGCATTGCGGGAATGAAGGAAGGCAGAGTCAGCCCCCGTGTAGATTTACTTTGGTTTAGTGTACAATGTGCGAGCAGTGTGAAGGAATAGACACTCTTTGTCTTTCCGCGTGTTCGTTGTTGTTCGGGTTGAGAGAATGTTGATTTTCTGAATACAGACTAGAGATCGGTGAACAGGTCCTTCGAAGGATTTATTTTACAGAATATTCTGGACAAGAACAAAAGTTTACAGACAAATGGCTGCAGTTTCTCTTGCTAGTGTCTTTACAGCCGACTCCCAGCATTCTTATACCATCTTGAAGAGCAGTATCATAAAACCCCCAAATCCTTAAGCCCCCGAAACATACCCCATCCACCAGCCCTCAGCTAAGACAGACATCATTCAATACACATTGACAAATGGCCCTTTGATGTGGAAACAGACGAGGCCCCCTCCCCAGACCTCATTCAATACACTCACCAATCTCTACTGAGGAAATGAAAACAGTTATGACTAAATCTAAACAGTTACTGTATAACTAAATCAAAACAGAAGAATGTCAACAAGTGATACAGAAATGCTCCATGACATTATTTACTAAAATATGTCTTCTTTGTGCTGAGACTTACAGCAACTTTTCCGTGTTCCACCTTGCTAAATGTCCCGCGGGGAGCTCCTGGACGTTTCCCCCAGTTTGATGATAGCCATTTCTCACCTCCTGTCGTTCAACCCTTGCTCCTAAATGATTCATCTCTCTCTCTCACCTGCAAATAATCACAGCCAACATCATTAACCTGGCTGACCTCCGTGTTCCTCGTCCAGCTCATTTTCCTCCACTGCTGAGCTTGTTCTCCAGCAATTCATCACTTCATCCTGACAAGATCCCCAAACGCAGTAAGAGGAGACGCAGCATGTCTTATTGATCTCCCGTCAAAGCCGGAAACTGACTGAAAAGAAAGTGACGTAATCATTCTTGCGCGGTGCTTTTGTAAACAAGAAACAGCGACTGACTCTGAGATGGATGTTTCAATTTCATTGAGCGCAAACAAGATGGTATGCTTGTTCTGCTTTTAACAATTTAAAAACATACTGTACTCAACTCTTTGTGTGTGTGTGTTTTTTAGTTTGTTTGTTTTTAAGAAAAAAGCTGATGGCATTTGCAGCCTGCATCTCAATTTTTACAAGATGTTCTCCCATGGAAAGGAAATAGCTAACGTCAATTTATGAGCACTAACTCGTACGTACTTGTGCTCAAAGCTACTGAAACACAATTGTGTCGAATTAAAGCGCTGCGTAAAACGGATCAATGAGCTGACTCGGCACTTGTCTAGCAAAGTATGGCAGCGAAAAGGTAGCGAGGCATTAGACATCACTTCTTGGTGAAGGTTTCTTCTCAGTGTTTGTTCTCAAACTGTTAATGCTTTAATTGGCTTGGGCATACAATAATCATCTTAGTCACTGTATTGTTGTCTGTAGATTTTCGGTAAATAGAAGTACACAAAAAAATTCCAGCATTTGAATTAGGTTCCTAACCACTGCATCAAATTGCATTTTGCTGACCGTTCTTGGTTTTCCTATCATGACATTACAGATATGAAGATGAAAAATATGATTTATGAAGTAAATAGAAACAAGTGTTATTTGCTAACGGTACTTTGAGTGGCACTGTGCATTTTTTTTTAAAATAAGGAACATTCATTCTAAAAAAAAAATAAAATAAATAAGAAAACGCTACTCTGACAAATGGACATCACTTTTCACTTTATTCATGAGGGCTCGCTTGCTGTCACAACATTTCAGACAGAACTTGAGAGGTTGTGACTCCCAACAGAGCTCAAAACATCTCATCATCAGACAAAAAAAAAAAAAGGAAACCTGTGGAACACCATACATTCCCTTATACATGTGAATTCATTTTGCACATATTCATCCAACCACTTATTTTTTTTTCCGCTCAACATGGTATGAAGGGATTAAAAGAATAAAGAAATCACATTACGTACCATCACAACAGCCACAAGTCGACTACTAAGCACACCAAATTCCCTGCGGCACAGGTAGGCCAAGCAATCTTTTGAGTCAGGTGTGTGTCTTGACCTCCACCGAACCCATGAGGTTTGATCGAACCCAGATTGAGTAACCACTGGACTATAGGCTAGCAGTGTTGCTTTTTGAGATCAGGATCTGATGTATGTATGTTACTTTGATGTGGGTGTTGAACTACGGTGCCATGTCTGCATGTATTTTCACATACTCGTAAGATTTCTTGCGCATGAAAACCAGCGGTGGAAAAACACAGGGTACCTGCAATATTATATTGCAATATATTTTCTAAAATTATTAGGACTTTGTTTTAATGATTGTCACTTCTAGTGACTTGAGCAAAGGTAGCATTATGTAAAAAAACTAACAAAAAATTATTATTATTATTTTTTTATCTCATTGGTGCCGCTGTACCCAATTAAAGTGTCTGATGATGACAGAAACCCATATTAAATATTGACAATATTTACTACATCCTTACCTGTACTGTGTTGTGATAGGCTCCAGCCACCAATTGAACATGCGGGAGAAAATAAATGAATACTGCATATTCATATCCTTTCATTTTATTAATAATAATAATAAATTGTATTTGTAATGCGCTTTACATTTCCAATGAAATCTCAAAGTGCTACAGTGTCAAGTAAAAAAAAACAAAAAACAAATACAGGTTAAAAAGTGCAGGTTTGTAATAGGTAAAAATGTATTTTTAGCTGTTTACATATTAGGGGTTGACTGCTGCAATGCTGGGCCAACTCTTTTCCCTCTCTGTTGGTCTGTGTCATCTTTTTTTGGCCCAACATCTTGAATGTCAGCGCCAGCTGCTGCCTGATCACTGGTCTTTGCTCAGCAAGCACAAAATAAATAAATATATAAAACAGCACGCACGCGCACACACTCTGGTATGACATTTTACACCAAACAACCTATCTTTGCCTTATAAAAAGAAGCTTTTTATGAAGTCTTTGCGAAACTATTTTATTTTCAAAGAAATATTTTAGGAAACCTATTATGGAAATGTAACTTTTTAATTTCGGGGGGTCCACTAGCTGTTCCTGGAAACCGTAACAATTACTTTCACTTTTATGATCAACCTCAGCTACATTGTTTTGACCTGCTTCTTTCTCTGACATGCTTACAATAATGACATCATTTTTTATGAATGAATTGTAGCCATTTGCAACAACCCACACAACTTATCCTGCACTACATTTAGCAAGAAAAATTATAATTCTAATCATAAAAAAAGTCAATAGGTAAGAAATGCAATAGAGTGCTATCATTTATTTAAAAAAATAAAATAAAATCAGGTTGTCCCTTTTTTTTTGGGGGTGGGGGGGGATTTGGGGATTTGTTTTCTTGATAAAAGCCATCACAGGAATCTGTATTCATTGTCTCTCATTATGTTGCTAAAATTGTAATTTTTCTGTACAACTAAAGATTATAAATGACATACTTTGGGTGATTAGACACTGCACATTTTGTTTTACAGATTTTATTTTTTAAAACACATTATTTTGGAATGCCATTTAATTCATAATTAATCATTAAATGTTCATATATTTTAATAAGTATTCGGTAGGAAATATAAAAGAATAATGAGCAACAAGTAATACTTATTTATGGGGAGAATCTAGAGAGGAGCATAAATATATCCGCCGGTTTTTTGTTTAGTTTTTTTTTTGGGGGGGGGGCAGTGATCGATGTAAGTTGGACAGAACAGGATTCCTCTGCTGCCTACTCTTAAGTGCCAACACAGCATATGCTTTGCATTGATTTATTTGTGGCGGCGTGCCACCTGTCAGCTCACTGCCATACTACTTTTGTTTATTCTATTCGGTCTCTTACTTACATAAATACTGTAGATTATTTGATCAATTATTTTATTGTTGTGCAGTGTATTTGTTCACTCTAATAAAAAAAAATCCATGCTTTAAACCTATTTTACATAATGTCATTTAATTACATTCGTTTGATTACAAAAAAACGTATGGAGAAAAGTATCATTGTTAACATTTCAGTTTAGTGATATTATTTTTCCTTTTATTTTTATTGAAAATATGTTAATCATACTAGGCCATCATGAGACTTTTAATTTAGACTCCATGAAAAGGTGATCAAATGCTTAGCTAATTTTGCACTGAACATGCAACACTTACAATTACATGCATGGTTCAAGGGCATGGAAATGTGCGAATGAGGTGGCGTTAGTTTATTATAGTTCGCAACAGTACTTGAAGCCAACCACTGTGGTTGTTTGCAAAAGTCACTTGCAGAATTTAAGCAAAAAGGATTATGAATGAATGACACTTAAAATTATAATATAAAACCATTATAATGCAGTGTGTGTTAATCTATAAAACAGACTACAGCCATAATAATTTGATTGGTCATTTCGAGGATTAAACTATTTACATGAGGAAGAAGATATTTATTTTTTTCTGTGCTTAACCTTAACATGATTTGGTAAAGTGTTAATCTTCATTTATATGTACTATTGCTATGTAGTATATGTAGGTTAAGCACACTTCAAGTCAGCATGCAAATGACTGATATTGAGCGCACGGGTCAGGGCAAATAATGAAATTATAAAATTGATTTGCTTGCCTTTTTTTATTTGCTGCAGGCCAACCTTGTCCTATTTCTGTAACTTTTTCTACACATCCTTGTCCTTTTCCTTACAAGTGTAGTCGGAGCTGGCCACCATGGCAGTGTGGAGGAGGTTATTCAGTAACGCTGCACCCACTCAGACATAAGGGAATAAGAGGGGCGGAACACAAGCTATTTTAGTTGAGTTCTTCAGTATCTAGGTCTAAGTGATTAAAAGACTGTCTTACAGTGACATTTCTCTCGAATATTGCATGTTTATTTTGTTGTTTGATGCATACGCACGTCTCCCATGAACGAAGATAGCAAATATATGTATTTATTTTCCCACTTTGTCTCTATTTAGATTTAGCATTGTGTTTAAGTTTGTAGTTGTGAAAAAAAGATATATATTTTTGTGGCGGCGCAATGTACAGTGCAAATGCCACATTGACTCTCATGGGCCTCCACGTCTAACCCAAATCCTTCTCTTTTCTTGAAAAATTGTTCTGTGTGCAAAGCACAAGGGACTTGGAAGAGAAATGTGTGTTCTGCCTACCCCTGCTGTATTAGGTTGCTCATTGACTGTAACATCTCTCTTTATTCTGACATTTTCTTCCTCGCACCCTTGTTGCCCTCCTCCACTCCAACCATTTTACAGCCCTTGAGGCTATTGTGCCATACGGCCCGCTCAACTTTCCGCCTCTGGCCCCCACACTTCCCACAGTCACTAATACGAAGAGGTTTGTTATGGAGGCCCAGTTAAAGCAGTGAGCACTGGGGCAAAGTCTTGCGGGGCCGGCCTGAATGGATGAGCTGTCAGGCAGCCAGTTCTCTGATGAGAGAGCCAGACTTCATGCAGACCCAAATGGAATGGAAATATTGGATCCTGTCAGTCCCCACAGAAAACGAGGATCCCATGTCAGGACTACCCAGAAATCAGCTGAAAAAGTACGGGAATATGGACTTCATTGTAGCTTTATCAAGTGTATCTGTGGGCATCCGCATTTAGCAGGATTACACTTATAGACTGCTAGCTTTAAGTAAAACAGAAAATAATTGAACTATCAATACAACATAATAGAGCCTCCTGAGTTTTTATCTTTAACTCTGTCCATTTTATTCAAACACTTCCAAGTTTTTTTGTGCTAGGATAAACCACCGGGAGCGCAGAAAGTGACAGGTGACTCCTGGAAGAGGAAGCGAAAGTATGAGGCCAAGGTAGAGGAGATTGACGCTGATGGAATAAGCAGACAAATTGGCTTCCCAAGAGGGCGTGAACAGATGAAACAGTGATTCTCTTATAGGAGGATGCAAAATAACTTCACACACAGGCATTAACATACAGTGAAGAACAATGCAGAGGACACAAGTGAAAATTAGATGAGAAAGCGTCAGTTTCCCTTTTCACTCAAGTTTACATCATGACAGTTTTGCCATTCGACTTGTGGCAAACCTGATATATAAATACTATTTATAACTGCTTCTTATATTCAAATATTAATATTCTTTGTGGAATTTTTAAGCTTAGGGATTTATGTCACGTTTATTTGGTTTCTACTGATCATGTACAGTGCCGTGAATAAGTATTTGCCCTCTGATCAAATTCTTACTATTTTGCATAGTGGGTTTCCTCAATTTAATGTTCACAATCATCAAACAAATAAACTGAGTTCATTTTCACTGACCACACATACCTGTTCAATCAAAAAATAACTCGAGAAAGTCAGCAAAAAAAATCCCAATACAATTTTTTTTTATCAATCAATCAATCTTTATATAGCACTTTTCATACAAAAAAATTGCAACTCAAAGCGCTTTACATAGTTTAAAAACAAATCCCCAGCCCACCGCGCCCCACCATACCAATCCACAAAAAAAAGAAGTGCATAAACAAACATTCAAAACAAAGCAAAACAGATTATCTGAGGCCCCTCAGGTTTAGCACCGGCAACCTGGTGCCGAAAATGCGATCTCTGCGCCAAGAGAGGGCCATGTTGATTAGTCTGTGCCTGCTTTGTTACTTCAGAACCTGGACAACTTGTTGTGATTATTGGAACCACAAATTCAGCTTTTTCCTGGAAAATCCTGAGGGAGAATTTCCAACTATCAATTTGCATCCTCAATCTGAAGCACGCTTGGATTCTACAGCGAAACTACAATCCAAAATATACCAGCTTCTGAATGACTTAATTATAACAAAACAAAGAAGACGAAAATGACGTGGCTTGAACAACCTTCTAGGTTTGCTGAATTTAATTAAAAAAATAATAATTCTGCAAGTAAGAGTGGACCAAAATTTCTCCACAGAGATTTGAAAGATTATTTGCCACTCATAGAAAACGCTTGGTTTCAGTTGTTGCTGCCAAGGGTGGGCCCACCAGTTATGAGGATTAGGGGGCAAAAACAATTTTCACACACGGCTAAGTAGCTTTCAGTAGCTTTTTATCTATTTATTTTATTTTATATACAGGTATAAAGATTTGCGGACGTAAGGATTTGAGATCCCAAATATTAAACAGGTTTGAGATTAATGATTGTCGATGCTGACTCTTCTCCAAGCACACCGGGGTAAAAAAAATACAACTCGGAGCACAACCCACACCACAAAATAACACTTTCACAATCTCGTGGAGGCATCGGAGAATTGGGCCTGACTTGATCCAAAGGAAGGAAAAATGCTCAAATAATGCCCGATTGCCAGTGTATTTACTCTTTTCTGAATGATTTCGTCTTTCTTGCCTACACGACTCCCCAGCCATTAGAGAATGATTTCTTTTTAATTATGTCAGTGTGGTGTTTTTTTAAACTCACCTCCACTGTAACAGTAATAGCTAAACAACATGAAATTTGGATGTATGAGCAGAAGGTTTTTCAATGTTTTTGGAACATTATTTGATCATGCAGATTCTTTTCTGTCTTACACACATACAGTATAGACTTGTTTTGTGGAAAACACTACTTCACCTTTATATTTTTATGCAGGATCGTGAGTGATCGGCGGTAACAATCAATACACAGAGACTGATTTACTGTGCTAGAATAATTGTGCCTTTTATTCTCCGCAAACAGTAATCAACACCTGTGCTGTGCTAGAATAATTGTACCCTTTCTTCCCCGCAAACAGCAATAATCACAACTCACTTTGCTAGAATAATGGTGCCTTTTATTCCCCGCAAACAGCAATTAATACACTACAACGTTAAGCAGCATAATATGATCATCATCAGCGCTTACCTTGGCACGAGGCCGGAGAGCCCACGGTCCGGGTAGAACAAGCTGCAAAATGGCTGGGCAATCGTACGTATTCCACAGCTGACTCTGACCGGACCGCGTGCCGCTCCGTCTTTTATTCGTTAGCGTGAGAAACCGGGCTAGCCAAGCCCTTTCTCAAACACTTTCGAAAACATGTTTTGCAAAGCAGGGAAGGCTGTAGTATAAACAAGGAAGAGTTCCCAGGCTGATTCCGCCCTTTATTTACATATTGTTGGGCACCTGGATTCGTACAACAGTTCAGGACAACAACATATCCTTATATAAGAGGTTACATGAGGACATATCAAACCATGGTTATTTTTCCCTTCAAGACTGTATAAAGGTTTTATTATGTTACATTCTTAATTCAATGAAGGAATCTTTCAGAGAGCTCCGTTTGGGCACTTGTCAATGTAGTCATTGTTCATTATTTGACACATACCTTCCACTCAATCATAAGCAAACACACACCTGACTGAATCTTACTTTTGATGTGCATCAGTAGAATATGCACCCTGTTACACAAACATACACTAGGATGAGTATGAAAAAAGTACATATTGATAAAATGACTATTCTGTGGCCAAAGACAGGCAGGGGAATAAGTGGAACCAGCAGAGCTGGAGGAGTATGAGCGGAAAGACATGAGCAGGGACCTCATCACAATGCAGCACAGCAGTGCAGCTCTTGGCTTGCACCACAGGAATCCCATCTTCAGGGCTCGGAGCAGGTAATAGGAAAGATCCAGTCATTAATGCAGAGAGAGGACAATCGTGTGTTCTCTCTGGAAGTCTTAGCCTTTCTATTGCTCGCCTTGGATTCAACACCACACATCACCTAATACATTAAACACGGTTCATGGCATGAATGGCAGCCAACTTCCATGCAGAGAACTGAATCTTTATAAAAATAAGACTAGGAGGCCTTTTGTGCTTAAAACCCAAATTTCCTATCATTATGCACCTGTTAAGAATTATTTTAGTGTTCATGGGAATACAAATTGAATGGCAAAATACATATTTTTAAGTGTTAAATAAACACTCAATCCATCCATCTTTGGTTAATCCGGCTTTGCGGGGCTAGTATCCCAAGCACAGAAGTCTAGAATTCCCTTTCCCAGCCACTTCATCCAGCTGTTCCAGGCATTCCTAGGCCTAGACTTATAGCCTCTCCTGTGTGTTCTTGGTTTTCCCCGGGACACTTCAACAGGTAAGCATCTACGAGGCATCTAAATCAAATGCCAGAACCACATCATGTGGCTCCTGAAAGAGGAATAAAATTATTTGTCCTCTTTGCGTGTTCCAAAACTTGAAGACAGATTTAATGCAAGAAAAAACACCCTTGCAAAAATGATTTTATCTAACAGAGATCTCTGGACACTCAAACAGCCTCTAATTCATCACTTAAACAGGTGGGATTCAGAGCGTCGAAATGTGTCTCTTCCGCGTGTAAAATGGCTTCTTATAGTTAAAACCGACCGCCTCTCTTTCATTTGTAGACAAAACATACTCTCTGGGTACTTTTCCATGAGCGATGGCGAAAACAGAGTCAGGAGTGCGTGTTCGAAACAGATTCTGTTCTCAAGGACCAAATGTGTTTTCGCACAAAGCGCTGAGAAGGAACTTTTTTAGACTAAATAGTATGTCCCATTTTAAGGTCAGATTATACCGAAATCAACACCATCTGCTCTGCACAGGACACAAAACATTTCAACAAGGTTAATATAAAGAATTAAAATGTTAATGTGTAACAATGGTTAATATATGAAATGAAGAATTAAAAATGTTATAATATCTATCACTCCTCTCTGTGCGGAAGAACAACAGATAGACCAAGACTCCCAAATGACCAAGCTCCTCTACCTCCAAGGAAGAGACCAGACACTTTTCGGCACTTGCATCCATGATCTCAGTTTTCACAAGTGAGGGCGGGAACGCGATCGACCGGTAAATTGAACATTTCCCCTTTCTGCTCCACCATGTCAAAATTATTTATAAAGTCAATCATCGAACTACTGGTATTATTCAGGTTCCTATTTTGTTTTTTAAGCATTCCCACTCTTTCTAGGTTTTCTATCATGGTGTTCATGATGGGCCATGTTGGGCGTGTCTTGGGTTGACTTGCGACTTGAGTTGCTCGACAACAAGTCGAGGGGACAGTGGACCAGATAGTCGTCCATTGCTGGAGCTCTCCATTCAAGTCGGCGAGACTTCCTTGTTCGTCGACCCTGCTCACTCGACAATTGAAAGGCAGTTTGCAACGACGGAGTCCAACCCAAGACACATGTAGGACCGCCCCCTTATTTGAATAACATTTAGTCCTGGTATTATGGACCAAAACTGGCAAAATTAAAAATAAATAAATGGCTAAATAAATGACTAAAAGTGTAAATAAAAAAATGCATATAAAAAATATAATTCAAAAATTAAATACAAATGTAGTCATATATATATATATATATATATATATATATATATATATATATATATATATATACGGTTTTATTTCCATTTATTTATTTAGAATTTTGCCAGTTTAGATTAGTAATAAGAGCCTGTCATTGTGAGCAAATAAAATTAAGCACATTCTTTTGAAGGATTTTTGGCAGCGAACGTGAGATGACAGTGTTAAAATTAGGGTTGGGAACAATAAACCTTTACAACCAGATAGCCCCTAAAGCCGAGAGATACTGCTGTATTGTAGCAGACTACTTAATTGCTAAAAAAAATACACATGAAATTCTTAGATACATCGATTGTAGATTTGTGACACTGGCTATCTCAAGGCTAGTAATCATTGCATGAATTTTAACCTACGAACAGAATCTGAGTCCAAACTAAAATACTGTGTTTTACTTCTCTGTTAACAGACAGCCATCTATCTTGGACAAAATAATCTTTGAGTTGTATCAAAACATGTTTATCATCTAAAATAATTGTAAACACTCTTATGACAACCTCCGACGATTCTAATCCGTTGATGATAACAATAGTATAAAACAGAGAATGTCAGTATGCATATCAACAGTTAATATATGACAGTCTCACAACAAATACTTGTCTATCCAAAATTCATGGCCATGGATTTGCATTCTGTCCATAGATTGAAATGCCAGTGATGGGAATGTGTGTCACTCAGATGCTATAAGAATAACTGACAGTTTTCCAATCAGGGCATGTAGGTTTGAATGACATTGGAGGCGAGGAGGGGATTATCCCTGCCATCAAAATGGAAATAAATATAAATAAATATAAATAATAAATTATATATATATATATATAGTATATATATATATATATATATATATATATATATATATATATAGTATATATATATATATATATAGTATATATATATAGTATATACAGTGTTTCACACATAAGCTTATACTGTATATTTCTACGGTAATTACGTTTTTATTTTTTGTTGTTTTTTACTGCAAAACTGGGTAAGCTACTTGTGAGAAGTGTTGGCTTTCTGCTTTCTACTTGTTTGTGGCACATCTTGTCAGAGGGCTTATTATTGGACTCCAAGGTACAGTAGCTACTCTATTTTCTATTTTGGTCTCCAGATGGTTTGCAGGTAATGGGAAAAAAAAGTAGAAAGTTAAAGCCACCAAAATCTGTCTATTTTCTTTTCTTTTTTAAATGAATGAATCCATTCATTATACTCATTATTCTCACAATTTGTTATATTCTTTGTCTGGTACACACCACATACAGTGCAAAGAGTGATTAAGATTAAACAAGGCACTCAAAAACTCTGTTTTGGGTTTTGGTTGAAGTCACAGAAAATATGATTCAATTTAATGGACCACTCTAGCATAATAATTTACACACCTCATATTTTACTGTTCTTACTACGATCCAATGTGTAGAGAATGAGTGTGTGCTTGTGAATGATACAAATTCATTAAGATAATTTTTTTCAAACCAAAACATTCCCATTGATCTTGAAGTTGTTTTCAGACACACCGTTGGAGCCAAATGGTGTCGAACAAACATTGACAGATGGGAGGTGGAAGGAAGCTCGGGGGAAAAGCCTTGCGTCTCAGTTTCACTGCAACAATGAAGCACGTGTGCTTGCTATTGTTGCTATTGTTCATCCACACAGTGGGCATCAGCTGAGCAGAAAACGACATCACATCCTGTCTTAGTGCTATTGATCTTGAGTGACGGGGGCCTCAAAGTATTTTAACGGTTGAGGAGGTTTCCTTGGCAATCGGAGAGGGGCCCCAGTAAGTCGGGCGTCTGGCAGTTGCATCATTCAAACGGGAACATGAAAGTGATGCATTGAAATTCCAACCAATCACATCACAACATTGGGATCTGTTGTGCCGCGTATAACAGCAACACAATATTTCAGCTTTTTAAGATAACACACACATACTGGACATATACAGGGTGTCCATTGCCATTTAAAAAAAATATTAAAAATGCAATAGATTAGATATTTTATTTAGATTTGTTCTATTGTATTCAGCGTTTATTAAAGTTTTTTTTATCACACTGCATTTGTGTGTTTCAGGGATCCTGTTTGTCAAAGGTCAAAGGTCGCCCACTCCTTCCTTTATCTAACACCGTCCCTGTCTCCATAAATTTCTTGTGCCATGCACGAATTGACGGACGTGATGGTGGATTTCTTCCATACTTAGTTCTGTAGTTTCACTGAGTCTGCCTATCTGATTTTGTTTCAATAAACCATGAGACACGTTGCGCCTTCTCTTGAGGGATGGCCATTTTGTAGGGGTTCATTCAACATCACCTCTTTGACAAACAGGATCCCTGAAATACACAAATGCAGTGTCATAAAAAACTTTAATAAACACTGAATACAATAGAACAAATCTGAATGAAATATCTAATCAATTGCATTTTTAATAATTTTTTTAAATGGTAAAGAGACTTTATGTACACCCTGTATATTTGTAATTGTTAATTTGATCTACATTCTAACTATATAGGTCAATTATTTAACAAACTTTTTAAGTTACATTTTGCACATAAAACTGAGTCAGTTAAATTATTTTGTATTTACTCACTTTTTCCACTTAGCTCTGATACTTTTCAGGCTGGATTGTATCTTTAATTACAATATAAAATATGTGATGTATTGTAATGTGTCAACAGGTAGGCAGCTGTGTTCCGAAGTGAAACAAAACCAGCTTGGCTGTTGACCAATTTAGAGACAGCAATCATCCTGAAAGAGGGCTGAGCCGCACTCTAGACTCCACTCTATTGTTGGCCATCTGTAAGTGTGCCTCACACGCACTCGTGCGCGTTCACACACAGACACACACACACACACACACTTTTGGACATGGGCCAGAGGGTGGTGTTAATAGTCCCAATGGAGGAGGGGCAAATTATACCGTTAAAAGTAATTATTTTCCAAAATACTTTTTTTAAAGGACGGGGTTAAGAGGTCATATATGGAAATGTAATTAGCTTCCATTGGTTTAAGGGAAAGTTGTCAAAGAACCCCATTTTCTCCTGCTTATATTCAGAGTATTTTTTTTTTTTAATTACCAGGATATTTAGGATATTAGGATATTTTTTCAAGTAAGTGATGAGTACAAGTTAGGCTTCTGTCTTATGCATTACTACCAGTTTTAATAAAGTTGTGTATATATTATTATATTGTCTGCATTTTCCTTTATAACAGCCAGTAAAATGTTTACACATAAATGTTGTTTACAATGTAGTATGCCAAAAGACTGAGTGGGTGAGATATTTCCAAGATGTGGGACACATTATTTTCATTTTAGATGTGTTTTTTTTTTTATCTCACTAATATCTCAAGGGCATGTTGCCAATTAAATTCTTACGAATAAATACATGGTATTATGTTTAAAGCCAGATTTTAAACAAACCACGAAGGGAATTGAAGCCCATGACCTAATTTGCACATTAGTAGGTCGAAGAAAGAAGAGCAAAATAGAACCTTAATTCCTCATAGTATTTGTTACTAGAACAGTTGAATGCCTAATATTGTTTTCTTAGGCTTGTTGGGGAGGGGCGGCGGCATGCAGGCAGTGTAATAATATAGTCAAATGAAGTCTACAAATTGAAAATAATTAACTGAGGTTTGAACCCTGTTGCCATTAGTCTTGCATATTGGCTTGATTGTAGAAATCTGAGTGGTAGTCATCTGAAGGGTTAAAACATTTATTTATTTTTTCAGATTTTGTCTTTTAACAAATGTTTAAGGCTACCCTTTTAGGAATTCCAGGATTAAGACAAATGGCCGCTTGTTAAAAAAATAAAATAAAATAAAATAAAATAAAAACTAGCTAAACTGCTTGTGAGTAATTACTACATTTACAGAACAAATATTTATAGGTGGTAAAATTTATTAGGTTAAACAAAAAAAAACATCCAAGTGGTTAACCTATGGTAGAGTTATGGGGTAGTGGGTACTCTTTAAAACAAGTACACACACTTGACTCAATGAGTCAGCTCTAGATTGTATCAGATAATTTCCTGGTTAGCAATTTCTCTCCAAAATAATCTGATATATTATATTCAGAGTTTAACCTTTGATCTAAAACTTTGCAGCTCCCACTTTCATCTTGCATACCTTCTCTTAAAGACTTTTATGACTTAGAACTTTGTATTTAATGACGTTTTAGAAACAGAACACACATTTGGATTTCTTTTTCTGTTTCATAATACCTTCTCCTTATCCCTCAAAACTTTAAAATCACAAGGTGGGTCTTAACATTTTGCACATCTTTTTGATCTTTCAGGTTTTAACAGATTTTGATTCAGAATTACACTTGGGCATCAGTTTTATTGGGATATCACCTATGTGACCCTCCGACTTAAATTAAGATATGAATCTCATTTGCCAGCGAGAAAGAAGTGGAAGGTTATTTAAACAAACCTTCATTACCATAAGCTATAGCAAAGCACCTGCCTTTCTAATCCTTCACAAGTCTCAGAAGACCATCTGTACACTACACCCTACAAAACATCATAAAATAATGCCACGTTAGATAATATGCACCTCCGCTGATTCTTTCAAATAGTTTGTAGTCTTACTAATTGTACTTCATTTGAGGGGCCATGTTAGACTTCAGTGTCCGGTGTTTTTTTCCAGAGGGGAGAAAAATTTATTCCACTAGCTTTATTAATTAACAATATTATCAATTAATAATTATCAACAATAAGATCATATCATTTTTCAGGTTATTTTTTTCTTTCTCTTATTTTTTTTATAATGAACTTTGTAACATACAGTAATTATGTTCTATCCTCTATTTTTTGCATCACACCAACCTGAAATGTCTAAATCAGACACATTACTTCTTCTGAAAGGTTAGTCTTGTTACTTGCAAGCACCTACCTGCTAGTCCTAATTGATAAGGGTAACACCCAATGTTCTGCTTGGAAGGACTTAAGACCGGAGAAGATGCTGACTGATGAAAGGAGAGAAACTAAATGTTTAATAGGATGGCTGTGACTTAAAGGCACACTTGCCATCCAGCATTAAAGGAGCCGATGCCCTCTTACATTCAATAAATCGTGCTTGGACTCCCGGCTTTCCCAAACTTCCCAAAAGAAAGATACAAGACTTCAAAATGCTAAAATATTTAAAATAATTATGAAGTGATGGTAGGAAGAAAGCAACACCAAAAAAAAAAAAAAAAAATTCAGTAGAGGACACTGAGGACGAATAAAAGCAAGCATGAAGGAGAACGTCTTTCATTTCCCAACATATAGCTAATCGTAAAATATTATATACGAGTACATAAAGTAAACATGCAATGGCCCTAATAACCCTGGTTTAAGGCTCACAAGGCCGTCAAAAATACAAATTGTTATTCACTACATCTACTGTTTCTGCTGGTCAGAGTAGAGCAGAGTAATTCGTTTTAAATCAATGATTTGTGTCACAAAAAACTTGCACTAAAACCATGATTCAAATGAGCGTACACGGTGGCTATAATGAAATTAGAGGAGAGAGGAAGTTGAGTGTTACTCTTTGTTTTCTTCAAATGGTTCAAGGAAAATACGGGAAACCCCAAATAAATTCAACAAATTGCAACTCTTCTCTCGCCATTGGCATTTTTATAAAGCGGCCTAAACGCCCATGCTTTGCATATTTCTGTACTTCATGCCTGTTGTAACCCAAAAATAATGATCCGCCATGACAAAGAATCACATTTAGGAAAGTCAGAAGCGCTCCAGAAATCACAGCCTGATGTGGGTGTTCTCATTGCATTTGTGATTTCACGGAGCCCTAGTTAAGTTTCTTTGTCAACTTTCGTATGTAAAGCCATCAAACAAAAGCAATTCCGTGATTTTCAATAGAAGACTCAAGTCATGACTGAATATATTACCGCAGCACAAATATAGGTACTCAAGTGTAAACCTCATCCTAAACTCATTTTTCTGCAATGGGTCCATTGCTTTTTTTGCCCTTCACTCGTCAGTATTGCTTGATTCAGTGCAGTTTGGCAACAAAATGCGGTGGCACGTTTGAGGTTCGTCTTCATAGTGCAGCTTATAAAATATCTTGATTTGAGCCACAGAGAGCTGGATCATATTTGAGCTGATGCATTTTGTCACACTCCAGAAAGCTTCCAAAAGCCTGCAGCCATTTATTACTGTACATGGAAAAATGTGGCAGATGTCTGTACTATACATATGCCTGTATCGAGTTCAAAGCTTATCTGGTTGATAACCCAAATAAATTATAATCCATTTTACCCATACAGAATTATTTATCTTTCAAATTAATTTAGCTTATTTGGTAGTAATTTCTGACTATTCTGGCACGGACATCAGTTGAAACATCAGCTGCCAGAAATATCAATTGCATGCCTCTTAACTCGTATTCATTTCAAGCTAAACCGCCCAAAATGCTGGGGCATTAATGAGCAGAAGCATCAATCCTACTTTCTGACACTTTTATGCTTGAAAAATAATTTTTGTGTCAGCCAATAACCGGTCCTGATTCTCAGGAGCACAAGCTCTGGGCTTGTGCCTCCACCAAAGTCTAATGGGATATATCAACTATGCATAACCGGGGCAATCACTCACTCCATCTCCTTTCTGACAGGTCTCAGTTCTGCCTTGTGGGTAATATCATTTCTGTTATCTTAAGGTATCAAATTTCCAACTTTATTGGCAACGATATTTTCTTACCATTTAGGATGGTGGTGCCAGTACTTTGGTCATTCGTTTGGGGAACTGGAATGTTAACCAGCAAACTGCTGAATTGGTCGGGACTTTTAACATTTTAATTATGATGAATTCCTAAATTAACAGAATAATAGCATACATAAAAAAATTGCCCAATTATCACACTTTTGTATTTATTCCTAATCATGGAGAAGAGAATGGTCGTGATTTGCAAATTGCAACAAAGCGTCAAGTATTATCACCAGAACAATACAAGCCGATGCCATCATATAAATGCAAACATGTTGCAGCGAGCGCGGACAACAAAGCTAAAGGTGGTATCAACCGTTCTGTTAAGAACAAGCCTAATTTGTCTCAGTAACTGTCTGCAAGAGCAAAATAAATTGACTTAGAGGTATTGTGAGGGGCTTGTTATTAAATCATATTCAAATGATTGTCATACTGTTGTGATCTCAATTGCAACAATGGTTGTTGCTCAGGATAAAGTGCCGAGCCCACTTGAATTTAGAACCAAATCAAAATTTGAGCCCTGTTAGACTTGTCAGTTGCTTTTGTTGTTGTTTTTTTTCTGAGAGCTCAGTATAGTATACCGATTCGACATGTCATCATCATTGCTCTCTCTCTCTTTTTTTTTCTTTTTTTTTTGTATGTGAATTTTTTGAATGTGTGCTAATTAATTTACCTATAACCTATTAACAATCCCATACCGTTCACCTAAACCGAATACTTCAGAATCCAGCTAGAGTCGTGAAGTTGTCAGGAGACCCGAGGAAGGATCAAAGAAAAGAAAGGAAAGTGAAATCCAGCAGACTTTAGTTTAAATTGCATCTCATTATTAAGTTACATAATACATTTCTTTATATATATATATATATATATATATATATATATATATATGCATATATAGCAGCACGGTGGCTGACTGGTTAGCACGTCCGCCTCCCAGTGCTGAGGACGTGAGATCGAGTCCGGGCTTCGGCCTTCCTGGGTGGAGTTTGCATGTTCTCCCCGTGCTTGCGTGGGTTTTCACCGGGTACTCCGGTTTCCTCCCACATTCCAAAGACATGCATGGCAGGTTAATCGAACACTCCAAATTGTCCATAGGTGTGATTGTGAGTATGGCTGTTTGTCTCTGTGTGCCCTGTGATTGGCTGGCAACCAGTTCAGGGTGTACCCTGCCTACTGCCCGAAGCCAGCTGGGATAGGCTCCAGCACCCCCTCGACCCTTGTGAGGAAAATGGATGGATGGATGGATGGATGGATGGATATATATATATATATATATATATATATATATATATATAAAATGTGTGCGGGCAAAAGAAAGACATTGTTTGCCTATCAGGTTCTTAACCTTGCCTCAAGCTTTCACGTTCTGTTAATAAGTACTATGACAGCAGAGGCTTTAGTTTTACACCTCAACTTGACCTTCAGTTTAGTGCCATGTAACGGGTAATCACTCCTCTTCACAACCACTGACTCAGCTGTTCTCTCGTGCTCCTGTGATTTTTGATGATAACTAACCAAGCAACTTTGTCATCCAAAGTCAACACACAGGTCAAGGGCACAGTATACATTTTAATGCGCCCGCCCCCACGATCAGCATCAGGTTTTTCTTGTTTTTATGTTGTTGTCAATTTGGTACATCACATTAGTGTAAATTCTCAAGTCTTTTAAGTCAAATCAACGCGATATTACACCTTTACTTGACATCGGAAATAAAATGGCTGGTTAATGAGTGGATTGACAGGCGGAACATTAGATCTAATCACCACAAATGTCTGTTTGCGGGAGCTCTTCAGTGCAACACGTTGCATCATGCTAAGCAAAAGCTTTGCACACTCCTGGGAGACTAATTAGCCCTCCTACCATGGCTAATTAGATAGTGACAAAAACAGCTGGGTAGGGAGACATTTAGTTTCTACAGTATGCATCAAATAACTGCCTTTACACATTAACAATACATCACTGATACAATTGTGAAAAGTATGGTTAAAAATAGAGCGTGTGACTGACAGGCCCGGGTTTATTTCTCCTCGCCCAAGCAAGCATACTTACTGGCTGATTTGCCTTTGAGCAACACGCTCGAGTCTCCCAATTTCTCCCCGTTGACAGCTGAAAATATTCCCATTTATTATGATCTATTTAATCTGCAGATTAATAAACAGATTAATTGTCAGATTCACCTGACATTTCAGAACAAAAATGAGTGCATCATTTTCCCATCAAATCCCGAGTAACAGAACAGATTTCCGAATTTAATTGGTTATCAGTGGACAAAATGAGCGACAACAGTTATTTTTTTGTGAAAAACTGCAGTTTCTGTTTTGTCCTCACGGGCCAGATTGGAGCTACTGACGGACCGGTTATGGCTCGCAGTCTATAGGTTTGACACCACTGACTAAAACCCTATTTCATTGGGGGAAAGCACTGTAACTACCAGTTACAGTGTGTGTAATTTTGACATAAATGTTTGAAGAAATTTGTGCATTATCAGAAGAATACCTGACATATCATTGCATGATTCTACTGAAATACAACAGAAACAAATAGGAAGCAATTCTGTTTTCATGTTTCTGCCCTTTAGTGGTGTATTTTGGAGTAACGTGGCATTTATTTCATTTAATATCACACTACCAGTTCTTCGGGCCCGAATGCTTTGAATTCCCCAAGGAATAAATAGGTTCCTTAATCCTCTCTACCTGCTTGCTGCCACCCAGGATAAAGGCCATAAAGATCTAGTTCTACTTCCTCTCATCAGAATGATGTGCTTTGCATAGCTTTTCCACTTCATCTAGAATCACTATAATCCCTCTGCTCCTGTGTAATTATCTCTCCTTTAGGCTGATCTCACCGAGCACAGCTTCGTTACATTACCTACTCACTTTTATCTATGGCTCTTAGAGCTACTGCCAAGGGTCCTCTTAAGTCACCCCACAACTTTTAGCTTGGCATACATTTGCCAACGTACAGTATAAGTTGAATTAATTCCTTTGCTTCCTGACAGTAGCCATAGAAAAGTAAAAGCTCCTCACGGTACCTTATTTTATTAATTATTTATTTGTATTTTATTGTGAATATACAGAAACATTGTATCCAAATCAAAAATAAACAAAGATAATTAATTAAGTAATTGCCATGAATAAATCATGGGACCTGTTTTCTAAAAGTCAAGTCAAGTCTACTGTTTGTAGAAGACTTCCTCAACAAACTTTACAGAGGACCACCAAGAAATGAGTTATTAACTCATTCACTGCCATAAATTCATTTTCAAAAAAGATTATTAAAAATTTGGAGAAAAGAGGCAATTATTTTTTTTATTTATTGTAATTAATCGCATGACTTCACTAGTTTTCATACTCTTGTTATCAAAAGTGGGAAAAAAATGTTAAACTAATAGAAATAGTGAAAATGAATTTTTGACGTCAATGGTAGTGAATGAATAAAAAAAAAAAGATTAAAAATTGGGGGAGTCAGGCGATTAAAGTTTTTAATCATAATTAATTGCATGACACCTCTAGTTAACTCATGATTAATCACAAATTTCATATCTGTTTTAAATGAACAATAAAAAAAATCTAGGTTTTCATACTCTTGTTAACAAAAGTGGAAAAAATGTTAAACTAAGAGGAATAGTTCAAATGAATTTTGGACGTTTTTATAGCCGTCAATGGCAGTGAATGAGTTAACAAGAACAAATTGTGGTCTAGGTTGAAATTTGCTACAAAGCAGGGACCTCAAACAAGTTATACAAGCTCATTTTAGGAGTATTCTTGCGAGTAAATGGCTTTAACTCCAAAGCCGTTCAGTCATACGCACAGTTTTCTGATTCAATTCATACTTAATGTTATTTTTTTTTAAAAACATGGTTTCCTTCAACGCGTGTTGGAGCAGTGGGCAGGCCAGTGCCATGCACGTCTCACTGGTGTCAATTAAATTCCACATTTGTTATGGAAGTTAACTTCACATTAAAAGTGTGATATATTTTTCAAATATAAACTCAGTGGAATTAATGACATGCTTAGGCTTTCATTGCTTCTTCTGGGACACTAATTAGAGTTGATGCAACACATGATGGCAACAAAATAAAACCGCATGTCGACAAAATGATTGTGTCTACCAATTTGAAGAAGGATGCAATCAAACTGATTGTAAGATCCTCCATCATGCAGCAAGATAACTTTGTCAAATCAACAAACACGTTCATCAGGGGCAAGAAGACTTAAACCCAACAGAGCATGTATTTTACAGAGGAGACTACGTAAGAATACGTTAAAGGAAATTATGTGAGTTATTTGTATTGTTCCGCCTTAATATCTTCCCAAATTTGGAAAAGTATACCAATTATATGTAATTCATCAAATTAGGTTTACCATCTTTTCAGTTGTATCTAAAACACATACATGGTTTTAGGCTTTCTATGAGCAATTAAAGGTAAATTAGCATTCATGATTGATTTTCACTGAAACAACCCCCTTTGCTCCCGGCTGTTTTACTGGATTTTGACTCATTTTGCAAGGCCCACGGAATATTGTGTTCTATTGCTGTTAAAACATGGAACCTACCAAAAGAAAGATTAGAGTATGTTTGTATCTGTTTCCGTTTTGCAGCAATCATCATTAGAATATAACAAAGTTTCATCATTATTCCCAAACGCTGGGAAAAAGGGCTTGTTGCAACATGGCCCTGGCTGATCTCTTATACTCTGCTGCCAACTGCTAGTCGTTTTTTTTTTTGTTTTTGTGTGTAATATCTACCATCGCTTTAAGCGTCCTCTTCAGGTCAGAAGCTGCATCAAAGCCTTCTGTATGTTCTAGCATAAAAAAAATATCTTAAAAAATGTGTGAATACATTTGGGGGAGTGAAGGGCAAAGTATTAAAAAAACGTATTTAAACGTTTTTGGGTTCGAATGAGTTAAATTAAGCCCATGTGCTCAACACTGTTCATTAATTACTACCATCTTAACAATAACCTACCAAACCAAACTGATAGACGCTGAGTGAAAGGATTTGCAACTATATATTAAGCCCATTTCGCATTCACCTTTTTAAAGTAAATCTGTTCCAATACTTTTGCTCAAGTGAAAATGTGCAAAAATAATGCTCCGTTGTATATCTGATGAAGATAAAATATGTGGGAAAAAAAACTGAAATGTCGGTCTGATGTCTCATATTCATCTTTTGACGGTAAAACACAACGTATTTAGTCAACAGCAAAAATACAGGAATACTTTTGTAAAGGTGTGTAGATACACCTGAGCGTGTTCATTGAGTCTGAGTAATTTCAGCCTCCAGTCATGCATTTAAAATAAAAGTGCCATAATGAATTCAAGATGTATTTATTTGCTTATCTATTGGGTGGATTGGAAAACTGCTTGAGATTTTTTTTTTCTTTTTATCTTCAGACCGTCAAACTCAATTTAATGGCTGTGAGAATTTCTTAGTCACTGAAGGAATGGGGTCATCTCTGACTGGCTGGACTGGAGGGCTCTGCCTCTTCTTGACTACCAAGAAGTGTCAACTTAAACCTTTTGCAAACATTCACTGGAGTGTTACAAAGTATATACAGTGATTAATGTTGACCAATTATTGCTGAAATGTAGAGCGCTAGATTGTCTTACATCACAATGTTGTTGTTTTTTTCAGTTTTCTATGCATTCCTGCAAGTGTGATGTTCAAGGCATGTTTTCTTCATGTGATCACGTGACTACTGTAATATCACCACTACAATGTTTCCACCTGATTTACCCACCAGTGATGAAGACGGGGCTTTCCTCGGGGATAACACAAAGGGCAGAGGTGTTAATTATTCTACAGATAAGCAATGTCAGCAGAATTCTCTCATTGCTCTTAATTGTCCCTTTGGGGCACTCTGGTCCTCATTATGGAAACACTTAATCTAGTGTTGATGTTATTTTGATCAAGCCACTAATGCTGTTATTTTAGTACTTCATTTTAAAATATCTAATTATAATTTAATATATCAAGTGTAAATAAATAAACGCATAAAAATAAAAGATGCTATCAGCTCTGGATTGAAATATACACTGCAAGGTTGAGGCACCAAACAAGGACACTATTGGGCCTAGCTTGAATGACGCCCTGTGCAAAACAACAACACACACCTGCGCGCGCACACACACACACACACACACACCGATTGTAAAATTACCCATGTGTCCTTTATCATAACTGTCTGATGTTTGTAATAAATAATTCATTGTGTTATGATCATTTATCAGAGCTAAACAAAGTAACATCACTACAATTGAATGCAAGAAATGACGATTAAAGATGGCGGTGAGGTCTACATCTCCTCAACCAGCTGAGGCTCCCTTCTAGTGGTTATTTATCTCTTTGCCCTCAGGAGCGTTCTTACAACAAGCTAAAATGAATATTTAGTCTGTTTATTTATTTAGTTGAACGTATTTCAATTCTACAGAGAATAACTGGTGGTCTTTGTAGTGTTGGGAAAGTTTGATTATATTTCCCATGCTGCAAATCTGTGATTTCAAAGACATTTTTCTCAAAATATGCATTCCACAGCAATGTTTATTTTTGTTTTTATGTATTCTGGTTCAGTTTGACATTTATTCCGACAGGAACCATTACGATGTTGTGAAAAGAAAACACTCAGTTGGCTTTTTGTCACTAACATAAATTTTACACAAAGCTGGTTAGAACCATTTTTTCCCCCCTTCCCTACTGGCCATCATTTTTGGTTTCTTCAGAACACCACGACTAAATTTCCTTTTCTGCACCTTTTTAAATGATTGTGCTCTGGACCATCTGCTGTTTTTGCAGAATCTCTAACTAAGTAATTAATTAACCAAGTGTGATCAAGACGTACCCTCTGGCCACATACAAGTCACGCTTGGCAACACTAACAAATATGAGATGACAAAAGAAAGCTAAAATCTCACGAGTCTGAAAATTTCAAACACCGCACAGTATGCTCACGATACTGTTTACCCAGCTATGAAATGGGAGTGTATACAAATCCAACCATATCTACATAGATATTACATAATCTGCCGCTTAACATGCTCCATAAAGCATCTGCCTCAAATTAATGTGAGACAAAGTTTTCTGTAATTGACTAATGTACACAATGAAATACACAAAACAACATCTGTCAATATCTATGAAAACAGTCAATTGTGATGTAGAATTTGATTGCTACTATAGCAGCATTTTTTTTGACATATAGGAGGCCACCCTACAGTCAACTCACATAAGCAGAAAAATGAGAAAAAGCAAACATTACACTCAAAGGTCTGAAGCAGAGATTCAAACCCAGAACCCTCTTGCTGCGAGGCAGACAGGCACGCGTCATTGTGTTGCTGACATCTTATCAGTACAATGAATTCACCCAAAAAGAGAAATGTGACATAGTAAACAAAGAACAACGGAGGACATCTGTTCTTTTTTTCTTCTCAGCATGCAGTTGTTTATTACAAGAAGCCGACAAGCTTTGTTTGAGAAAAAGTCACATTATGTCTTCTTACCATTCCATTCCCATTGTTGCGTAGATGTCATGATTGAATGTGCAATTGAATTCACGCCTCACAATAGACATAAATGGCTTATGGTTTGGAAGCAAACAAAGGTAAATTAAAGACGCTCCTCGTGTCTTCTGTCATGTTTTATGTTTACTTTTTTCTTTTTATAAATTTTCAGATTGCCCCCACATAAGACGCACCATCCCCCAGCCCCGGCCCCCCCAAAAAAGAACTCACTCTAATCCCTGCTGGTGTCACATCCACTGCAACATCACTCATCTGTCTGCACAGAAAATAAGATGTCAGCTTGGAAAAGCCCCCCGTGCAACAATCATATTTATGTAAAAGCTGTATTTGTTTCGATGGCACATATAGGTGCATCATATTTCACCTTCACACACCATGAAATTCATGTACTTTATGCATATGATTTTGAAATTGCTGTCAGAATGCACATCCCTCACTCTTATTTGTACATGCTGCTGATGCATTGTGCAGACGGTTACATTTTGTGTGATGCTGTCCTGGATTGCTTAGCATGGTTGTTTATGAATATTTGATATTGCGATATTGTTTTATTTAGAACACATACATTCTTAGTAATCTATACCCAACATTTATACCACTTCCATTTTATTCATTCCAATTTGGTTTTGAGTTTGTTTAACTTAATTTAGCTGTTTTGGAGCAATTCATCTTTCATTAGGTAAGCATGGAACTGCCAATTTGGAGTAAGCAGTTTTTACTTGGCTATGTCGTTCTAACATACCGCAAAGCCGTTCGAACGTATTGGTAAAGCCGTTCCAATGTGTTGGTAAAGTCGTTCAAACGTGTTGGTAAAGTTGTTTGAACGTGTTGGTAAAGTCATTGCAACATATTAAGTTGTAAAAATGTACTGCAAAGTTATTGGAACGTGTTGTTAAAGTTGTTCAAACATTTTGACAAAGTCATTCAAACGTGTTGGTAAATGTCTTCGAACATTTTTGTAAAGTTGTTCCAAAGTGTTGGTCAAGTCGTTGGAACATGTTGTTTGTCCAAGCGTATTGGTAAAATGGAGGCTAAATACTAAAAACTTTTATTTGTATTATTCTTTTTACTTTCATATGCGTGAACGATGGCATTATGGCATATCTATGACATTACGTAATGACAAAATACCCTATTGCATTATGGGAAAAAATATATTTAGCATTTGACCTACATTTTACCATTACGTTTAGATGGCTTTATCAATACGAATGACTAATAGAACTACCGTACTACAGTACGCTCGAACAGCATAGGTGTGATTATAACTACAAAATTGTTTAGCAAAGTCAAGTCCTGCAGAAAAAAAAGAAAGTTTGAATTAGCTTTTGTGGAGGTATATGCTATTTGTCATAAATAAGTATTGTATACAGTATCAGGCTGGATATCTATCTAAATCATACAAGACCTCCTCTGGGAGTCGCCATAAGTTTTGTGTGAAATCTCGCATGAAAATGAGACGCATCAGTTAAAACAAAGTGAAAGCTCCTTTTATGTTACGCAACTCGAATCGACTATACTTAACTTCAGAATACTGCCTCTGATGTTTGCGGCGGGATTTCATCTTTGTGCATCTAATGAGCACGCTGGATCACACCTGCTGTTAAAATACATTTCACTGGTCGCTTGGTTTCACTACAGTCGTCCGATAATTAGCCGTGCGCATTGCACATCTGCTACCTCTTAACTGAAGAAGTTGCTGCGGGAAAAAAAAAACATCACAAGATGTATTCAGGCTAACAAATTGAGCGAGGATGCTTCCGTGCTTTAAGTCATGCTGTTTGTTCATGTCTGGGGGACTTACAAGTTGAATCTAATTTTGAGGGGGTGTCAAACCACGCTGATTACAATGCAAGTAATCATTCCAGATGCAGGGTGGCATCATGAGGCGTTTTCTAAGAAAGTGTAATAATCTTCCTCTTAATTGTCAAAACTCACCGGTCAGCAAGAAAAATGGCATAACACAGCAAAATGTGTGATAATCAATTTTACCTCAGGCAAGGCGGTTATTTTTTTTACCGCTGTTTTGTTATGTGTTAGTTTGTTCACTTGATTAAGCAAAACCCATTGAAATTATTTCCACAAAACTTTCCGGAGGGAAAAGAAAGAACAAAATTTCTTGCATTAACGAATTGTGTCATTATTTTAAGCCCATAACTCACTGAGGGGTTTTTGGGATGCTAACAAATGCTGATTTTATGTCAGGGTTCATTCAAGGTCGCATTTCCTAAACGATCTCAAAACCGTCTTAATGATTTCCTAAATAATCCTAATGTTTTCCTAAACATCCATCCATCCATTTTCTTAACCGCTTGTCCTCACAAGGGTCGCGGGGGGGGGGGGGGGGGGGGCGCTGGAGCCTATCCCAGCTGGCTTCGGGCAGTAGGCGGGGTACACCCTGAACTGGTTGCCAGCCAATCACAGGTTTTCCCAAACAGTCTTAATATTTTCCTTAACTGTCTTAATGGTTTTCTAAACATTCTTAATGTTTTCCTAAACAGCCTTAAATGTTTCTTTAACAGTCTTAATGTTCTTTCTTGCGACAATAAAGACCATTAAGATGTTTAGAGAACCATTAAGACTGTTGAAAATGTTGAACGAAACTTAACGTGGAAAACTTTCATCCCTCAGTGAGATGCGGTATTTCGTAAGCGTTCAATGACAAAATTCTGGAATACAGTCAATAACTGATAGATTAGTAAATTCTGATGTGCATTTATTTATTTATTTTTTTGTAAACTGCGATGAAGTGTGAAATATGTATCTGTCCAAGCCCTCAAAGCCGTTGCTGTACACAAATGTTCAGCCTGTGTAGGCAGAGCTTGTCCGGCGTGGTCGAGTGCAGGTTCCGATGCATTCTGCCTGTCGGGATCTAGCGCTGCCTGCAGGAAGCATTAACGACCGTTACAGTGAACTCTACAAGCTTTGAAGTTTGCGCTGCACATCATATCGCAATCCATTTAAAGATTCTCTCTGTGCTCAGCGTGAATTGCCAGATCACATTATTTATTATTTAACCGCATATTTCAAACTTCACTTTACGTTCACTTGTCACAGCTATGCAACATTACAGTGCATTCTTCAGTTATGTCTAATTTTCCATATAATACAATTGTGGTGCACTGTCTATCTCAAGTAATAACTGCGGGTACGAGTATAAGGGCTGCTTTTATGTGACAGCAAGACACAATGAAAATTGTATGACTTCAGTATATTTCAAATTTCAATCGGAGAAAATGGCTTTTCTACGGTCTCATTAGGATGTTCTAAATCGTGTTTACATCCATTTTATCACGGAAAAAAAGAACAATCCAAACTAAGGAGTGCATTTCCAGTAACAGTGCTGATAACAAGTGTCTGATCACAGTCTTGCAAATAATAATTGGACCTGTTTTAAAGCCAGGAATGTCAAATGATGCTCCTCTGTATTTCCGTCAAAACAACTGCAGAATCTTTGAGCTGGTCTATTTCAGACTTATAGATATTGATGTATGCAAGCGAATTGAAAATAGATGGCAATAAATGTATGCAGCGGGAAAATCATTCTTAATCATTTCACTTTATCACTTTTTTTTTCCTTTTGCATTTTGTTGGCAGGTCAGCGTTAGCGGATAGCTAACGTTAACGCTGATTTTGTTTTTAATTAATAATTCATTAATTTTCCATTCACTATGCTTGCAAACCTTTGCCTCTCAGTAAGATATGGGCTTAACAGTGTTTATTTGTTCTTGCTATTTGGTAAGTGTTTTATTAGTATTGTATTCACTGCATTCTTTCTTTTTATCCCAAATAGCGGGGAATAAGACTGCAAATTATCTGAAGCTAGTAGACGCCTAATATGCATCACATTTTCCCTTTTTTTTTTTAAAGACCGTGTTGTATGTATCGTTCCTATTATGTAAACATTAATGTCAATTTCAATACATTGAAATCAAAAGTAACGCACACAAAAATTAAGCAGGAAAAATATTTTTTCTTTTTTTTAAATGTTTTTTTCTTTTCAATTTTGTTTTTCTTTTCAGTATCACAATGATGGCCCAGTGCTTGTGAATGCACATACATCACCTGCATATTGTCTCAATCTGCTTATATCTCCCTTTCAGCTTCCTCACGTCTCAGGATCTTCATCTGTCTGTTTTTCTCAGAAAACCATTGTCTCCCAAGTTCTCTAACTCTCTATCTGTGGCGCTCTCAACTTCAGCTCTCTCAACACCATCATCCGGCTCTGTCTCATGTCTGGCTCATTGTTATTCATCTTTACGGTGCAGAAATAGGACGTAATGTCCTTTTTTCCCTCTTCATTTTGAACTGGAGACAAAAAGCATTGAAGAGGAATAGCTAACATTTCATCAAACTGGTCTAAAAATAACATTTATTATGTTAGGCTACTGTTGTGGGCTTAGTTTTGTGTTGTTGGCAAAGTTAACTAAGGTTAGTTAGAATAAGTTGGAATCTGTCCCTCTGAAAAAAGCTGAACCCAGGATGGCCGCCTCAGTAAAATGTCTCTATAACCGCCACAGTTGCATATTATCTGAGATGTATTTATTTATTTATATCTGATTCTGATGAAAACCTGCTGTGTAAATATGGGTCTTCTGAACAAGTCAAATGTCTGGTTTGTTTTCAATTAACCCCACTTTGACGTGAACATGGGTATAGAGACAAGTACATGTGAGGACATACTCAGAGGGCGCCGAGATTAGAAAGAGGACAGCAAAGCCAATGTAGTAGTGGCGGGTTAATCTTTCCTGTGAGTGAATGATCATGTCCATCCCCCCAGCTGTGGCGCCATCAGGGGCCACAGGGCATGCTGGAAGGCTGATGAGGCGTCTCCATTGTCCGCTTCATCAAAGATCGCACAACCGACAGCTCGTGACAGCAAGTGGGACCCCAAACAAGCCGGGGGGGGGGGGGGGGGGGGAGCTATTCAGTCAGGTGGTAAGAAAGCACGTTTCTTATCAGAAATCCATCCATCTATCCATTTTCTTGACCGCTTTTCCTCACAAGGGTCGCGGGGGTGCTGGAGCCTATCCCAGTTGGCTTCGGGCAGTAGGCGGGGTACACCCTGAACTGGTTGCCAGCCAATCGCAGGGCACACAGAGACAAACGACCATCCACACTCACAATCACACCTATGGACAATTTGGAGTGTTCAATTAACCTGCCATGCATGTTTTTGGAATGTGGGAGGAAACCGCAGTACCCGGAGAAAACCCACGCAAGCACGGGGAGAACATGCAAACTCCACCCAGGAAGGCCGAAGCCCGGACTCGATCTCACTTCCTCTGCACTGGGAGGCGGACGTGCTGGTTAGCACGTCCGCCTCCCAGTGCAGCCACCGTGCTGCCTCTTATCAGAAATAACTTTCGGAAATATTCCTAAAGAAATCCTTACTTTTCAATTAATTCAGACCTTGGAACATGTATTTTCTTTCCTTTTCTCGCCCCTGTAAAGTGCACGGTGCTGGATAAATTAGCTTTCATAATACAATAACAAGGCCTAACGTGACCAATTCCATTGCAAGGTTATCTTGGTTCAAACTCAAAAATGAATCAGAGAATGTAGCAGCAAAATATCTCCTTTGACCTACCAGGCAAGGGGACAAAAGATGCCTCAACTGCTTTATAAATGTACATTTATCTTGCAAAACTGTTAGAACATTAATGAAATAGCCCATTAAATGTATTCAGTAGGAAAAAAAAAACAGTTTTGCTAATCTACAGTTTTTATAAAAATATTAATAAGAATTTTTCATGACATATTCATGCCATTTACTTTTCATTTCAGAAATACAGTACAATAGTTTAATTTAACCATAACAATAATGAGCTTTTTATGTTTTGTCATCAGGAGTTACAATTTGACCCGTATGAGTAAAATGTTCGCTCATTAAAACAACAACCGAAAAGGTTGCATTGTGATGTTTAAAAAAACATGAAATCCTAATTATCTGACTAGTGGAATTGTTTCTTCGCGCCCGGTCCTCTTTTCTTGAAACCTCAAGACAGATCTCTTTCTGTCAGTGCCTCAACATCTTTCTGCTACGTTTCCCTAACCCATCTTGAAAATGTACACAAAAATTCCATCAGTACCCACGCAAAGTCACATTGGTCCTATCAACCAAACGCAGTCAAACCAGACATTCTCACTTACTAGATGTGAAGCAGACTTGAAAATTGTCACCATTTAGAGACAGTGTGCCACATGGGACTTGACATCATGAAATCTTAAATTTTGATAAGCTATTTTTGCAGCCTACATATATATATATATATATATATATATATATATATATATATATATATATATATATATATTATATATACATATATTTATATATATATATATATATATATATATATATATATATATATATATATATATATATATATTTATATATATATATATATATATATATATATTTATTTATTTATATATATATATATATATATATTTATATATATATATATATATATATTTATTTATATATATTATATATATATATATATATATATATATATATATATATATATATATATATATTATCTGTCTTACACATAACTACCACAGCTAGATTGGTCAAATGTATCCTTTTCTTTGCTCAATTTGACCAATCCATTTATAGGGTGTGCCCCCTGTAATATAGTGCAGTTTTACACCACTAGAAAGCCAACACCACAATATTAATGTATTGTTTATTTAACACCTTTCTACCCTTGCGATCCATTCTTTCATGATTATCTTTTGTAATGGCAACATTACAAAAGCATGCACTGGAGCTCATTAGAATATGCAAATGAAGGTGTCAGATGACTGTTAATGAGTAAGAAATGCAATTCTCCTTGCACAAGTGTACAATTACAACAATCCCAAACTCCCCGTGATGCTATCTTGTGGGCCCAGAGGAAAGAAAAGAGAACAAAATAATTCATTTGTTTTTGACATCTAAATTCAGGTCAGGTGGGAAGAAGGGAACAAACAGTCCAACAGTTTCTACTCAAGCATTTAAATCCGACTTGTGTCTATAGTGTAAGTAATGGATAGCGTCACTGAGTAATACGTGCTTTTGTTCACGGTGACCTCCCTTGGCCTGTCTATTGTTATATTACTTGTTATATTAAGATATAATACAAAGCGTATACAGCTCACTGCATAAATGCCTAAAAAGCTCATTAGTCTTCATTTTCTTCACACACAGCCATTCCTCCCATTGCGCCTCCCGTTTAAGCCACTGGACAGTAAACTGCCCGTTGTCCTTATTCTTGTAGACACCCCATCAAATTGTTTCAATGTTGTGTTTCTTAACATGTTATTCAGATTAGATACATGCGATATTTTTTTCTCCTTTTGTTATAGTCACTTTCCCCTTTGGACCTCATGCGCACAGGGCATAGCCGAGAGGACATGTTGAGTTATTGTGCTTGAGGCGATGGTACTCCACTGCGCTTCACAGATGATCATTTCCCAATCCCACAGCTGAAGAGCGCAGTAATTGCCACGATGCATCCAGCAGCCGGTCCTTATCTGATGCAGTGACAAGAATAGGCCGGGTTTTGTTGCTCTCACACCCTATATAATTCTGTAAAGCTTGCATCATTTCCTGCAGAAGAGATGACCGTGACGATGTCACCCGGGGGTCCTAGGGGCTGATTGGATGCACATCGAGGCCTACAGCGAATAAATCACTTCTCCTCCGTTCAAAGTAGAAACATTAGCCCTGTGGGTGACCGACCACTCATCACACACACGCAGCCACACGCATGCTTTGCACAAACAATTACAGCCTTGATTCCCTTAGTACTAATCAGATACAACACGTAGCACATGCAATGTTCTGGTGAGACAATAATTAAAGCCTCTCCTGGCATATTATGTGCCATACTCCTGAAGGATAACTATTTGCCTGTAAATAAATATCAGACTAAACCATAACAACAATAATGAAATGAGAAAAATAGATACTGTAATGCATGGTTTCCATATATATATATATATATATATATATATATATATATTAAGTTTCCAATTGATATATATATATATATATATATATATATATATATATATCAATTGGAAACTTAACTGTCATCAAGCCAAATGCCAAAGAAATGTATTAAAAATCGTCAGGCACGTTTTGGTTTGTAAAAACCTCTAGTCCTGAGAATTTGTGTTGTTGTTGTTGTTGTTGGAGAACAACAGTAGTGTAAATGATTAAGCATTCCACAAAATGTGTTTGTTCCAAATGAGTCACAACACTATGCCAAATACAACAAGCATCCAAATATACAGTCCTCCACAGCCAATAACCTCATGCAGAGCCAATAATAATAACTCTATAATTAATAAATATTGGCAGTCATTAGCAAGTTTTGAGCAACCTCGCATAATAGCCGTCTGCAGAGGAAAGAAATGATAACAATTACATTTTTCAATTTCTTCCCTAATTGTACAACTCAAATGGTATTCATTCCAGGGTTCATTTCACCTTTTGCTCCGAGTCCACTGGGATAGTTCCTCACTCTGACCTTGAACATGTACACAAACTTGAAGATGAGCAATTGGTTTCTGGATAGAAAAATATCACCAAAAATGTGTGCTTCGTTATACGGTACTATACCTAATACACCTTTATATCTGCTATAATGGTTTGCAAGCTACTTTTGTGATCACATGCATTAGCGATAAAGCACAGAAGCTGCATTCCCCAGCCAGTTACAAACTTAAATGCCTATTTTCTGTTTGACATCACCGCCATAGACCTGCAAGCGGAGCTTACAGAACACTTCTATGTTCCAATGTTTACATTACAACCCAAAGTGATGCTGTTAATATCCATCATGTCCGGCACAAATTTAAGGATACACATTCAGGTACTGTAGTTCCCAAAGTTAACTACAATCGCAAGCTAAGCTAGTCATCATAACTAGCTAGTCAGCAAACATAGCACTAGCTAGCAACATGTTACAGGTACACCATATTCTTTACCCACTCAATGAACTTTGATCATTTCCGTATCAAGCAATACCATTTAGTTGTATCTATATAAGAATATTACATTTATTGTCATCACAATTTGAAGCCTACATTAACTTTTACTAATTAATCCACAGGTGTATGCCAGGAGTACGTCAAACTGCTTGTTTTTCATCAGTTAAGTCCTGATATGTTCATTTCACGCTGCATATGTCAGTAGATGATTTACAGTACCCATTATCGCTAATTAAAAAGAGTTAGTTTTTAAATGTCATTCCTAGATAATCCAGCAAAATTATGAGAGCATGCATTTCTAAATAAACACAATGTTGTAATGCATGTAGTTTGCAGTTGATTTGTAACATTGTTTTGTAAAAGTATTTTTCTTTTATTTGGTGTTATAGTTAGATGAAGGATGAAATTATTTGAAAACATAAGTTGCTACATATGTGAAATACAAAGCAGTAGGTTTACCTCCTATTCCTGTACTGTACCCAAAGTGGTGGTCAAATTAGATGAACTAAAAGAGATCGTCTTTGATGGCACTGAGCTATGATAAACATGTCTTGCAAAGCTACATTAAACGGTTTTCTCCATTAAAACTCCTGATCGATGTTTATGATGAGCTCCGCAATGAGTGCAATATATTCCAGTAGATAATTTGCTTGTAAAATATTCAGTGTCAAGTTCTGACCACATTGACTAAATTGGCAAAGCAGCTCAATCGAGGCAATTAAAAACGGTCATTGACTGAAGACATGGTTGGCACGCTGGGCTATTTAACACAAATTAAATGAAGGGCTAATGTTGACAATGGGACAAATTAGGCCAAGTCTATACAACCGCAGATATTTTGCATTTTGGGCTTTTTGTTGGCTACCAAGATGTCTTCCAGTCATTTAAAATATATTAATATGTATTAACAATAAAAATTAATTGTAACTGACGAGGACACAATATTTAGTACGGTAAATAGATTATTTGTTAATATGCATTCCTGGGATGCCTTGTGTGACTCAGCACAGCACAGCCACAGCATCTCTTTTGGGTTGAGTCAGGACTAGGCCTGTGCAGAAGGCACATTTTCTTCTGTTGAAGCCATTCACTTGTTGATTTACTTTTGTCCTTTGGGTTGTTGTCCTGTCGCATCACCCATCTTCTGCTAAGCTTCAATTGGCAGACAAATTGTCGAAGGTTTTCCTGCAAAATGTCTTGATAAATTCCATTCATTCATTTTTCTTTCCATGATAGCAATGCGTCCAGGGCCTAAGGGAGCAATTTAGTGCCAAACCAGGATGCTAACCCGCAATAATTCACAGTCAGTTCGGATGACATTTTGATGGTGGCTTGCCGTGGCTATTTTTCTCCGCACAGACACACTATTGAGCATTCCTTCAAAAAAAAAACACACACACAACTTAAAAGGGGTTCAGAAATGGTTCACGGATGAAAATATTAACATTTTGCAGTGGCCCAGACAACAGTTTCTCAGCCCCGGTCCTCGAATACCCCTATCCAGCTTGTTTTCCATGTCTCCCCAGCCAACACAGTTGAACATCATCATCAGGCTTCATGCATGTCAAATCGGTAAAATTACCGAATGAAAAATACTGAGCTCTCCAGAAAAAAAAAAATTTAAAAAATTAAAAATAAATAAAATAAAATAAAAAAATAATCAGGCTTCATGCAGATCTTGCTGATTAGCTGATCGTGTGAAACACGTGTTGCTTATGGGAGACATTGAAAACAGGCTGAATAGGGTACTCGAGGACCAGGGTTGAGAACCACTGGCCAAGACAGTCCAGACTTGAATTCAGATGGGAATCTGTGGAGGGAACTAAAGATGAGGGTGATGACCAGAAGAGCTCGTTAAGGATAAATGGGCAAAAATATCAGCATGCAAAAAGCTGATTAGCAACTATAGGATGTGTTTTGTTTGCTGTAATAGCCAATATAGCCGTTTCTATTTATTTTTGAGGAGGGTATGAATAAGTTTGGATGTGCCACTTTTTGTTCAATCACATGTAAATAAAATCTGAGAATTTTTTCCCACAATGATGCCTCTTGTATATTGTGGGAGACACCTGTGTCATTCCCAATCCAGAAATAAAATTCTGGTTGAATACAAGTAACTTTAAATCAAAATTATATAGGAATAATTTCAGGCTTGACTATAGGCTATAGGTCTTTGGGGGGGGATTCTGTGTATCAAAAGTATTATTTGTATCGGTACAATATTAACAATAATATTAATTAATATTTATGTTTTCAGGTTTTCATGTATATTGACCAATCGCAGCATAAAGCACAGACCTTGCAGATGGTTGCATAGTCACTGTTTTTATAAAAACGCAGAGAGCTTTCATGAGGTTACAACACAAAACATCCACTCCATAAGGGAAGCTAATCTATTCATGAGTTTATTATTAGTGAGGCTTGTGCACAGGTTCACCCAGTGTGAACAGAGTGTGGTCACAGTATGCAGTCCGGGCAGTATGTGAAATTTCAAAGAATCTCGCCTGTTCTATCCGACTGAGTCTCCCTCAACATGACCACTCTTTCTCTGCTATGTGGATAGAGAGAGACCACAGTTTTGTTTTGCTACATATGTTTGCCTCAGTAGGTGGTTTAAAGCAGGGGTCAGCATGTTGGCAGTGCTGCACAGAAAATAACAGTGATAGCAGGAGTGCTGTAAAGGTATTCATTTGAAGTTTTACTGTGTAAGAAAGATTCCTTTGAGAGTTGCAAGTACTGCTATTGCTAAGAAATATCTGACAGCTTTGGCCTGTTGGTCCCATGCTGCTATAAAGACAAGTGGATACAAAGCAATTGTCCAGTGAGTGGCCTCAAAATATTACCGAGTATAAACATTTTCTTGTTGGAAAAAAGAAGGCTGTCTGAGGAAAATGCAACAAAAAGCAGGTTCAGGTTAGCTGATTTCTTAGAGTTCATTAAACTCGAACTGTCACAAGGCAAACTCTTGCAACAATGAATGAACCAAAATATAATGTGGGATACAGTTTTAATGAATGCTTGACATCCCAGGGTAATACTATGATTAAATAATGTTCATTTCATATTTATTTCCAATCACATTTTTCATTTATATGTAATGTGTTTTTGCATTTTTCACACCGCCAAATGAATAAAGATTAATCAAGCATGTCATATGCAGAAAACCAGCTAATACTTAATTTGCAACAGGGTGGCTTTTGGTGATGTAATCTGACTAATTATTGTAGTTGTGAATTGCAAAACTGAAATAGTTGTCTTTCCACATATTTTGGATAAAAAGGGGGATGACATATCAAACTGTTTTTTAAACACAAACCGTTCAGGTACACTCAGAGAAGCAGCAAATAGATAAAAATGGAACATATACCTTTTAGGCTCTCTTTGGATTAATGCTTGGTTAAGTGTTCTCTCAACCAATATATCCTTGGATGATAATAGTTTGTATTCTATAATTTATCCTCGAGCTAGCAAGGCAGGCAAACATGCTCAATATTTTCTATACATTGTGATTGAGTTATAGCTTCTGCCTGTTTCAAGGACAGACTGATTTTTTTTTTTTTTTAATGCACCGTAGTTGACTCAATTGATGCACACTTTTGACGTGGTTTAAATGACATTGTTGCCAATGACTTGTTCCCATTCCACTATTCATCCATTCATTTTTTTATTGCTTAACCTGTTCAGGGTCACTGTTGGGATGGAACCTATACCAGGTAACAGTGGATAAGAAGCAAGGTACACTCAGGACTGACTGCAGAGCACACTTCAACATGTCTAAAAAAACAAAAAAATAATGGCATATGCTGTTGAGCAATTACTGAGTATGAATAAATAAATGAATCATTATTAATCATTTATTTATTATTTAGGCTGACCAAACGTCCTCTTTTGCCTGTACATGTCCACCTTTTTATATTCTGTCCGGGTGTCCGGGGAGTTTTTATTAATTCCGAAAAATGTCGGTTTTTCATTGTGCGACAAATGGGAGGCGGAGTTCACTGTGTTGTTACCACAATTGGTAGACTGCGGAATGCTCCCAAGTCGATCCCGGGGTGTGTAGGGGTGAAAAGAAACGGGTTTCGTGTGTGTGTGTGTTAATATAGTATACAATATATATTTTTAAAGTTTGTTTTTTTTTTTAAATAAAAAAGTGGGTCAGTACCTCACTTCCTGAGCGTTCAAATAAGGTCTTAAGCTATGTCGGTGGCATAACAATATGATTGTAGGAGCAGAGAGATTGGGCTTCGAAGATGATGTCATTATGTATTCATTTGTCAAGGGGGTTATGTTTTTTGGGTTTTATTTTCTAAGCATTTTGAGGAGGCATACGTTAAATAGTTATAATGTGTTGCATGTTTGAGTAAACAACATTTAAATATCTGGAGGCCGGGTCGAATGTCCTCTTTTTTTGGAAATGAAAATAAGGTCACAGACCTAGAAACGCATTCATGATAATATGAAATGACAACAAGGCAAACATATTTCAAGCATGCAGTGGTGATCTACTGTACTGTATGTATGTTGATGATAGGTGGTGAGACAGACCCATGACAGCCTAATACTTTAAGATGTTCTTTTTATAAGGGTAATTTCATCAATGCAATTGTATAGATCTGCAGTTGAAAAGACTGGACTCTGACATACTATAAGGTAAGCTAATAGGAATGCCACTTGCCACTGATTCATTGAGGAGAGCACACTATAGCAAGGTGAAGTTTATTGTGATTTATCCGTCTGATACAGCCATGTTAAAAAGGGATTGATTTTTGAAGGGGGCAATAACTTTACATTATGCCGCTCAAGGAATATCTAATATTATGTGTATCCATTACAGATTTGATGACAGCTGTGTATGAAGCAAATCAGAATTTCGATGACAGTGTATGAAAAAACACGTTATATGTTATCCTCTTACGAATTACAAGATTCAGGTTAGCGGTTTATTGCGCTCCCAGGATTAAACCCTTTAACAATGACTTCAAAGTAAATTTGAGTGCCATCTCAATACTAATAACGCATGTTAAATATAGATTTGATAAACAGACAAACGGAGCAGCCCATGGTCGAAGGAAACATTACTCGCGACGACAAAAGTGAGGTAAACGTGCCGGCTGGCTAGCTCAGCTCGGATGGCTAGCTCACTAGACAATAAAATGGACTTGGTGGTTCCAACAAGATGAGGAATTGCCCCGTGCTTTATTTAAAACGGCTAAACGACAACATGGCCGACTCAGCCTTCTTAATCAGGAGGCTACGGAGCATCCAGAGCAGCATAACCAGGCTGAAGAACAGCTTCTTAGCATTCAACTCAAACAGTACACTGTAGCCCTGACATCAAACCCTCCCCGACGCCTATTCATCTCTACACAGTAAACACTTTATCCTTGAACACTCCATTCTTTTCATCAAATACAAAATAACCTCGTAAATATCATGTGCAATTCAATTCAAGCCTCTTGCATTTTCTTTCTGCTGCATCCACAAAATGTTGTTTCATTGCATCTTTGAACGTGTTCAAACCATGAATAAGCATCTCGCTATCTCTTCATTGTATTTATTTGATCTTTATTTTCATTTTCACAAGTCTTGCAAATTACTATGCTAACCTGTGTATTGTATTTTGTGCCATATCATGCAAAAATGTGTGCTAGACGATAACATTCTTGAACTGAAACCCTCCAAATTATGTTGCGTTGTTCACTCTGCAACAATTATTTATACTTCAGAGCGTAGTACTTATATACAATGTACCATACGGTCCCCAATTTCGGGTTGCTCATAAAACCCATACGAAAGTAGATCACGGAATGGGTGGATTCACGCTGCCATTTAGTGAGCTTTAGTGTGCCGATTATGCTGCAAAAGAAACAAAGGAGAAAAACATCGCTCAAGTCAAAATGTTGTCTCTACATGCCAAAATGGATCATGGCACCAAAACAAATATATATTCTTCACTCACATATTTACTATCTACAAACACAAGAATAATCTTCTTATTCTGCAACATCTGGCAAGCAACGCTCTCAACCATTGTGTTGCAGGATGAAATATTGATAGTGACTAATGGTTGAGTCTTACATCTTCTTGGGTGCCTGATAAGTGTAGCGACTTGGGTGACACATACAAGATAGCATGTCTGGTGAATCATTAATATACACCATGAATACTGGATGGAGTATTCATCCAGTGAGCCACTAATAATACGCCTAACAGAGGCTTTCTTCCCTTTGATCATTATTTCTATCTGTCTGTAAATGCTGGAAACACAGCTATGCTCGAGTCGGATGTCTTTCATCACACCACCACCATGTAAGTAATATTTTTCAACAACGAAAAAAAGGATCATTAAAGTTTTGGAGGTGAGTCCTGCTTTTTGAAAATGATACAAGGAAAAAAAATGGTTTTGTTTTGTTTTCATACACTTGTGCAGTAGTAATTAAAAATATTAGAATGGATAACTACATTTAAATTGATTGTAAGGAGCAGAGGACAAAATCTCCTGATTACAATGTGAATGTAAGAATGAATGGTTGTTTGTGTCTACCCTGTAATTGATGCAGTGCAAGTCTTGCGTGTGGCTCAAAACAGTCTGCATCTGCCCAGGGGCAGGCTAGACTAGGTTTGGGTATTTTCGCAGATGCGTGCCGAGTGGCTCAGGAATACAGCCAACCTGATTATCTGCCAATCGAAGCGGCTCCTCTCATTCCCTTTAAAATCGTTACGAGAGGCACAGTCCTTGACATGGCAGAAGAAGAACGAAGAGTCCATGATGTAGAAGGTCAAAGTGTGCAAAGTACCAATTGGTTGATGTAAAGCTGGCCAGGGAGATCATAGATCATGTGTAATGTAACTAGGTGTAAGCAGGCCATCTTTTTAGTTGTTGTTGTTGTTGTTTTACCTCTGAACATGAATAAATATGACAAATGAACATTATACACTAATAATTATGTACACCAGTGTTAATTAACTACAATTTATGACAGTTTCCTAAATCTGAATTAAGCTTATTTATTGACAAATAAACCTTTGTGAATAGGGCCCGTTGTGTGCTTTGACAGAAGTTTTTGGAACTTCTTTGAAATTAGGGAAATTATAAGCAGATAATGGCAGTAGAAAATGGAAGCTGGCAACAATTGGTATGGCAGTGGCTGGACAAGAAACACCCCTTGGTAGATATTGAAGAGGAGCATGATGAAGCAGATGGCTATCAACTGCCAATTTTCACTCATGCGTGCCAGACAGATGATGCTACAGGTGTGACAAGATGTCCAAACTGGATCCAGGCCCAGTCCTGAGTGTTCCCATTCTCATTCTGCTTATCAATGAGCAATTTTCCACCATTTTGACCTTCAGCCTTTTCCCACCCTCCTCTTCTTCTTTTTTTTTTTTTGATTTCCCATTCCATCTTGTTTCACTTAACTCCAAGATCCAAAAGAGCAATTGGCAGCATGTACAGGACAAGTGATTGGAAGTCAACAGCAGCCAAAGAGAAAGCGGACAGATCGGAAATCCCGGGGGGCAGGAAGCGGTCCAGGTGGCTGCTCAAGCAGTTATCCAGCGAGTTGTTGACAGAAAGCGTGGCAAATAGGGAAGTGATTACATGGCTGTGATGCCATCCTCATAGCATGACCAACTGCAAGGATGCCCCCTCATTAAAACCCAGACTTTATCAATTGACACCCAAAAAAAAACTGGTAATATATTCATATTAAACAATACAAAAATGTGTCCTTTAGTAAATAGCATTTTGGAATAGTGTAAAAGTGCGCTACATCATACTGAAAGCTGGAATCTTATTCAATCGTGAAGGTTCTTTCAGCTAGCGGATAAGAGTTAATATAATTCAATTAAAGGATATTGGAGTGTTGTGAGCTTTATTGTCACATAAAGTATCTCAGGAGCCACGCCGGTGCAAATCAACTGCAGTGACCTTGCACTTGGGGAAGTGGCACTTCCATTTGGTTAAAGCAGATTCGTCTTCAGCCTGAATACATTTGCGGTTTTATGACAAAAAGAACAAAGAAAAAAAATCTTTGTTTTTAATGGAATGGCTGCATGGTTTTTTGATTAATGCTGTTAACCAACTTCCTGCTGTTGTGGGTGGGTCTTATTTTGTTTTTCTTCAACAAATGTTATCAAACTTACTATGCAATCAGTCCCAAACACAGTAGTCATAACACCTTTTGTGTGTGTTTTTTTCATTTTTTATTTATTTTTATTATAATATATTTTTAATACATTTAACCAGAGAAATACATACATTTCTTTCTTTTGGCCTTTGACTTCAAACTCAGCTTTAATTGTGTTAAGTAAAAAAAAAAAAAATGGAAATGGCTTCAGAGCTTAAAAAAGAAAGGAAAAGACGTTTTTGTGTAATTTCCTTAGCTAAAGGGCAGTCATGTATGTCTTCATCTCCTGCCAGGCTCACGTGGTCTCAGCTCAGACACATCACGGGCCTTGATAAAAGCAGACGCCGATATTACCTCACACGCTTTATGAAATAAGGGGAAAGAAGCGACAAATTCAGCACATCCTAATAGAATATTCAGAGATGGCAGTATGTGCACCCTGGAGCAATATATCCCACACTGGTAAGACATACAGTACGTGTGACAGCAAAGATCTAATCTATCTCTCCTACTATATTTTTTATATGGGCAATATCTTCAGAGCACTGTACCGAACTCTAACAAATCCACATGGGCACTCCGCAATTACCAGACCAAATCAACATGCTGACTTCTTCGCTTCTTTTTTTTTTTTCAGTGCAGATCTAGGGGTTTTTTTTTCACCACTTTTCACCTCCATTTGTTCAGATTGGATGCAATGGTTGCACAGAGCAAACAGCAGATAGCATTTGACATTTATTCAGGGACATTTCAGTGTGAAGGTTATCTGTGGAATTTTTTAGGCTTGTGCCATATCTGATGACTTTTTTTTTCTAGAGCAAGGCTTACATTTGACTTGAAAGGCATGCTCCGTCTTGTATTCAGATTTCAACCTTGCTCTGTTTCACCGAAATGACAAATTGCTCCAAGAAGGGAGACATTACGTCTGGCCAACTGACAAATCACTTCAGTAATAATTTGCATTTTTAAGGTTTCTAACTGTTTTCATTCTTAAAAAAATAAAATAAAATACCAATATGATATTTTCTAAAACTAAACAAAATATGTTCTTGATTTCAGAAGTGTTTGTTAATCTGTCAAGTCCACTACAACAAAACACATCTCTGATCTCGTTTTCCGACAGATGAGAGTGCCAACTGTTGCGGTTCAAAGATTCAGTGTTTATCTTCAAAAATAGTTTGCTGTGACAGACAAACACATTCTTCTATATTATACCACAGATGGCCTTTTTATCAATACATACACACATTGACTAATAAAAGATGTAAAGATTGTATTCATACATCCATGCTTGCATACAATGTTTTGTAATATATGCCATCTAGCTTAGTGTGTGCTAGCTTAGCTTTAGTACTTAGTAACTGTTAAGTACTTTAAAGACACTTATTTTTTAGGGGCTCTAAATTATTTTTTGACATTATTCTTTTACCATGAATGCTTTAGAGTTACTAAAAAGAGACATAAAGGCAGAAAGATCCACAAACAAGCAGCAACTGAAATGACAGGATTAGCATATAAGGCCTAGCAAAGCAACTCCTGGGAGAAAACTCAAATTTTGATGATGAACATGATCCTCGTTTTTTTCATCCAACGATGAAAATTAATTCTATGTTCACATTTTAACCTCCTTTGAGCCCCTGAAAATGGTCATTAGTATACATATAAATGAGCTGAAAGGTAAATAAATACCTTGTTTGTGAAACCTCTTAAATTAAAATCAAAATCTACACGTCATGTTGTTTTAATTGAAAATCAATAATAACAATAGACGTGGTTTATAGAGGAAATATCTGACCGTACCGTATAAATAACCTTCAGCTTACCCACGACCGGGCCGTTGCTATGCATATAGCTATACCGGGTCAAAGCCCCCCCCCTCTCACACACACACAAATGCACACACGCTCACTACTCAGACATGCACACACTTACACACACAAATTGCCCCAACCCCACTCCCGCACACTTAGTAAAACTACTACTTGAGATATTAATGAGTGCATTCATATATTTATTAACAATTATAACAATTATGAACACTTTGAACATGGCAGCAAAAGCATAACAAAGCTGTTTTTGTGTCATGTTAGCAGAGCTCTAACTGCATTTTGGGCTCATTGTTCCGCACTCGAGGGAACACTCTTTGTGTATGTGTGTGTGTAAAAACAGAAGGTGTTGAATGTCCTACTTTGATTTGAAAAGGGTTTATGTTGTTGTTACTCCAAAAACTTTGTAGCACCATGAGAAAAAAAAGAAAAAGAAAGAAAGAAAGAAAGAAAGAGCATGCAATATTTGGTTATCTTGCTTTACTATGTTTGCTAATTAATACCCTAAGATCTTATGGAATTATTAATGAACAGCCGTTTGCAGTAACAACATCAGTGCTTCATGTTAAGTTTGTTTGTTATTGTTAGAATTAATAACTATTATTGTCACTTTCTGCGGAGTTAATTACAAGCTAAACATAAACCAGAGAAAATTACATAATTATATAAACAACTACGGAGCTTCTTAATGCTAACATACAATGGGAAACACCATAGCCACAAGGGCTAAGAATTAGCATCTTGCTTTCCAAATATAGGCATTCTTGATATCAGTGTGTTTTTCTGTAAGACTATGGTTCTATTTAAATGGCTACGCTTGTTTTGATTATTTTGTTCATTCGTATTACTGAAGCCGTTAAAATGCGCACCCGCTTGATCTTCCTCTCGCCCCATTAACTTTGATGTCTTAAGCCATGGTGCACGTCCCTACAGTATTTTCACAGTCAAGAGTTTCCAGATCTGCGCTGCACTTTTTTTTTTAATGTAGAGAAATTGAAATAATATACAGTATGTGCTCTGTGACTGACTAGCAAAGCAGTTTTTGAAAGGTGGGAGTGTGGGGGACGAGGGGGTGGGTCGAACAAGGCATCTACAGCACCCAACCACAGATCTCCTTGCTGTGAGACAGATGTGCTAAACACTTATTACACATAATCTTATTATATGATGTGAAAGTTTACCATATTTAGTTTATTATTCCATCCATTTGCTCTCTTGCTTTTGTACTTTTTACATTCGTCCTTCTCTGGTCTCATCTTATAAGGCAACTGAGCAGAAACTGTGCCCCAAATTGTACCCAGCTGTATCCTTTTGATTAGTAACATTCGCTGCCAGTTGTTCATAATGGGGCCAAAACAGCAGTATAAGGTACTCGATTTACAACTGCATGACACTGCAATTTGCCGCACTATTACAACATTCACATTACAGTTGCAAGCCATTCTGAAGTTATTGTTGCAGTCTGCATAAAGAGCATTGAGAGAGGGGGAAAAAATCAAATTTTCATACTTGTACAACAGTTACTACACCGGGGGTCACCGGGGCGGACTATATTATAGGGGTGGGGGGGGGGGCATGTCATCCGCGCAAGCGTCCTCAACCTCCTCCGCTTGATAAGTGTGTAAGCTACTGTTTTGCACTAAAACTGCTCCAAATAAAATGAAGAACATGACTCTGACCAGGAGGGCACCGTCGTAAACATTTGCTCAATAAATGTTTGTAAGCACGCCACACTTACTTGATTTTTTTTTTTTTTTAAGGAGCGCTAATATTACTCCCACATTTCTGTTTGTAACATTTAAATTTTTCATAGTAAATTGACAACTGATGCATATTTTATGGCAGTATAGTAATGTTAAATGATGATTTATGTGTTGTGTTGGAGTATTTACAACTAGTGAAGTTGAATAATGAAACATGCAGACGGTATGTTTAGGTTTTACTGCAACTGCTGAAGAGGTTTAAGAGGAAGTCATCTCTTTTAATCTTTTAATTTATCTATTATTCATATATCGCTGGTGTCGGGCCAAAACCTTATAAATCACATTTTGGCAAACTTCCGATTCAAAAAAAAAAAAAAATCTATATCTTTTGGTCATTCAACACGTGTGGGTGTCATTTTCACAAATTATTGACCTATCTAAAGTGTTCAAATCTTTTTGATTATGCAATGTTCATGTTTGACCAAAAATGCTGCTTTTGGGGCCTCCTGAAAAGTCAGGATTTTGTAGGTACAAGGTTTAATCCCCAACACCAGCAATATGTTAGGCTACTAAGTTTGATCAGCTCTTCTAGCCCTGAATTCATCATGCATATTACCAAAGAATCTTGAATGTGGCTTAAAATACACTTTGACACCAACAATGGTGTAATAACGACTTTTTGAGCCCATCCTTTTCTTTATGTGATTGCTGAGTGTAGGCCATTGAAAACCAGGGTTCTTTAAATTGCCATCCTGATATCATCAAAGCAGTTCAGGCAGCTGAAGAGGTCTGCTTCACAATAGTATGATGATGTTGTAATGATGACGGTAATGTTTCTTTGTTTCTGTTTTCCCACACAAACGGGCAAAGAACATTATATGGTCACTTGGTTCCAACATGAAAAAACAACCAAAAAATCTGAGAAGAAGAAGACTTTCCAGCCATCATATATATACAGGGTATATAAACAAGTAAGAAATAATATGGGTTAAAACTGAAAGAGAAGAAGCAAGTTAAGAAATTAAGCCCTGCCACAGTACCATTGTGCTGTATACGTAAGATAAACAATCGTAGTAACTCATAGCTAAATAAATAACTAAATCTATCAGTTTTAGTGAGATTGATACAAATTCTGATAATTCAATTTTATGGATATTTCAAACATCAAGTTTGATATTTAAAACAAAACAAAAATCTAATATATGAGATTTCAATATTTGATAAGAAAATATATACATGTATACTGTCACACATACACCCTCAAAATTTCTGCCTGCCCCCTAAAGCATGCATGCCTAAAACAGGCCCTGAGGGTCATCAACATGGTACCCGCAAGTAGCCCCAAATATATATCAAAATATATCACCAATGATGGGACGTTTTGATTTCCTAATCATTTGAAAATGTAAACATTTTTTATGGAAATAGTGTCTCATATCAATAATTATTCTTTTTTTTTTCTCCCTTGTTAAATAATTGTTGGTAATTATTATAAGGATTCGATAATATGATCAGTGTCTCCACATAAAATAGACAAGTATGCCCACTTTTAAATGACAATATTCCCCCAAAATTTTGAATTATAATTCATAGCAATATAGTACACTATATATTATTGGGGGGAGGTGGGAATTCTATATATATATTTATTCATTTATTTATTCTCTCTCTCTCTCTCTATATATATATATATATATTCTCTCTCTCTCTCTATATATATATATATATATATATATATATATATATATATATAAAGTCTATGTTTGTGTGTTAGAATCCAATCCAAAATTATTGCATCAGTATTTTCTCATTTTCAGTGGCACAAGCCTATTAGATTTTTTATCTAGGGAAATGCATGCAGAGGATAAGGTCTGCTGCCTTTCGCCAAAGGGAAACAGAGTTGATTCAGTAATGTACTGTGTCAAGAATCACTGTGGTCGTCATAATCATTATCATGTTTCATTTAGCATCTGATGTGACTTCATCCGTGGGCCAGAGGTCTGATGACCATCTGTTAGAAGCACATGCAAAATGAAAGAAGGGAGACTGTTCATTCAGCCACCTCACAAGTCTGGTTCTCATTTAATATATTTGGGAAATCCATGTTTTTTAGTTGTTTCATTTTCAGTCAGTCTGGCAGATGGCATAAAGAATCCCCAAAACAAGCATACAAATGCAAAATAAAGCAAGACTACACCTGCAGTGAAAGATGTGTTGTTGATCCAAATTGTTTTTTTGTGTGTGTGTGTTTTTTTTTGTACAGAGCTGAAGCCAGAAACGAGAGACAGAGATGAGGCTCTCTGGCTGACATATAGAATACAAGAAGGTTTATCCTAATAGAGACTGACACTTTTGACTGTGGCATTTTTATTCTTTTAACAACTATGGCCTGTAATTGAATCGTTTCCTCAAACGTATCCGACAATTGGACATGTGTGAAGGCAAGGGATGGGTAAGGACGTTAAGACAAATGGGATTGATGGAGGGCAAGACTACGGATTGTGAGATGGAAGAAACTGTCATTTATCATGGAGAACTCAACAAATAAACGATTTGCTGGGCGAGTGCAGTGAAGCAGCGGAGTAATCAACCCAGTCTGTGACCATTTTCATCCCATGCGGTATGACCTTAAAACATCAATTCTTCAGAGCTGTATAGTGAAATAATGAGACACGCACTACATTGTTTAGGGTGATGGTTCAAGAGTTGGTTTTGAAGAATTGAGAGGGTAAACACCAAACAAGGGGAAAAGGAATCAAATGTCCACTGGCACGTGTCCGGACAAGATGCATTGCTTGCTCTTCACTTTGGACATAACGCATTTCCTCAAAGGGAGTTTTTCACGAAGAGAGAGATTTCTGTGCACGTGCCTGAGGCTGTTATTTGAAGCTAAATGACAGCAGTCAGTCTTTGATCACTCAGAGATGGATGTACAGTATAGTCAAATTATGTTACATAACAGTTATTGGAGTAATTAGGCCAATGAATAAATACAGTTTTAAAACCATAAAAAAATGTGATTTCATTGTAGCTTATTTCAACAAATTCATGAAACATAGTCATCAAAATTTTATGAATGTTTACACTTTGTTACCAGCCAATGACAAAAGTGCATGTCATGCTTTTTAGGATTTATTTCCTTTTCATTAAAATTCAAGAACTTCAGAGCCATCCAGACCTCGATTTCCTCCAGAGAGGACAAAAGTGGCATTAAGGACAAGTGTCTCTTTTTGCTCAGCGGGAGATAGATCAGACTGTCATCCGCATAGCAGGGAAATGAAATACCATGATTTTTTTTTAAGATGGAACTGAGCAGCAGCAGCAAATAAAATTAAAACTGCAGGGGCCCCCAAATTGAACCCTGTGGAACACCATGCGACAGTGGGGCAGAGCAGGACTCAGAGTCGAAGGTGGGGACTTTAAAGATGGTGCCTTTGGGTTAGCACCTGTTACAGCAACATAGCAAATATTGTCGAAGTTGCACGTTTCCAGTCCTATTTTTTTTTGTCATCTAATTCATTGTGCATTATGTAAACAAACTGAGGACTGTTTTCAGTGTATTGATTTTGTGACTTAATTTTACAACAGCCCTGTTTTTCTTGAATGAAGCTTCTTGTATACGATGCCATGCCCGTGGTGAGCTTCAACCACAAGCAGCTTTTGCTCCCAACGAGGAGCTAAATGTGTCCCCGAGAAAGACGAAATAGAGAGAGATGACTGCCAGTGTTAAACGTGAACTAAGTCGGACAAGAGAATTGAACCAATCCTTTCGTGTTACTCCCCAATGAACTACTGTTTGTTACAAAGTTCATTTGATTGCATTCCTTTGTGATAGATGACATTCAAATACGATACTGTGTTTGTAGAAATATAATTTCACACTCCAAACCTTCAATTCGTAAATCCTATGGGGAAATATTCTCATTAAAATCCAGTCCATGTGTTGCTAGCAAAAAAAAATCTTGTTTCAGTTCACTGTACCATAAAGTTTTAATTTATCCTTGTAATTATCATGAGTCCAATCGGAAGTTGTAAATGCGATAGGATGAGTAATTCAAATGCAATTTAGGCCTATTGCTCTGTGAGGCCTACTGTGCACGCAATGGCATTCACTTTGTTTATCTATTCTTGGAGTTACTAAAGTGGCCGGGTCTCTCTTTCAACTGCTGCAGCGTTTTGATACAGGGATTGATGGAAAGACGAGTCCTGCTTATTCAGCGAGCCTGCGTCAACGCAGTCGTCCTTCGCCATTCTCAACATCCAGCCGTCTTCTTTTTCAGGATGATGGTTAGGGACCTGATCAGATTCAACACGAGGAAATATGGAATGTGCTCATATTAGGTTGCGGATTTTTCATAATTGCTTTATTTCAATTTGTGTTTTGTTTTTAAAATTTGGTTAGTTTGAACAACATCAGAGGCCGAGGCATCATGATAATAATGTTCTAGCCGACAATTATGCACCTTAATCCTGCTAAAGCTGCTGTCCGTAAGAGAGTACCGAAAAGTCCTGTATGGTCCGCATGGCATATGAAAAACAAAATGTGGTGTGTGTTTGTGTGTGTGTGTGTGCATGGTCAGTTAATTGATGTAGTGACAAGGGATATGTCCGAATACCGTGTCATCTGTCAGAGACAACTAATTAGATCTCACTGTAGGGCTTTTCCCTCTTGTTCCCCTCTTGCCCTGTCATCCTCTCATACATTTTGCTCATTTCCCAAAGTAATTTCAACCCCGTCTGCTTTGGAGTAACACCCGCCGCAAAACAGATAAGACAGCAACTTAATTATGAATATTTTTGTACCCATTTTTAATAAGACGCTCGCTAAGTGCGTCAGCTAACCTTTTTTGTTGTGACAATTTCAAAAGTCCAATCACTTTGTACAAGCACAAAGGCAGAGAAGAGGCAGTTGTGAAATTGCCACACTTGAGTTTTAATTATTGAGAAGCATCAGCATGTGTCAATTAAAATGAAGCATGCAGAGAGATTGTTGATTTAACAAAACAACAATAGCTGTTCTCACACACATATAAATGTGTGGGGAGGCAATAGCTCAATCTAAGATAAATAGAACAGGGATGGACAATTTAAATGCTGGAGGGGCCACTTTCCGAACCAGAGCTATTTTAGATACAGGCAAAATACATGCTTGTAATATATTTCCTTTTTCATAATGCATTCTTCAAATCACGTATAAAAGAAAAACTATATCAAAACTAAAAATGATCCTAAGCCAACAACAAAATAACCACATACTGTGATTGTTTTTTTTATTTTTTAAATTTTTCAATCCAAAGTGCTCTATTGCATAAAAATGACCATTCAAGGATGGCACAAAACTGTTGAACAATAAACCAACATTAAGTGCAAAAACTAATTATGTGCATTTTTTCCACACAAATTAATTGACTACATAAAAAAAAATTTTTTTTTAGGGACTATGTTTGTCCTACATATCATTCCAAATCCACCCAAAACAAACACATAAATAAATAAATATTAGACCTCCTCTTGTTATAATGCATTGTAAGACCTGGTGTTAAGAACATTCTAAGCCATGTATGCCATCTAGTGGTCAATGGTGATATTACAACTTAGAACTACAGTATCCCATGAATTTGCATATTTGCATATTATTTAAAGATTTTTTTTTAACAGGATTTTATCCCCTATTTAGCTTTTTAGCATACAGTGTTTTTTTTTTGCAGAATAATTTTGGTTTGTAAAAAGAAACAAAAATACAACAATTTTCTTTTCAATGTATTTATTGATTTATTTTAGATAATCAATGCGCCACTCAGAGTGTCACAGGCGGCCCGCAGGCTGCCAGTTGCCCATCCGTGAGATGGACTGATGGACGGATTGTCTGATCATCCAGCATGGAGGAAACCCGACTAATAGATGGGAGGAGTTGTTTGAGTTGCCCCTGAGAGTGACACTAAGGGGGAAGCACGTGCGGACATCAATATGTGGGGGAGGTAGAATGAAAGGAAGTGATTATCCTCAGTGTCTAATGGATTGTGAGGGGATTGTAATCAGAGGCTGATCCCTCTTCATCAAACGAACTCCCTTCTCTCAGGAGTGATTTGAAAAAAGGATGAAGCTCACACTTTCTCGCGCAAGGGAGATTGAAATGTTCTTGGAGGTTTCTTCAAGTTTGCTCACTTTACATTTGGTTGTGAGACACATATGAAGACATGAGCCATAACAATGTAGCATTGTCTAGATTGAATATAATAGACTTTTATCAGGTCTTAACTGTGAAATATACACACAAGCAGTCAAATTAGACACAATGAGAGTGTGGAACAACATGATATATTTGTCAAAAGCAGGGTCGATATTTATTGCGATTACATTAAGAATTGAATTAATTTCATTGTTAGACCGCTTTGGCTGAGTTTCCAGCATCCACTGAGGCAACATCAATAACTGATGACAGCTGCACAGCGTGAACAACAGTTATGGCTTTAACTGCTCCACAGATTCTTTATTTGTTGTTGTTGTTTTGATATTTTGTTTGCACAAAATGTAATAGAATGTTCAATCTGTCCTGGTACGCATTTGCCAGTGTTAATGTTTTTATTATGCCGAGATGTTGAAAATCTCCAGTAATGATTACCATTGTCAGAGATTCATTTAGCAATTTGTTCAGTGTGGTGGTTGTAGTTTGCAGCATGGCATGATTTTTGTTTTAACTCTATAATGTAGCTACTGTTTATGAAAATCTAAATATTAATAATAACTCTGTGGCTGGTCAGGGTATAGAGTATTCATTTATATTCACCCTGGGACAAAATGTTGTGCTAGTGATGTTCACTTAGCATGGAGGTCAAGACAGAATGAAGCTATAAAAATGTTTTTAACAAAGTCAACAAATGCAGACTGTGAGAATGAAGCAATAATAATTATTCACCATGTTGTCGCCTTAATGAGGTGAATAATTTGCAAATGAATTATGATTACATTTACCAAAAATAATCCAACTTGTTCAGATCACACACCTTGAAAAGACGATTAGAAAAAAATCAGGACAGGCTATTAACTACTGTTAATTAGAAGTCTTTTATCTTTTCCCTCAAATGACTCTCCATCCTCCCATAAAGCTTGGGCTTGTCGTCGTTTTGCAATTTCATTTTTAAAATGATTTTCCATAATTCTATGTTCCAACTGCCTTCATTGTGCAATTATCAAGGAGGATTAATTTGGCGATAAACTAAATAAATCACAATAAAAACATCAGTTTACTGGAAATCAACGTGAGTGCTGCTCTTGCCTTACAGAAACAAGTGTAATGTGCTTCTTCACCTTAGCAAATTCCACTTTTAGATGATTTTTGTTATGAAGTTTGCTCCTTTTCTTCATCTACCATCCTTAAAGGATTGCTTGCAAAGATAGGTGGAACAAATACACTAGTATGCCGCCAATGACGGCTAAGTGCAATGCAATGTCATGAACCTTACGAGTCGGGTGAACGGAACGGACACGGACCCTGAGGTTTGATTGAACCAGGTTAACTCATTCACTGCCATTGACGGCTAAAGACGATACAAATTCATTTTCACTAGTTCTATTAGTGTAACATTTTTTTTTCCACTTTTGCTAACAAGAGTATGAAAACCTAGATTTTTTTTATTGTACATTCGGAACGCATATAAAATTTGTGATTAATCGTTAGTTAACTAGTGAAGTCATGTGATTGTGCCTGACACCCCTAATTTAAAACACAATTATTAAAAATACGGGGCGTCAGAAATAATTAGTCAGTATTCGTAATTAATCGCATGACTTCAATAGTTGACTCACGATTAATCACAAATTTTATATCTGTATAATATTTTTTTCTCTCTAGGTTTTCATAAAAATGTTAATGAAAAGAAAAAAAAGTTAAACTAGTTCACATGAATTTTTTACGTCTATAGTCGTCAATGGCAGTGAATGAGTTAAGAACCACAGATTTATTAGATTGTCATTGATAACAACCAAGACGTTTCCATATATGGATGCCCTGGTTTGTTTGATTTTGCTGGTTGGCTGCAATGATTGTTGACTGACCAACAATAAATTCAGACATTCATTCATGCATTTTATAAATCTAGCATTCAATTTTTAAACCCAGACGCCTAACATTCCAAAAGGTGACAGTACTGAAGAATGGATCAAAGCGAGATTGCTTTAAAAAGGGGTGAGAAAAAAAAAATTCTGTGGTAACAGCCCAAGGCATGTAAACTCAGTGATCCAAATTAAGTTGTTTTGGTGAATAAAGTACATTTCTAATGGGTCACCCTATTTCATCACCTTAGGCAATGTTAAAAATCTCATTGGAGCGAGAAGGTCTGAAGACAAGATCGAGACGAAGTGACACGATTTCCTAACTGACTGTCCTTGCGGCCTGCGGCTCGAAGTACTCAAGAGGGGACGATGACATTGTGACGGCAAATAAGAGCGCTACATCGACATACACGATGTTGGTCACACTGTCTGCGTTCGGGTAAGAACTGGATCCCTGTGAGGTTAAATTGATGACATGGGATCATTTATTTGATTTTGACTTGACATGGACGACATCATCGCATCGTTTACCAGCTTGCATTCTTTCTATCTTCGACATAGCCATCCATACATACATCCGTTCTCTGTACCGCTCATTGTGTAAATTCCATCCTTGATGATATCTCCACGTTTGTGATCGTGATCCTCTCCTGTAGGAAAAAGTGACTGCCATTGCGGGTGGTGTTGACTGAACCTGTGTCATGCGCATCTTGTATTTTTGACGACTTCCCAAAAAACAAACTCTTTGTCAAGAAGGTTTTCAATGATGTTTTCTCATGCAGTCATGTGCTTTTCCTTGACCCTGCAGCAAGTCAGATTCAGAGCAAAAATGTCATTTTCTACATTTCTATAGCAGCATCCGTCTAAGCCAGAAATACTGCTATCAAACATTAAGACTTCTTTAACGTATGTTTTTCATTGTCGTCTTGCATATGTGTTAAGAAGAACAGGTACACTCGAGGTTACAATTTTGGGAGCAAAAATATTTCACTCAATACAGCCTTAAAAAATTGCTGTTGTGTACCAACCCGCTGCATCATCTTCTGTAAAATATATAAACTCGGGTCTTGTTTCCTTGGTTGCTGGATGTTATTTTCTGATGAAATCTGTACTTTGCTCATCAGTAGCCGCCTTGCCACTTCCCTACCTGTGATTTAATCCCCCCATGAAACACATATCTTCACATGTAAGATCACAGAGCAAACTTGGAAAGCATAATAATTAGACCGCAAGTGTTTTTTTTTTTGTATGATGTTTTCATGTATTACCGAAGCCTCTGCATGTACATGTGAAAATAATCTTTTTTCATCTTGTCTCGCTCTCTCTCTCTTTTAAAAAAAAAAAAAAATTGTATCTTGTGATCTCTTTTCAGAAGTAATTTAGGAAAAGTAACTCCACTGTAATTTATGTGGATTATTTATTTATTTATTTTTAAAGCTTTTTCAAAACAACCAATATTATTTTTAGTGTGGAAAATTGGTCATGCCTGTTGTGATCAGATCCTTGCAAGAGGGACAAAAGCATTGTATCTGGCAACAATGTGGGCAGAAAACAGGAAACAAAATCATTAGCACAAGGCAATTTATCAACGGAAACCACTTCACCACTTCACATTTAGAGTGTCAGTGGACTTACTACCCTGTACACAATGTTCTAAGTTCTCCCAACCTTTTACATGATTAGATGTTCAGCTAGTTCAACTAAAAAGGCCCTCAAGTTTACTAGCAACTGGAAACACTACACAGCTTAGAACATCCACCAATAAAATGAAGTATCAGACATCTAAGTTCATCCATCATCCAGCCTGCATCATTTATAGTGTTGAGAGTACAACAGAAATGGCTTGCCCTTGAGATTTCCTACAAAAAAAAAATCTACAGGAAGTTGACAGTGTGATATGGTAGGAGAGTTAAATGTGACAGCATGCTGTGCAAACCTGCGTCCAGCATTGGATTTTTTTTCTTTGTTTTTTTTCTCTTTTTTTTGTATATGAATTTCAGATCAAAAGTTCAGAATACCAGCTTTTATTTCATGGTATTAACATCTAGATGAGTTAAGCAATTCAGTGCATAGTACCTTTTTATTTCAACCCACCAACTTTTCAAATTATTGGAACGGCAACAGGTGGACACACGAACCTTCAGCCATCTAATGGATGAGCATTTACTCTGGCATATATAGACTAACACATAATGAGTGTGATAATGAACACTAGTGTGCTGCACTGGGAATCACTTGTGTATATTGCGGCCTTAGCCGCATAAAGAAGTTTTGCATGCAACAAATAAATAAATAAACACTTCCATGTAAATAAATCTCAACATGGCTGTTGAGACCGAAAAAGCACCACCATAGATTTTACATCCCACCATTAAAACAAACATACAAACAGGGGATCCTATGGTACCAGTTTACAGATTATTACACTGTGCGGCAGAAAATTCGTTTGAAATTTGTCTGAGCGGTGCACTTTGACAGCGTTGACCTCTCTGTGCAGCTCATATTGGCCATGTCGCAATCTAACCTTCATGAGATGCCGCATTTATTTGTCTTATCAGCGTGACGGATGCTGAAAGCCTTCCCCTGTTCCCTGTCATTCGTCTTACGAAGCCTTCCGTTCGAAGCTAATTCGTCAGGCCATGAGTTGAAATATTTTTTTCATGTAGTTGTGCAAACTGCACTCCTGTGTCACTGCAATCTGAGGTTAGAGCAAGGACACACTAAAGGGATTACTTCTTACAACTGGACCCAAGCGCATGTGGGATCCCTCAGGTGTCGTCCGCCCCCAAAAAAATATTGCTGGTTTATAGGACAAATGATTGCGATTATTGAACTACAGCCAGAGCCCTTACCTGATTAGTTTGGAAAATAGATCTCATAGACTTGCATGTTAAGCGACCAAATATTATGAATCTATGACTTTGATGATATATTTCAATGCAATGGCCACACATAGCATTACTAACACTTGACTGGTGGGGTAAATGCGATATTGAATAATTGTCACCAATACTGTACATACACTTTTCCCTGGTAGACAAATTACACAGAAAATGCAGCGAAATACCGTCATTAAAAAAAGGACTGTCTGAATGTTGTTTATGCCACGTATGGGGCCGTGATGTTATTATTATTTTTAATGCATTCCTGGGTTCGCATAGGAAACTGGTGGGTCTCAGTACCCCTGCTTTAGAGAAAAGAAAGCTTGGAAAACAGCCTTGAAAGCATTCCGTTCTCCTTTTGGTCTGTTGAAATATATGAGCAGCATGGAATTAAATGCTATGCTAAATGCTAATGTTAATGTGAGGCACACTGTTTATGGAAAACAATTGAGGTCATCGAACATTGTATTTTCATTTTAAGCATAAAATTCTGATTAAATGTGTAAAATAAAGCCTGTAATTATTCCTGTAGCCTAATTTCAATCTCCAATTCAGTCTTCACATCTTGTATCTGTCTGAAAAAAAAACTGCCTTTATTGTAAGTAAAAAATAATAAAAAAAAGGTCACAGTTCTTCCATCATTGAGCTGTTTTTTGCTGTTACAGTTAATTAATTCTTTCAATATCCCGAAAAAGATATTCAATGAAAAATGCCATTCAAAGGTACCATTCAACTAGTTCTAAGTCGATGTTTCATCAGAAGCGTTATGAAAATATTTTATTAAGTTTGACAAGTTACTTAGTGCTACTTTAACAGTAGGTGTAACTCTTTTTTCTTTTTTTTTATCAGTCAAAGAACCATAATCATAATAATTTGTTTCGTTTTTCTGTAAAGCGCTTTGTGACCGCTAAGGCCGTTTTAAAGTGCTATATAAATAAAGACAACTTGTCTTGACGTAATAATAATAATAATAATAATAATAAGCACGTTTTTGGGGGGGGTCCAATTGTGAGTGGTGATTTTTTTCACTATTTTGTGAGTTGAAGTTAATGAGAAGACGAGTGAAATGCCAAAGGCCTGCTAAACTGTTTTAGGCACACACGTTAGTGTTGTTTTTGTGGAAAAGCTCTCAGAGAATTGAGAGAGTTGACCCTGACAGCAGAAGATTCGCCTTTAATAAGAACATTTCTTTGAGGCAATCTTGTGTTTGATTTCATGGCTTGAGGCAAAAATCTGTCTAATAGTATTCGCACTTCTCTTGCACCATGACAGGAAAATCCAACATGTTCTTCCTATGATGTCTTTCCATTGGTAGCGCTGGAAGTGCAACATTTATGGGAGTGTGTCAACACATGTGGATGTCTTTCTTAATGTGGTAGCAGCTACTGTACGTGTTAACTCTTTTACTGCCAAAGACGTTAAATGACGTTCTGCAAAAACCTACGGAGGAGCGCCAAAGACGTTAAAAGACGTCCTCCCATTTTTTTTTTTTTTTTTTTTTGAAACGGGTGCTGGGAAGGCTTGCGGAGCTCTCCTGAAAGTTTTAAGCAGGTTTTTTGAGCCTAATGACTATTTTTGGCCCCTAGAGGGCAGCGATGACTCTCTTTTGACAAGATCGGGTGGGCGTCAGTAGAGGCGGAGCTAGAGCGTTGAGCAGGAGATCAGAATGGAAAACAAAGGAAAAATGGCGGCCGGTCGCGAGGAGCTCACGCCAGAGCCGTTTTTTTCAAAGACCAAAAGCATCGCTAAAAAAGCACATTGTTGATGACGATCATCATCATCGATGATGAAGATGATGGTGACTCCGTGGTTGGAAAGCATTGACGCGGCAGTAGAAGACGTTAGATGGAGCTAGATGGAGGAGGGAACGGACAATGGCGAGCGTTTGCAAGCAGCTCTACACTTACAAGACGAAAGGCATCGACCAACGCTAAAATAGTGCATTGATATCCATGATGATGAAGGTGAATCCGAGCTTGACGGCGAAATTGGAACCGCTGACGCGGCGGCTATGACGGTGTCGTAACGCGGAGCGCAACCGAGCACGCACAGGCGGACGTTCAATCGGACGACGGAGAGTGCCCCGAGTCCAATGCATATTCATCGGAGGAAGTGTGTACAGTCTGCTACTTGCTTTTTATTCCCCGGAAAAAAAGGCCGTCAAGAAAGTGTAACGTTTGCACGCAAAACGGACCAATGTGAAAGTGAAAGTAAACTGTTGTGCGAGTCCTGGCGTCTCCTTGCACGCAGGAGAGCGTTACAAAAGGAAAAACTGTATTTGAAACATCCACATAATTGTAAGTAGTACCACAGTTGCACACATTTGTAAATAGTTTGCGAAATTGTTTTGTCAAATTGTTACACTGTTGAATGGAAATAAACGTATTTTGCAATCAAAAAACACTTTTTCATTGTTGGTGAAAGCGTTTTACAGATGTAAAGCACTATTTAGGTGTTTGTGGCATCATTCATGGACAAAAAGAAGTGTACAATTCACTAGAGTGCATGAAATAACATCGTTTCACAAAAAGCTCTTTTTCTCCGTTTTTTGTTTCAAAAGAGAGAATTTCGGTGAAAGTAACCATTTTCTATTGTTGATTACTGAAGAACGGAATAAGGTAGAAACAAACTTTTTTTTTCTGATATAAGCTGAGAGTCCAATCTTTCATTTGGTAGTATGTGTGTTTCCATAGTCCAAACACAACATTTTCTGTGGACCTTGAAAGATCACTCAAAATGCTTAAATCGGCTGGCACTGGCGACAACCCGTTTTTGAAAACGTCTGGCAGTCAAAGAGTTAAAAATACTAGAATAGCCTTTTTCATATTATTTGATTAGGGTCAAAGTTCATAGTGAAAACTCTTATCCCAGTCATACCAATTGAGATACTGAAGCACATTTCAATCAACCCAACCAACCTTCATATCATCATCATCATCTCTTAGTTCAATTGACAAATCAAACTCGATGGATATACAAGCAGAATTAGAACAGGATTCATGCATTTGCTTATGATACACACTGCTGCACTTTTTTTTGGATTAGCTGCAGCAGGGTGGCAATTCTCTCATTTACATATTGGTATAATTGCACATTATTTACCTGGAAACCAGCTACAATTCTTAATGAATGGACTCAAAAGTAAATGCTTGTATTGCTAATAGATGGATGATTTCCAAATGTGGGTTTATTTATACTACCGCACATGTACAAAATTTGCAATTCCATTTATAGGCCTACTAGTCATCTGATGGTGGTCCATGTATGTTGTTGATTGGGGGACTGAACCATTAAGAGAAGAATAACTGCCATTCTTGTGGGGAGTAGGCACCAGTATTTGTAATTCAATAATGTCAGGTTATTGAGTCATAATTGGATTCCACCTTGGCTCTGAGTGTTTCCAGGTGAGAGGAACACTACTTCGCTTGAGAGCATGCTATCAATAGCATAGCTCAGCAATATCCAATTATAACATAACTTTCTTTTCAAGCTTAATTAAATATCTGATTTTCAAAAGTCATTAGACTTTTCTCTTTGAAGGGAGAAGGTTTAAAAGTCACTCATTTGATCCTTGTCGTTTCTTTGGCAAAGGTTGATGGACAGTATTCGACTGAAGTCAGAGGATAAAGAATGAGTGACCAATTAAAATAAAATAAAACATTCATATTTCCAATGGCCTATTATCTCTCTTTTTTGTGTGACTATTCACTTCTCTTCCTAGTATTTCGCTTTGGCACAATTTAAATACATTTTTATCCAATCAGATTACAGCCTCTAATTTAATCTGCCCGACACTTCAGAATGAGTTGTGTTGGCCAACGTAACTCAAACAATATTACAAATGGGAGCCTTTCTTTTACCAATTAGTTTTTTTTGTTTTGTTTTTGCACTCACTCACACAAACACGCATACTTACAAACAAGGTCTCCTAGGCGGGGAAGCGAACCCACGCCAACCTGCATCATAGGCAAGTGCCGGTACTACCAATCGGTTGTCATGCTCGTCCTCGCAGCCTCGATGACGTCATCATTTTTTATGTCCTCCAATTGGTTGATCAGAGCAAAACTTGTTACGGCCAACTTCATTGCACAGAACCTTTTGCAATCTGCACACCATATCAGCAGACAATTTGTGAATGCCTTGGGCAGCCACTGGGCCACAAATTTATGTGATTCACAGGTTCTTGGAAGCATTGTTAATCTTAACACACAACAAGTAATATTGTGTGTTTTTAGTGAGATAGACCTCTCACTCATGTTTGCAACATCAAATATACTGTAGCCTATGGGATGCAGCAGTATTGTTGTTCTGATGTAGCTTAGACAAAAAAAGCAAAGTAGGCAGCTTTATTTATCCAGCACATTTCATACACACGGCAACTCAATGTGCTTCACACAAGCAAAGACAGCAACAGCCACGAGAATTTACAAACACAACAGGTAACGAAGTTTAGAAGCAAAGCAAGTAGTTTACTAAAATTATGAAAATAACGTACGTTGACAATATTTAAACACATTAACAGAAGACTTTAAAAGCATTTAAAACGCTTAAAAGTAGGTTTCTAGAATTACTAACGGGGGGGGGAACAATATTTAAAAGTGTTAATTGTTTAGAATGTTTTTAACCTGCTCTTAAAAGTATTTACACTCTGATCTAATTTCACTTCTGTTGGCAGATTTTTCCATTTGTGTGGAGCATAACCGCTAAATGCAGATTCACCATGTTTACTTTGAACCCTGGAGTCAGACACCTAAAGGGTTCAATCAAACATTTACCGAGTCCTCTTAAAAATTCAGGATTTATACATATTTTCTAGAGGAGCAGCCGAGATGGTTTTAAATGATCTCCCACCAAAGATATCCAAGTTTTAGAAGCTACCATATACCCAAAGATTGAGGTACCTAAAATAATTTTCTTGTCGTAATGATTTCCTCTGAGCTTTTGCAATTTTCAACAAATTTTCATCGTGTCTAAACTGTCTTCCTGAGGAATATATATTGTCGTCTGTCAGAAGTCTGGAGTTTATCCCAATGATGCACACCAGTGTTTAAGCCTAAGAGCTACGTTTGACCCACACATGGCTTGACATAGACAACTTCCCACACACGACTCCAAACAGTATAATGAGTTGACATGCTAGTTTTACGTTTGCCCTCAAAGTACAAATATTTGATAGTATAAAAGTTGTTTGCCATTATACACCAACAAGTATATTCCTATACTCAGTAAGACATTATCATGCAATGGTGCAGTCAAGACTCAGGCCAGCACACACAATATGCACACAGCCTGGAGCTTTTCCTGGGGGCTTGGCACTGGCATCAGGAAGGAGTGTCATGCAACATAATGTGCCTTTTTTTTTTTTGTCCTCCAGGATGGCTCACATTGCTGAATGCTTGCTGTCTCCTTTTTTTTTTCTCAGTATGAAAAAAAACAAGCTCTTGCAGAGAGTGAAACTGTCAGTGGAAGAAAATAAATTATTGTGTTGAACAATACATTTTAAATTGCATGAATTCATGAAATCAAGGCACGGGGTTATCAGATTGGTCCAAAAATTATTAATTTATGTATTTATTTATTCATTCATTCCTTTATTTCAAGAATTGCCTCACATAAAATGTGGCCTACATTATCTCAGAAAAGTGAGTACACTTCTCACATTTCTGCAGATATAATAATTACTTAATCTTTTCATGGGAAAACACTGAAGAAATGACATGTTGACACAATAATAATAGTCAGTGTAGAGTTTATATAACAGAGTAAATGCATTGTTCCCTCAAAATAACTACAAATGCAGTAATTAATAAATAAACATCTGGCAACAAACGTGAGTACACCCCTGAGTGAAAGTGACACTCACGATTTCAAAGCAAATACAGGTAGTCCTCAGCTGATGAACTCAATGACTTCCAAGAGGCTGTTTGTAAGTCGAATTACCATTAAAAAGAAGTTTGTTTGTTTTTTAAATAAAAAAAAAAAAAGCAAAAATATGAAACTAATGAAATTGTATGCAGCATACTGAATAGAATAGAATATATATATATATATATATATATATACTGCCTATACATAATTTTTTTTTTTTTATAAAACAATGTGGGACAATAACATTGCGGTATACAACACATCCAGAGCATGATGATAATGGGGAGCGAGGTTGGTGTACGTTTCTGATGAGTGGATTGGATCGTTTACAGCTGTTGAACGCTCAACCAAAATAGCATTTAGCAGCCAACACAACCACAGGCCACAATTTTTATTAGATTTTTTTTTTAGCAATCTTTATTTATTTAAGAGCCCCTCCTCTTCTCCGCTCGAGGCAATGCCGGTGTGGAGTCACCCAGCCCAGTGGTCAAACACACGCGCGTAGCATTAGCCTTTACTTTATCAGCCACGCTAAGTAAAGATTACATACATGGAAACATTCAGTGCAAGTGCGTCACGTGGTGATTGGGCAAGCGAGAGAAAGAGAGAAAAAGAGCGGCAACGAGACTGAGGGACAAAGAGAGAGATGAGAGGCTAGCATGATGCTAAAAACTACAGTACAGTACATTACCGTAATGTATGATATGTTGCGCACTTAAAAATATAAACTTGCGAGCGCAATACGTTATTTTATGGCTTTTATGGACAGAAGAAGTCAACGTTTGTCCGTACCTGCGAATGTTCGTAAGTTGGATGTTCGTAGCGTCTGCATCTTGCTCCATTCTGAACAGTCCGTAACTGAATGAAAACTGTTAAATTAATTCTACCAGTTTCACACACGCACACATACATAATGAACTCATAGATTGTCTTGAGTCTTTCCCCTAAGATGACACTTAGGAGCTTGCAATGGGGAGTTGTGCACTCACGAGAAAGCTTCCAGCGGCTCTGCATTTGGAATTGGAGGCAACACAGATGTCACAGTTATTAATGATTCAGAGGCTTTGTGTGTGCTGGGAGGGGGTGGGGATATGTGGGGGGCCACATCCAAGAGACAAGTTTCTTTTTTTTACCAATAGTTTTATGTCCCTATATGTGAATCTATTATTTGTGTCTTTTTGCCACCAGTGATGCCATGTTGCAAAGAACTCTATAATATATAATAGATTAAACATACGCAGTAACTTTTTGAGCTGTAAGATCGGCAGATGGAACTTCTGACCAATGGCGACAATACAGGACTGATACAACAATGGGACAATAAAAAAGGAACTCAATTACTTATAGATCTCATAATCAAGGAGGGCTACTCAGAAGTGACTTTTTTTGAGACATGTTGAAATTATGTGGTGTGAAAATACACACTTTGAAGCCAATTCTACAAAAAAAAAAAACTTTTTTCATAAGCATATGATGTTTAATGATATCATATCAAAGCCCTCCAGCAGCATTCTCTCGCTGACTAATATCAGCCCTGAGGTTGAGGATTCTGAGTTCAGCATAAATTCTAGTAAGTATTAAGCCCCACAAGGTCCATATCTGAAACCCCCACCTCATGACCCGTGTTATCTAACAACACCTGGCTGTGCAACAATTCCTCCAAACACTCTTTCTGTTTATGCCTCATTTTGCAGGAGAGAATCGTGATAAAACAGAATATGGAAGACAACACTCAAAAACACTGTAATGTTTGTTCACAATGAATTCTGAAATGGATTAATATTTTTTTCAAATAGGATTGTACAGAAGTTTGTACAAAGTTCGGCGCCTTCTTTGTGTTTCAGATTTTCGTTTGAGCTGGGAAGTGTTTGATGGATGGCGTTGGAGAGTTGGGTTTGTATTTTGTTCATTATTTTCTTTTTTTGTGGCAAAATAAAAAAAATATTAAAAAAAATAAATTGATTAATAGACGTTCTATTTATAATGTTTATACATGTTTTTAAATTATATATATACACACAAAATATAATTTTTTTTGAAAAATGACGCAAAAAATGGAAAGATGCATCAACTTTAGTTTTAAGTTGCAATTTCACCGTTCACCACTAGATGGCAGGCAAGGTTTAGTTGTGTTTACACTGGGTCACATACTTCCCTATACTACAACATGAGCGTCTGTTGGCCTAATCATTTTTTGCGGATTTTCATTCATAGTAGGACAAAATAGCATCTTATTACAATTTTGAGTGCACAAAATGAGTTCTTGCACGTCATTGAATGGTTATTTTTTTATGATATGGTAGCGCTTTGCACTGGATAAATAATACGTACAGTATTTGTTTGCTTCGAATTTCGAGCTGGGTTGGAATAGTTGATATTTTATACATGCATTGACAAATGTATCATGAAAAATGAAATATATAAGAGAACATATTTTGTACATGCAGTATCTAAAAAAAGCATTTTTGTTGCCCATTCCTGATCTAATAAAATCATACTCGATCCTTGTTGTATTTTTTATTTTGTTTTACCTCCCCACTTTTCAGTAGAGGTAAACTGGACTGTAGCCTGAACAACCAGCTTGACCTACTTGGCCTCACGTTCGCTCCGTGAGCCAGCTGTGACGTGCGCCTCTGTCATCTGGAATCTGATAAGGTAAGGCAGTAGGACAAACAAAGATGGGCTGGTCTCCGTATATGCGTCGGCTCTTGCAAATCCTCTCGCGTAGCCGAGGATGGCGTCGTTAGCAATGCTGCTTCTCTTAAATCTATCCCAAGCTGGCCACCGGGGAACACCAGCACATCACGCTGACAGACAGGCAGCATTAATATCAGAAGGCCACACAGTTCTGCTCGCATTGTCGAGTTTTGGATCCTGCAAACAGCTGAGCGTGGCTATAATTGTTATAATTGTAAGTAAGTCCAGCTCACACATTGTTTGGAAATGTACTCGTTAAATGACATGATAAAGAAGATGCCCCTTTCCTCCAGAGGACCAAGCTTCTTGAGGGATTTGTTTCAGCTTGAACTCTCGTAAGCTTCCTCATTCACTTGAAGTGCCAATCAAAATCTCAGGAGCAATTTTAATTCCCGACTAATAAGTAATTGCCCTCATGCAAGTAAAGTGGCAGAAAAGGAATTAAACCGCCAACTACTAAGTAGCGCTTTTTTTCCCTTTATGTCAACAGGATAAATTTAAATCCATTGTGTGTCAAAGAAACCCGAGCCTTTAGGGACTAAGCGCAGAAACACAGCACAAGATAAGAGTTTTTTTTTCTGTGCACATTGAAAACATCCATCAGTCGTATGTCAGAAAATGCTTTTGCTGCCCTGCAGTCTCACCCCAATCAATTGCTGTGTTTTACAGAACGACTACTGTACATTTCTTATCTGTCATGACTTTTTCTCAAGAAAAGGAGAAGCGGTTCAGTAAATGAGGCAATCTCTTTTTCTGTCCGGCAACACAAAGCTTCCTTGCTTTAATTGGCACCCTGCTTATAGGGAATAAAAGAAGCAGTCACTCTGCTTCTCTTCATGCAAGACTTTACATGTAAGCGACTCATTGGAAGTGGAATGTCAGATGGCTCAGAAGAACATTTAAAAAGATCATTTGAATCATTTTTTTTTTTTAAATGTGCAGAATTAGAACATCATTGTGTAAGTTTAAATTCTGATTCATTCAATGTCATTAAAAAAAAAACTTTTTTTTGAAATGACATAAAAAAAGGGGTTGTATGGTGGATTTAAGCCAGTGACCACCGATAATATTTTTAACCATAACATGATAAGGTCTGTTTCACAAAAAGTAAATGAATTCCAAAATAAGAAAGGTCTTGATAATGTATTCTTCCCTTGTGTTACCTCACATGTGCTGAAATATGGGGAAATATAGATCACATTATTAAATTACAGAAAAAGCGATTAGAATAATGTATAGGTTTGTTTAAAGAGAATCAACTAATCACTTATTTATATTGTCTGGGATTTTAAAATGTATGGATATTGTGTATTTGAAATCACTGGAAATACTTTTTTTTTTTACACAGTAAGCTGTTTGTATTCAGAATTTCTTTAAATTAAGAGAAGGAAAGTAAAATTAAAATGTTTTTTGGATGTTTCAGTTTTGTGTGTAAAATTGTGGAATAGACTTGATGATGCGTTGAAGCTGTGTACTTCTCTGTAGGGGTTTAAGAAAACATTTAAATGTAAAAAAATAAATAAAAAATGTTTTTAGTGACACTAATAAAAGGTAAAACATTTAGGAATTATAATGTGAGTGTATTAGTTATTTATTTTGCTTTGTTGTAATTTTATGTGACTCATATATATAGGATAGGCAATAATAAGTCTGGTGCTTCAGCCTATACCTTTTCCAATTAATTGATTCGTACAAAGGAATGTTCTTGTGTTTTCTTTTCTGTTGTATAAGGAACATAAATAAACTATTCATTCATTCATGTTTGCGCATTAAATGAATTTTTGGACTGAAAAAAAAATCTGAATTTACAAAAAATGTTTCATAATCACAGGAATTGTGTTTTACTTTTTAGCATTCACTTTATCCACTATTTTATTGATATGATATATACAGTCAGTTAAAACAAACAAACAAAATGCACATATAAGATTTAAATTCTGTATAATTGGACCGACTGAGAATGTGTTTTGGTTTTGCAAAATGCGGATGAGTTGCGTGAATTAATTCATATACAATCAAGGAGTTGGTCTGGGGCGTCTCTAGTCATCTGCGCACCACTGTGAATTACATTCAATTTCGCAAGGTGAATAGATGTCAGTGCGTGCCATTTATGCACATTGCCCCCGAGTAGTAAATAACTCAATTAAAATGTTGAAGCTGAGTAGGAAATGGAGCAGGCCTGAAGAAGAAAAAACAACATAGTTGGCATAATTATATAAGATGAAACAGAGATGCAACGTGACAATGGTGCAGCAGGTGAATATACAGTCAAATTACACTCTAAAAAAGAGAATTGTTGAACCAATTTAAGATTAGTTATGTGAATATATTGAGTTGAATGAACTTGTAATTAATTAAACTTAATATATTCACTTTGGATTAACTTAATTCAATCATGTGTTATCACTTGAAGCAATTGTATTCATTAAGTTGGGAAACAAGTCTCTTTTTAGAGTGTAGCTAATAAAAGATAACATATGTCATATGTTTGCAATATATTGGCAACAACACAGAAACAGTGAGGTGTCTTTCAAATGATAAAAGTCCAGCATTCACATTCAGGCTGAGCCCCATGGGTCCATGTCTGAGTTGAACTTCTGGCATTTGCAACAAAGTGGAAATCTAACACTTCCGAATGTACTTCCATGCACACTAAATCTTGTGCACTCTCCAATAAGGTTACAAGCATCCCTCAACTGTGCCTGTGGTGGTTTACTTCTTGAAATGGACGGAATATTGGTGCGTTTTCAAATGAGTGCAAGTTCCCAGAGCAAAGCTACAGCTGACTCAGACACTCCAACCCCTCAGCCCCAAATCACACAGCAACGTTATCTGCCGGAGGGGGCGGGGCGGGGGGGGGGGGGGGGTGGCGGGGGGGGGGGGGCGGGGGGAGAAGGAAATACATCAAAGTTCAGTCTCTAGAGCATTTGTGCTCACTGCCTGGATTAAAGGTCCATCTATGGACACAAACACATCCATAGAATTGCTGTTTCCTCATGAATACATCCTAATATGACTCATAATGAAAGATTATTAGGCCTCTTCATCACTGGCGGTGTTCCAGTTGAACTTTGACTCAAACGCACGCTTTGAGACTTTGAGCAGCTACAAGCTCACCATGTGTTAGTTGATCTGACCTGACCATTAGACCTGAGGAAGAATCCGAGGGATTCAACTGATATCAGTACAATGTCTTCCCTTTTTTTAGTTTGTAATGCCAGCTCCTATATGACTCAGACTTCAAGGACCACAGAAACAAAAGAGTGCATTTCACTCCATATTGACTATTGACGCTGGCAGAAAATGGACTGCATCAGTGGTTCGATCGAACCCAAGGGGTTTGTGATGGTACGTCATGTGATCTCGTTATTATTTAAATCCTTTATACTCGCTATGCCAAGTAAAGGTCGGACAAATAAGTGCAATAGGAATTCACGTATAATGGAATGCTTGGTGTTCCTCAGGGTTCAATTCTGGGGGCTCTGCTGTTTTCATTGTACCCGTTGCCCCTGGGTTCCATCTCAAGAAAACAACGGTGGTTGTTTTTAAAGTGCTCAATAAATATTGAGTTGCGTGATGGGAGTCAGCGTCCTAACCGCAACAACGCCAATGCTTATATAAACTCATCCATCCAAAATGAGTGTCCAGCTTTTCCCAAATTTTGTTGACATGAAAATGTTGGCAGGCTTGACATGAGCTTACATGTGAAGCGTGAAGTCATTTATTCACCGTCGATTTACAATGCAGAGCACTGAAGCCCCTAGACCAAAGGGATTTTTAAAACGCGTTCCATGATCTGCAAATGAGATGAGACAAGCTGTTTATTTGCCCGACATCTGTAGCTTTTGGCCTTAAACTTTATTTTAATCTTAATTTATTCATCAGGCAAACATATCAGCGTCTTCTTCTTCGACACGAATGCAATTTGCTGAACATGTGCATTAAAAATGCAACATATGTGTGTGTGCGTATGCATTAAATATTGCCTCCAACTGAACAAAAATACATAATCATGAGAGGGAGGAATCACAAACAATATTAGTTGATCTTGTTCTTGGATGGGACTCACTCTCATGTTAAGTGGCTGTCACGTTGTCTGGAGCCTTCAGGGAATGATGTGTGCATGGAAGATGGAAAATAAAGTGAATTAATAGTACGAATTTTGTAGAGGAGGGTTTCTAAAAGTGTGGTTGACACTGGTTGTCTGTCGGAACGTCCAAGTAGTGTGTGAGATTCTTCTTTTTTGCTCTGGGTCAAGGTTGAATTTGTGATCATTTCACTGAAATGATGATAATGAAAGCTTACTCCAGATTTTTGTTGTGGTTCTGAATGTGGAGAAGTGCACATTTGGGTTAATTCTGGTGAGATAAATGGCAAAATCCCAAATCATGAAAATTCACTTTTATCTTTAATATAATTTTTTTTTATTTCAATAAAACAATGCAGTGATAGAAAAACCCCAAAAATGATGGTGAAGTGTATTTAGAGTGTTTCTTGGATAAAAGTTGATTTCAAAGGGGCCCTGAATCCTTATTATTATTATTTTGTGAACACAAATGAAATGGAATGAAAATTAGGTTGTCTGCTGTTCCATTGGTTTTTCAGTGTTTCATTTGTCTGGAAATGTTTGAGAAACAGTGCTTACAGGATAACAGGAGAATGTGTGTCGAACGTGTGCGCGCGTGCACACACTGCATGTGCAGCAGCCACTTTGTTGGGGTGCCACTGTCGCTTCCTCTCCAACTGCAGCTGCCAATTGAACGACTCTCAACAACAAGTATCAACTCAAACTGAAAAACACACCACGCTATAAAAAAAAAACTAAAAAAAACAATGGCTCACGTTTCCGCAAAAATAATGATGCTTTCAAATACTGTTTGAGGGGCAAGAACACATTGAATTCACGGCCACATGCACTTGCTTTGTGTGGATTAAATTTGACTGTCATGCTGCAAACATCATGAAATGTGCATGAACAGAAGGTTGTCCTCAGTGGAACTCTACTGAGAAGGCTTTTGTCTCCCTAATTTCCATCAAGTTGTATATTTCATTTCAGGATTTTTGCATTTCCATAATAAAAAAGTAGTAAAGGCTACGTGGCCAAATAATATACAACTGATTAAGAAATTACAGAATCAGAGGCTTGGATGCCATTTACATCTCTGTTGGTGTGATATAAAACTTTAAAGGGATACTCAACTGTTTTCTGGGTTTGGTCAGCAAATTGTGCCACGATTGGTCGCTACCCGCTTTCTCAGCACAGATGATGTCATCTTCAGTCAACAGCAAATGGCAACATTTGTTTTTAAAGTTATTAATTGACAAAATATTAACGGTTTACTGCTGAAAATGGCTCAATGAGTCAAGTATCCCTTTAAGTAAACAGTAATTGTTGCATATTTAAAATATCAACACCTTAAAATAAGTCATTTTTTCAGATCTTTCAGGAAAATTTTTTTTTCAGGATTTTTCAAAAAATTCAACCATTTTGAAACATGAGGAAAGATGATTTAGGTAAAATATATATATATATTTTTTTTTTTGGGCAAAACTATTTTAAGATCTAATCTAACAAAGTTTTCATACCTTGGGTTAAATTCCCTTCTAATGCTGTCATTTGTCTATATGGCTAACCAGTTGGACTCACTTTTATTTGTTGCTATTTTAAAAAGACTTTATCCCCTAATCTCTCAGCAGGTGCACCAGTCAGCGCAAAAAGGAAATGCCAGCACTCTAATTTGAAGATATGCAGCTGCCTTTTCTTATTTGAGAGCCTGCTGGTGGAGGCCGTGGAAAGCAAACAGAGCTGTTTAGTTGTTTCAGAAGCAGGGGCACAATTGTTGGCAGTTTACCATAACATTTGCGCTGGCAGGAGTTGCCGCAGGGTGGCCGACCCCCCCAGTGGTAGACACACATGGAACTCTGCCACAGTCCTTAGCAGTGCACAAATAATCAAGGACTGTGTAGCCCTCGGCCAACGAGGTTAGCTGCTGGCTTTCCTCGGCTACATTTGGTCATTAATTGCTCAAAACCTTGTTGATGCACCAAAAAAACGTACAAATATACTCACGCAGAAGTTCTCCACCTCTAAAAGCTAGACAACTATTTTCACTGTATTTCCAAAAAGGACTGGATACATTTTCATGTCATATTATGGCCAAAAGTTATTAAGCTCATGGCTAGTAATACTAGATGTTCTACCTTAAAATCCTGTGAATAACACACATTCGTGTATAATGCACTCACTGCCAAAATCACCCTAAAAAGTTTTTTGTTTTTTAATCCGTACTTGTTTATAATATGTTCCGCAGATCGCAATATTTTGGATTATATGAACGTTGGAAGCGTTTCCACATTGATTCGATCTAATGAAATGCCTTTGGTATGTGCCAGAACAGGAATTTCCCAGCATGCATGTACAGTGTGGGCACTTTGGAAGCATTGTAAATGTCTTAGTGGAGAACAAGACAAATTGCCTTGACACATTATTGAAAGCCATCCAAATTCAAAGTAATCTTTGTGACCAATTCTGGAAACAAAGGAAGTTTGAATCAATATCGGGCTAACAACTTTCAAATTCTCAGTACTAAAGGCCACTATCAGTCACATATCAGAAATTAGATGGGATCTTCTTGTTTATTCCTCCCAAAAGTCACATTTGATTGCTTATGACAAGCATTTGAAAAGCAAACAACAAGCCTTTGGTTTATCAGCTTGCTGACACACATGCACGCACGCAAGCATGTGCACACACACGCAAAAAGAAAAACAAATGGCTGCATTCTAACCACTCAAGCCAATGGTTCTTAAGCAATTATTTATTTATATAAAGTATAGTTCCCTTTGTGAGACCCGCTTAATGATGTCTTTGTAATTTAATATTAGTATAAAAAATAGTAACACGCGTAAAATGTAGTTTCCCCGTTCGGTAGCGATTCACTGACATGACTCGAGGATGCACAAAAACTGAAAAAATTATGAGTTTCACTTCTATTTGTTGCTTTTGAATGATTGATGCAGCGTGCTGGTGTGATGGACAGCACTGTCCGCAGGAGGGGCGGCTGTGGGCAACATTTTCTTTGACGGAAAGGGAAAACCACTGCTCCTGTACTGCTGCGAGCCTCCAAAATTTTATTTATCAATACATCCATCCAGCCATCTCCAATACCACTCCATCCTATTCCGAGTAGTGGGCTGCTTGAGGAGCCTCTCCCAGCTGATTTCGGGTGAAAGGCAGACGGCACATTGAACTGATTGCAAGTCAGTTGCAAGGCACATAAAGACGCAGGCAACCAAAGTCAGGCGAATGCACGATGGGAAACTGATATGAAGAAAATACATGCTTATGTGCGAAATACATGCTGTACATCTTTAAAAGATTCACTATCCCAAAAGAATAACAGGGTTTGAATCAAACAACAAAATAACCACATACTGAGATTCACATCCAAAGTGCGAAGGATTCTCTTGCATAACATGGCCATTCAAGGGTGGCACAAAACGCTGAACAGCAAACCAACATTAACTGGAAGACCTCATCTTGTGGATTCCCCCCCCAGATGTCAACTCACTAAAAATTTCAGTATTATTAGGACTATTATAAGGACTCTGGTTGGTGGCCTGGTGGGTGGTGACTGGTCGGTGCTGGATTTCACTTTCCTTTCTTTTCTTTGGTCCTTCCTCGGGTCTCCTGACGGCCTCACGACTCTGGCTGGAAGTGTTCGGTTTAGGTGAACGGTATGGGATTTTTTTTAAATAGGTTTTAGGTGAACTAATGAATACACACACACACATAATCACCCACACACAAAAAATAAAAATAAAAAAGGGAGAGCAATGATGATGACATGTCAAATCGGTAAAATTGCCGAATGAAAAATACTGAGCTCTCCAGAAAAAATAAAAATAAAAAAATAAAAAATTCAGTATTAGTGAGGACTCTGTCCTGCATGTCATTACAAATCCGCAAAAAAATAGTAGGCCTACTCATATGCTGTATTATAGGGCAGTAATAACTCATCCCTGTCTGCCATCTAGTGGTGATCGGTGATATTACACCGTAAAATTATGCAGTGGATCGCCACTATTCACGGGGGAAAGGTATATAATTGATGCTCATTGAAATATATTGCTAAAGCGTAAAAATAAAAAAATCTACAAAAAATGCTAATAAACTTTCAATACAACCCCCCCACTAAAAATAAAAAGTGAATTAATATTTTGAAAATAATAATAATCTTTGATTAAATGAATTTGTGGTGCCAAACCGTGAGTATTATTATAGTAAATGCCCATATGCCTATGCACTACACCATCAGTGACTGTATGTATGTATTACTGCTGGATATTCAAAATCACTAATCTTACATCCCTCTCTGGATGCCCACTAACCCCCCCGCACGCCGCTTGATCAAGTCACGCATTCTGTAATGTTTCATGGTGGCTTTTATACGGTAAGCCATTTGTGAAACGGAGTCTGACTCTGATTGAGGTTTGAATATTTGCTTGTAATTGCGTTTACGTCATAATCAAATGCATTAAAGTGTCTCACTCACGCTGTGTGGCGCAATCTGTGGGCACCTCTGATGTAGAACGACAGGCACACCCGCTTTCTTTTGATGAACCTCCAAACATGTATTCCATCACATGCACAGTATTCCAATTAAAGTACTATTGCTGGAATCATTTCATACAGAAAAAAAAAGCACATGTCCTTCAATCTGTGACATGTTAGATGAAGCAGTGCACACTCACTGTTATAACACATTCTCTAAAAGAAGGTATGCTCACATTTTAAGTGTGCTATTGTTTTACTGCAATGAGTCACACCTTTGGCAGAGGTGGGACGTACTTTAACGCAAACCCGCTTCGCTCCCAGCTGTTTTACTGGATTTTGACTGATTTTGCAAGGTCCACAGAATATTCTGCTCTATTGCTATAAAAACATGGAACCTCCTAAAAGAAAGATTAGTCTCTTCTTTCATCCATCATCATCATATATTTGTATCTGTTTCCGTTTTGCGGCAATTAACATTAGAATATAGCTAAGTTTCATCATTATTCACAAACCTGTTATAACACTGGGAAAAGGAGCGTGTTGCAACATGGCTCTGGCTGATCTCTTATACTCTACTGCCACCGGCTGGTCGTTTTTTTTGTAATAACTACCATTGCTTTAAGCAACTTCTGTCAGAAGCTGTATCAAAGCCTTCTGTATGCTCTTGCATAAAAAAACACAAAAAAATGTATAAATACGATTTTGGGAGTGCAGGACAATGTATTAAAAAGGTATTTATACGTTTTTGGGTTTGAATGAGTTATGGTAACTGTCACATTTTTCACCAAAAGCATTTCACCTAATTCCATATAACTAAATATCATTCAATATCATTCCACATGAATGCATGCATTTCACCACTACCTTGACCATTCTAGATTCAATATCATTGAGACCAATCCCATTTGATGTAATTCTTCTATTTCAACAACATTCCACCTCATTCAATATGATTCCACGTTGCTATATTTTAAGTGGTAGAAAATGGATGGATGGTTTCTATAGTTTTTATAATTTTATAATTTTTTTATTAAGAAATTGATTAAGCTAGTTAGGCTCGGGCATCTGGTTCGGATGCCTCCTGGACGCCTCCCTGGGGAGGTGTTCCGGGCATGTCCTACCGGCAGGAGGCCCCGGGGACGACCCAGGACACGCTGGAGAGACTATGTCTCTCGGCTGTCCTGGGAACGCCTTGGGGTCCCGTCGGATGAGCTGGCTGAAGTGGCTGGGGAGAGGGAAGTCTGGGCTTCCCTGCTAAAGCTGCTGCCCCCGCGACCCGACCCCGGATAAGCGGAAGAAGACGGACGGACGGACGGATTAAGCTAGTTATTATTAACATGCCATGGGCAGCCAAATAAAAAAAATGGCTGAAAACAAAAAGAAGAAAGTAAATCTTCACGCTGCAACATTAAGTCAGTGAACATAATTAAAGTTCAGCCTACAGGATGTCTAAGGGAATTATTCAAAATCCGGCGTGATATTTTTTTTGTGATCGCCAAATTTGGTGTGATGTTTCTTCTGAACACAGAGAGTTATTCTCCTTTTTATTTTTTAAAATGCTATTTAACGTTTTGCTGATTGACGTCCGTAACAAGAAAACATCAACAAACATCACAGCAGGGCAGAGAAACAAAGAGACAAATGAAGGAGGCCAAACATTTTCGCTGGCGTACGTAACGCAACTGTGATCAAAGACGGGCGACACACACAAATACAACTGCCGGAACAGATGGCGCTAGGCCTGTTTCACAAGAGAGAAGGCAAGTACCGTGCAAACAGGTACAAGGAACAAGAAGGGATAATAGCCAGGAGTCGGCGGCTTATCAGCTTGATCTTTGCACTACAGAGAGAAAAGAGCATGACTGGTCCCCGTGACATTATTAGTTTACCAACAGTCGCATTGTGAATCGGAGCCCCATGTCGAGGATCCCCTGTTTCAGTGCCGCGAGATCAGTGGGAATCTGGCACCAAGTCATACACTTTGTTGCAGCTTTATATCTCAGAAGTAAAGAAAAAAAAAACTCTTTGGTAGTAGAGCTAGAAAAGAAAAACACACACACACACACAGCTCAGTCTCTCAGAAATCCAATTTATTAGATGTCGGGAGCAAAAGTTTTGAGAAGAGCAGAGGATTCTGGCATTGACGCACTGAGCAATTACAACAATTCTTCTTTCAGAGGAGTAAACGCCGAGACACTGTCAGGAGAGTATCGGCTGGGCGCGGGAATAAATGTCTTCTCGGCTTTTTAGGAATGTGGGGATCCGGTCTCTTACAGCTGATGTTAAGAATCAAAATCATTAGATCTGCTTTTATATGAAACAAAGACAGGATGTGATTGCGAGTCAATACCAAGAGGAGGAACATCAGCTTGTTCTCACATGTTTTTTTGTGTGGGTTTTTTAACCCTGGAGAACCCAAGAACCCTTTCCTTCTTTGGAAAATTATGAATTATACATTAAATGACTGCTATAAGTTCACTGAACACCAAAATATGTTTTTTCAATTTTAACCTTTTTTTTTTAAACTAGCTCAGAGTTGCTAATTTATCAAAAAAAAAATATATATATAAAACATACTCCTAGGAATTCTGCAACGTGATATGAAATAGATTAACAAAAAAAACTAAATTTTACCATTTGATGGTTTGCTGAGAAGATGGTTTTGTTTGGATTGATTTCCAGCTCAACAAAACAGCATGTTGCCATCCATCTTGTCACCACCACTCTGGCTCATGTAAGTGCAATATTCATCCACTAGATGGCCCCATGCAGGGGTCAGGAGTGGCACTCTGGACTTTTGAAGTTAAATTTGAAAAAAAAAAAAAAAAAAAAAAGGTCTTTGTTATTTGAGTAGCAGAATTTATAGGGGCCAAATTTGACCCCGTGGGTTCTCCAGGGTTAAAATAACAACAGAGGCTGTTATAGGATCAGAACTTTCAGGATGTTGATAATTTTGGCACCTGAGCACATCCAATAAGTTGCCAGTAGGTTTCACACACACAAAAATTGAGTTGTTTGAATGATAATGGCCATTCAGGACTGGACTAGGGCACCTCGACAGTAGTGGGGAACAGTTGCTCCAAAGACTAGTTGTCATATTAATTTGGTCCGGAGCAGGACTGGAAATGAGATCATCCACTTCCTAAGTCCAAATCCTGCCTGCCTCTCAGTGACATGACAACCAAGCAATATGACAAAGTGTTGGGAAGCAAACATGAATGGAAATAATTGAGATCAAGAATGAAAAGCGTGCCATTTAATTGACTGTTGCATCTCCATGATCCTTAAGTATAATGACAGCTTCTGACATCACTTAGAGGTTTCCATGGCTGCATTTGGAAGGAAGAAAAAAAAATGAGACATAAGTGCTCTGTTAAAAATACTTGCAAGTGAAATGGAAATGAGGTTGAAAGAAAAAAAGAAAAGAAACATCAATGTTCAGACCTATGTGTGCACTGCTTGTTCAAACATTGTTGCACACAAAAAATCAGCACTTAGTGCATGATGTTATTGTTATAAGCCCTTACACTCTCTTGAATATTCACTTTTAGTACTCATTTAGTTATATATATATATATTTTTTTACAATAATATGTTCTATGCGGCCCCACTAGTCTAAAGACAGCATTCTGACTAATACCGCGTTTGTGGAATATGAATAACTCAGCAAAATCGACTTATCCTCCATCTCAGGGGGCGGCCATTTTGTCACTTGCGGTCGACTGAAAATGACATCACAGTTGCTGGGGGCTCAGGTAATGACCAATCACTCATCTTACGAATATCACATGACCAAACTCAGACAACAGGTGAGCCGTGATTGTTCGTTACCGGTCGAGCCCTTAGCAGGTGTCCATTTCAGTCGACAGTAGGTGGTAAAATGGCTGCAAACGCAATATTAAGCAGAATACATGTTTAGACTAGTGGGGGGCACAAAAAAAATTATTATAAACAAATATTTTGTGCTGTCTTGAACCAGTGTATCAAATGTCTGTGAGCTCTGTGAAGTCTTCTTAGCAAACGTCAGATAAGATAACGAACCAATTTGCCACAAATAATATTTTTCTTGAGACGTTTAAAAGCAGATATTTTTTAATGATCTAATTAACTTGTCAGTTTGCTTACGTTTGCCGCATTTGCTTTGTATTTTGAAGATAGATGTGAATTACAGAGTGCAAACAAGACAAAAGAGCAAAGACTTTGCAAACATTACTTTTTTCAAAGAAACAGCTCACAACGCTAAAACATCACTTCACCATTAAAATAAGATGTTGTGAACCTTAATTCTAATCTACATTCTGCAGCATTTTCCTTTCTTATTTTTTTTCCACCTCCTTCACCCGTGAGATAGTTGGCAACCCATGCGTGATTTTAAATATCCAGAAAACCCTTGGTAAATATCGTATTAGCAGTGAAAAGACAGAATTGGGGGGCCTGGGGAGCTTACAAAGTGAGCGGTAAGATATGAGTTTCTTTATATAACTAGAATTTGCGTATTGGGGAAGTTTTCTTGTAGCATAAAGAAGAGAAGTCTCAGACCTGAGTCAGTCTCCAGAGTCCAAATCCACCACTTACGTTTGACTTCCTTCCCAGACTGACTACACTCTTTGTACCTACTGCAAGATGGTAATGGCCTCTGGGTTTTTGTGGACTCGGAATAAGAATGACACTTTCAGGATTTGAACTAAACAAGCATCCAACTGCATCTTCTAAATTGTTTGTGGCAAGATAAATCATAAGTGTACAAACATGCTATGAAGGACAAAGCAACGGATGGCTTCATCTTTCCTGCTTTTTGCCTCCTCTACAATGTAACTGACACTATCAACAGTAGATGACAAATGATTCCGTCAGAGGACTGGAAAATTAGAAGAATAAATTGTGTGGCGTAAAATTGCACAGCTTGATGTGCCGAGGCTATTATAAATACAGCTCCGTGTTCACTCTTTGACTCAAGGGGAAAGAAAAAGTGACAAATCTGATCTGCTTTGTATTTCCCACCTTCTGTAGAAATCCTCAGATGCGTTTTTACTTCATTTCCAATCAAAGAGGCCCAGACTGCAATCTGCTTCACAATATGTTTTGTTCTACTTTATTAGGCCTATAGATGAACCTCATGGCTGAAGCACAGACCTGTGAGTAATGAAGGCTCCCCAAGTGTAACAGAATCCAGCCCCCGTGTGCTCTCTGTCTCAATTTGCGGACTTTTTTTCAGTGGCAAAACGGTCTGCCAAACTCAAAGGAACAAGCACATACAGATACTAATGCAAAGTGGGATGGATATTAGTCACAATAAATCACATTTTGTCCTAAACACCTTAAGGCATTAAAGGAGAATGTGCAATATTGAATTAATACTTTTTCAGGCTCACCTCAATAAAAAGACCAGATGGCATTTTCATGTGACATTCTCTTTGAAAAAAAGTCATGCTCAAGTTAAAATAATAATGTTTTGACCATTTTGGTTACTCCTTGTTCAACCTTCTTTGAAGAAAAATATGAACACTGTGTATTGATTGTGTTGTGGCACGTAAACTCTAGAACTCTATGTTGATGTTTGGAGAATTTTGGTTGAGTACTCAACACAATCCAAATTTGAACCGTTAAGGTATTTAAATACGTTTGAACATACTCAAAAGTACGTTCAAAGATAGTCACAAATAGGTTGGTACGTATTCTTATGTTCGAATGTACTTATGCTAAAGCATATTTTCCTACTTATGGAAGCTGAGCATTTGGCCCATATTATACCAATAGGTTTAAAAATTAAGTTAATAAAAAACAACATTTATTTACTTTTTTATGATTTATTATTGTATGCACTCTGCAGTGCATTATTTAGGTTTGGCATTATGGGAAAATATTAAATAAATGTTTTTAGCCGCCAAATATGTTCAAAAGCAGTTGAGAGTACATTCAAACGTATTGTAAATACATTGGCAGTTCTACACTTCCATCAAAAGGGGGGGTTAGTTTTTTGCAGGAAAAAAAAAAAAACGCACCAATCACCGCATCTGTCACACAGCCAACTATTTTATTGCAAATTGGTATATAAAAGTCACCATACAATGTCAGGATTTAGTATGCAGCAATTAACATTTTTATTAACAAAATATAAATGGTATTGTAAGACTTTAATTTGTACTGTTTGGTTATAAATGTTCCCCGCACTACAAACAAATTCAACCAAATTTCACCTGAAAAAAATAAAATAAAAATAAAATCTAATAATGTACCTAAAAAAAATACATAGCAAGTTTTAAAGTAAGTAGAAAACACCTTTTTTTTTGGTAAATAGAAAATACAATACAGAACATTATGAAAATATAGTCTAAGCTTTGAGGTTGCAAGTGAATTAATTAGTTCGGCTTTAACTGATAAAAGCAAATACGTGTAATTTGAGCTCAATTTTACTAACAAAGCATTTTCTCATCATCTTTTAGGATTTCATACCAAAATAGTTGCTATCATTACAAAATGGACATGCTTTTTATTTGCATTGGATTTATTGGAACATAATTTAATCGGCCTTTTAAAATAACTGGAGTGTCTTGGGGCAGGACATTCTTTTTTTTTTGAGTGTGTCACTATGGAGGTTTGTTCATGTACACAAAGCCAAAACAAATGTGAATGAAACAGGTTGAAGATGAAAAATGTCCAAATGTAATAAAGTGCTAAATCCTTTACAGAGCTTGCTGGCAAACATATGAGATAAGACAAATACACGTAAACCTAAGATAAATACAGATTTTTTTTTTTATTTTATAAAAGTAAACATTTGAATTAGAAGCGTATATTAGAAAGTGCGGAGCGGTATTACATGTTTGATTTAAATAAATGTTTTTGGACACCGGTACAAAAACTAGACTATCAAAGGTCAGATTCCACTGCTTAATATTTACAAATTAGCCGCACAGAGACTTTGTTTCCCCCTTGAATCCATTTTGTAAACCAAAGTGTTACTAGTTGATTGTGCTCTACATGTGTCAAATTGATATACAGAACTTTCAAGCAGCGTATGCAAATTTGGTATCGATTAATATAAGTCTAATTCTGTGTAGCTTCATCAAATATTTCATTCTTTAGATGATACTAACACATTTTATACTTCTGTCCAAATTATAAAGCAACAGTGTTGAAAACAGTCATGTGCTAAACCTAATTTCGACTGGAGGGCCTGACCACTACAGGGCCCGCAGTTTTGCTAACAGAGCTTCCAAATCAGACTCCCCAGTAGCGCTGGAGACCACAGCAGCAGTAGACGATGTCTGCGAGGCCAGAGGCTCCCCTTCATCCCTTTTCTTGATCTCGGCATTTTTCGGGTCTTTCCTCACCAGCACTTGTTCTCTCTCTGGCGCATAAGTATGGCCTGGGGTGTTCCTATACTTGTGTCCTGTATCTAAGCACAAAGCAGCTTTGGCAGGTGCTGTTGAAGCCGCTTGGTTGTCGGACTCCTTGGTGGGCGGAGCCTTGACCGCCACAGAACTGGCATTTACATTTAGCCGAGAGCGAGACCGAAGTAAAGTTGCCGTCTTGTTTTCTGTGAGGAGGGGAGGGCAGATATAAAACAAAACAGTGAGCAGAACGGTAGGATTAAGTTCCTATGTAACAAGATGTTAAAAACTCTATTGGCAATATTCGGGTTTTGAAAGGCCATGTAAAAACGTGGGAAAACCCAGTTACTGTAAAAACCCGAATAAGTATTACCCCTTTCGTAACCGGAATTCTTGTTCATATAATCGTATTTGGAATACCGCGATTGAACGAGGCATTGGTTTGCCTTGTGCGCATGCTCTAGTCTTCTTTTTCATTTTATTAAAGAATCATTGTTTTTATCGTACAGTAACGACTCTCGTTGATTTCTTCACAGCGTTTTCACATTATTTGCTACGGCAAAAATGCAGCAGTGTTTATCTATAAAGCATATATGCGTGTATATAAATTATGTGATTTTGGCGTGCAGCGCACTAGAAAAACTCAAGCAGAGTTAAACATGATGACAAAGCTAAGAACCACATCTTTACAGTGAAGAGGACACTGACTACTTTATTTAGCGTGGTGACTGAGTTACATAAATGTCTTATTAAAAGTAGAAATTTAAAAGTATTGACATGTCAAATCGGTAAAATTACCAAATGAACAATACTGAGCTCTCCGGGGAAAAATAAAATAAAATAAAAAAAGTAGAAGTGATGTCTATTTGCAAATGACAAAATCCGTACGTTGCACTTTCAAACGGTGTATTCCAATTGGGCACGATGACCACGTATACAGGAGTAACTCAAGCACGTAAACAGGTTATCCCGATTTTTACAGAAATCGGAATTTTGACCTCAACCCGAATATTGACTGCATGTAAACGTAGTCATTCAAGATTGTTAGATGAATGCAAGCAAAGGGACACAATCAAATTACAAGCACAGAAACATACCATTAAAATTGTTAGTCTGTGGGAAACGCACATGATGGAGTAGCAAAGAGAAGTGGGAGGCACTTAAGTAATGGGAAGCAAAGTGAATGTACACATCGATTTACTTGACACCGTTTGTTGGGATGGAAACACACAAACATGGAAGCACACGCCAGACAATAGACACACTGAATTGCTGCAGCAGGCTTACGGCCAACACAATATGATGACACGGTTATAGCTGATCAACCACAACAGAAACTCAATAACACTGTACGTTGTCTTTTTCAATCTCCAAGTCTCTGTCACTTTCCTCATACATGTCGTCCACCCCCACCAAGCCGCAAGACCGAGCTCGCCCCAACGCCGCCGGTTTCACAATCATTATCCATTCTTTTCATCTCGTTCCCTTCTCCTTCATCATCCTTATTTACCCCGAGTCCGCCCCCACGACCTCCGCCACAGTCCGCTCTTCACTGCCCGCTCCCATTTGCTTTCATAGTTAGAACAGTCAATCAGTGACCAAATCAGACCTACATTCTGAATAATAATCCCTCTGAGTAGACCTTAGACTTCATCATCAGTATGTGCGTGCTGGCAGGAGAGGGTGAATCCATATTCATGTGACCTTGAGAGGGAGACGGGAAAGGTATGGCGGGAGCGCAGACACCACTGCATTTAAAGTTTCCCCAGCACGAGATGTCTGGCAAATAGGAGTCAAACACAGCGGAGCAGAACAGAACAGGCCGCTCTGTCAGCCAATCGGTAATGAGTTTGGAGCGTGGCCAGTCAGTCATGACAGTGTGTTTTATGGGCACGCTGACGAATGACAAGGAACGTCCCTGAACACAAACTCTGACAAATAAATAAGGATATAGGGAGAGTAGAGAGCAACAAGACAAGATAGAGCAGACTGCAAAATTAAGCAAAGTAAGCCTTCGATCACGGGCGTCGCCGCCACTTTCTGCTCCCCAAAATTGCAGGTGGTATTTGGAAAAAAAAAAGAACAACTTAATTAGACCGTGACTTGCCACGTTTAAAAGCAGAGACTCATTTTGAAATTCCATTCTTTGGCGTTATGACATTTACCCTCATAACAGCTTCCCTACTCGATGTGTGTGCGGCGCCTCATAAACACATATTTGTAAGGAAACACACTCAGAGCTAATGTGAAAATTGGCAATAATGGTATCAGTAAATTGCCTTTTAACTTCTAGCATCCAGCATGTTGCTGCTGAATTGAAGGCCAGTCATCTTGGAGGAGCAGGCAGGGGTGTAAAAAAATATTACCAATTATTTTCTGCAACAAAGAATGATTCATAATTTATGGGGAATAGGAGTTTAAGGGATTGACCGATTTTCGGTTGGGCTAATTATCGGTGCTGATTTTCAGGAATATCGGCATCTGCCTTTTTAATTTTTTTTTTACAATTTTTTTTAAATACATCTGACGGCTGATTAAGGATCCATTTAAATTTGTGTTAACTTCAGGGAACTATAGATTTAAATATTAGGTTAACTTTCTTGGATATGATGCTTACCCTGGGCACTCTGCACCTTCTGTTTTTGTTTGAAAGTGAAAATGTCAAATATTTTGAAAACTTTATTTACTGTAGAAAACAATATGGAGCTATTTACGTTTTTAAATTTTCAATGAACTTTTTAAGACATACTGATGCCACTTTTGTTTGTATTGTCTAAGATAAAAACAACAACTACATTTTACTAATCTGAAAGGCTGTTCAATAAAATATGATCAAAACATTGGCAAAGTTAAGAGCTGAAGTTTGTATTATTATTTTTATTTTAAAGACAATACTTTTCCATTTAGTAAAAGTGAATATCGGCTCCAAATATCGGCAATCGGAGTCCTTGACGACTAATAATCGGCATCGGCCCTTGAAAAACCATATTGGTCTCTCTCTATAAGATATATTAATTCCTACACTCCTATATTATAACATCTAAGTTCGCTATCACCTCCTATCAACCGTTTTTATTTTTGTCTTAACACCGTTAAGCCTTAAAGCAGTCAAGCGGCGAACATGATCAAAGTGCTCTCAGGTTAAGTTTCTTCTCACGCCGCCTTTCAGTGACATGCTCCCTCACCAGTCCTTTGAAGTCAAATAGCTTCTCAATACCTGCCTCTGTGGAAGCTGTAAAGCAAGGCTGAAAGATGTGAAGTGTGTGTCATCTCCCAGTAGTTCATTTAATCCCAAGAGCTGACACTACAAGTCAAGCGGAAGTCGCCAACGGATAACTGCTCGGACCAAGGCTTGAGAGTGTTTAACTAGACCTACAGCAGTGGGGCAAAAGTATTGATATACCCACTTGATCAATAAATAATCAGGCAAGAGTTAAGGCTCCCCCCTGAATCCTAATTATTCGGTTTACCAAGACATTTAGGAAGAGCAGGATATGTTGTCTGGCCAGGATCCTGATGAGCCACATGAACTAAAGTAATGAGGTACTGCTAATCTGTCAATCAGGGGCTAAACCAGGCAGAGTCATTGCCTCTGATTTGTAATTATCAAGACAGTTTGGACAATTCTCTGCTTCCAACAAAATGAGAACACAAAGCAGCAACTACAAAGGAATGCTTGGATTTGTTGGTGCAGAAGAACTTGACCTTTGAGCCCGTCAAACACCTTTGAGATGAACTCAAGAGACGCTGTGTCACGGGCCACACTTTCAATTTCCTTTTTTTAATTTGTAAAGCTACTATAAATGTTCTTCTAGATCGGGGATTCACAAACTGTTGATGGTGCCACTAAAAGATGATGATTAAAATTCTAATGTCAGTCTGGCAATTTCACATTCAAATCAAAGGTCTTTTGATGCCATTGCAGGAGTTATTGTGGACATCCATTGTGAGTTAGCTCTTAAAATGCTTGAAATGGTTTGTTTCTATTCCTCAGAGGTCAGCAACAATATCTGATTTTCCTCTCTCATTTTTCTCAAAGTTTGAATTGTTGAAGTTCTCAGTTTGTCTCTGCAGTCGACTGAAAAAAAAAGGGGTAGAAGAAATCTTGAGCTCTCAACTCTTATACCAACTACTGACATTGCTTAAAGAATGAGAAGAATATTGATTGAAAAAAAAAGACTAATTATTGTTCAATTAGAGGAAAGAAAGTGTAAACATGCTCATACGTCTGATAAGATCGCATTTGGTAGAAATGCAAAAGGCTCTGTCGATCTGCAAATAGCTGCAAGGATGAATTCACATTTTTCCTCATCAGATCATTTGGTCCATTTGCATTTGCCACATCAAACACGATGCAGATGAGCCTTTCCTCTCATCACTCTCACACACACCATCTCTCCACTCTTATGAAGTTTGCAGTATTTGATCACATCAAGAAGAAAGTAGTCAGACACTTACAAAAATATGCAGTTTCTCCCTGTGGAGTGATTGACACAACAAGTTAAAGCTAAAAGGATCAAACTTAGCAAACATATATGTAGACCATAAACCACAGTTGTTGTGACAGTTTGTTGCTTGTGTGTCCAATGAAAAGTGTTTTCTTTATCTTGTATTTTTAAAACCAAAACGGCCTTTATCGGTAAAAGGGAAGCTCTCCTGCAGATAAGCGAGGCCCTAACTGACAATTACAAGCTAATACAAGACTGTATCGCACAAGAGAAACTATTTTGCTGTATTTGGGATTGTACATTAATGACACACAACATTTTAAGGACATACAAAAACCATTGACATGCTGTCACTAAATATCAGTAAGACATCTTGGCATTGTGAATGAGAACAACTGCAGTTAAAGATCCCATCATCGCCAGGCAAATAATCCGCTGTGACTGTTCAAACTCAGGCCACCCCAATATATTGATCAATTTGAGCTCTTTTCAACATATTCAGTTTAGTCGATTAAAATAAATTCTTAATCTTTCATGAAACAGAAAATGCCAAAAAAAAAGAAGAAAAAAAAAGGAAAGCAATGACGACGACATGTCAAATCGGTAAAATTACCGAGTGAACAATACTGAGATCTCCCAAAAAAAAAAAACTTTTTTTTTTTTTTTAAATGGGAAAAAGATGGCTTAGTGTTAGTATGGATGGGGCCTCGTCCCACCATTATCTTCTCAGTAACGTATAGGAATGAGCCATTTCCGTTCTGTTGCATATTCAAGAAAACATCACTAAGAAACAATACATAATTGGAAGAGGTCGGTCTTCCTCCAAACGCAAAAGGGAAATCTCGAGAATATGAAAGGGCTGAGTTGAATGTCCGTCAAGTCTTGTGCCCTTCAGTGAACCCAAACCGCTGTGAGCTGCACTGAAGCATGACATTGCGTTTGCACGCTTTGGTGCATTAAACAATGCCTCAAAAGTGAACCTGATTGCCCACAAGTACTACACTAGCCTATTCTCACCAGAATAAAAAAAATATATATATAAAAAAAACTGTAAATACTTCAAACAATACTGTATACCATAAACTCTTTGCAATCATTTAACACACCATTCATAGCATTTTCAGAGCAACATCCTATCATATATGGAGTGTGCTGGCTGAGGAAATACTTTATTCTTTTGTGTGCGTCTACGTGTCACTGCCGGAGGTTTGTGCAGCGCGTTCATTCATCAACAAAAAATGTTTCATACTCGTCACAATTTCAGATTATTGTGACACCATTTGCTACCCTAAACAACACAACTTGACGGTTATTGGCGAGTGATAGTTATTGACATATTTTACACCTTAATCAATCTTAAGATTTGCATAAAAATCTGCTTAACGAATGCAGATCGGGTTATTTATTGAGTGATGGTTTTTCATCTTATTGTGGGTGTACACCTTGTCATCCACAAACTGTAATTACACTGTTGCTTAACCCTGGAGAACCAACGGGGTCAAATTTGGCCCCTATAAATTCTGCTAATCAAATAACAAAGACTTTTTTTTTTTTACAAATTTAACTTCAAAAGTCCAGAGTGCCACTTCTGACCCCTGCATGTGGCCATCTAGTGGATGAATATTGCACTTACATGAGCCAGAGTGGTGGTGACAAGATGGCTGGCAACATGCTGTTTTGTTGAGCTGGAAATCAATCCAAACAAAAACATCTTCTCAGCAAACCATCAGATGGTAAAATTGTGGTTTTTTTGTTAATCTATTTCATATCATGTTGCAGAATGCCTAGGAGTGTTTTATATATATTGATAAATTAGCAACTCTGAGCTAGTTCAAAAAACAAGGGTTAAAATTGAAAAAACATATATTTTGGTGTTCAGTGAATTTATAGCAGTCATTTAATGTATAATTCATAATTTTCCAAAGAAGAAAAGGGTTCTTGGGTTCTCCAGGGTTAAATTGCATTGCATTGTTAATAAGAAACTGTTCTCAATTGCCTTACCTGATAAAACAAAAAATAAACAAACAAAACTCACTTGTGAAGTACAATTTTCTACGGTGACAAAAAACGGATCATGTGAGCTGTCAATTAGCAAGCCTAATTTATAAAAATGCATTCATTAATTTTTGGCAAAACTTTGTTGAAATACAGTGTGCAATTACAAAAGACATTAGAAACAGGAGAAACACCTGGCAGATGGCATTGCAGCCATGGCTCTCAATCTACTTTGCCGTCCTCTAATTACATCGACATGCAGGGTAATGGACTGAGAATGTATACTCATACTGGGACAGCATCGCTTACAAAGGTCTGTCTCTAGTTCCATTCGCCCACAGACAAGCATGCACTTCCTTTTCACCTTATCTACTAAGCGCTGGTCGTTTCACTGATAAAATATTGCCAGGCTAGTTCACAGCCTCTGGCTTGAATTAAACATATCTTGGTTTCAGGCTCTGCTACCTGTTGTTATTTATGTGGGCACTGCTGCTAAATATCCACATCAGTGAGCGTGCTAATACATATTCAATAGAACAGCAGACTCACACTAACGGAGCACTGGCAACCAACCATTTTCTTTGTCGTTGTAAACCGCTCTCACAGGGAAAATGCCGCCAATACACAAAGACGAAGCACTTTATTTGCATGCATGCATTTAAGGGATAATGCAACTTATTTGATGGTACAGTAGCCAAGTTAGGGGGTAAATGCTATTTGTTGTCTTTGAAAGCTTGAGAGACTTTATGTATTTTCTAATTGTTGTAAGGTGTAACATAATTAGTGATACACGATAACTGTTTTAATACTAAGATAACCGGAAAACTTCCTGCTCCTCCACATCAATAACTTTTTTTTGTAAACAACAAATGTATCTGTTGTTGCAGCTTAAAAGAATAAAACATTTGAATCCCACTTCCTACTAATGTAGCGAGGATGACCTAAAAAAGCAGCTTTTGTGTTTTCAGTGCTAGGCTGCCCTGTGCTAAGCCTTAGACAATCAATTTTGTTTTGAATGTTTGTTTATGCACCTTTTTTTTTTTTTTTTTAATGAGTCGGTTTTGTGGGGGGCGGTTGGCTGGGGATTTGTTTTTAAACTATGTAAAGCACTTTGAGTTGCATTTTTTTGTATGAAAAGTGCTATACAAATATTGATTGATTGATTGAAAGTGACACTAAACAAAGTGACAGTAACCAAGCCAGCGTTAATGTATTTGAGGCGGCTTTCAATATCGGGTCTAATTTTGCAATATTGGACTGATACGAATGTAATTTTTTCTCTCCAATATCGGTCAGATAATTATCAGACCGACAGTTATTGTGCATCCCTAAACATAATGCATGTTTTTATTAACAAGTCAATGGTAGATATTTATAACAGTCGCAAGGATGTTATAAGTATACAACAATGAAAAGGCACAATATATAAAGTTACATTCTCCACTGAAGTGGAAGCGTGACTAAATAAGTAAGCCTCCTATAGATGTCTTGGTATTTTAATGTTAAAATGTTTCTTTTTGCCATTGTTTCAGTGCCAGTTGAGTGGTTGTGCTTAACACTCAGGCTGCTTGACAGATCTCAACATGCAAGGCCAGTCCTGCCAAACAGACTTACGAATTCCAAACGGCCTGGAGTCATGCTCTATATTTCATTGAAGTTGAATATTTAAAAAGATCAACCCACTCAAAACCCTATAAAACCTATCGTTCTGGGGCCTTGTGTCCTATAAATAAAATCGCATCTGCCATATCGCATTACAGACAGCCACATCTGCCACATCTCTTCACCAGTTTGCTCTCTGTTCCCCTCTCTTTCTGACAAAACCCATCTGGTAAGCAGCCTGTCTCCATCAACACAGAGTTTGCCCTCTTTCTCTGTCAAACAACTTTGCACTTTTTCCTGATTCCATCTCATTTGTTTCCCTTTTCTTTCTTGCGCTCAGGAACTCACTTTCTTTCCCTTTAATAGTGACACTGTAACGCTCTAGTAACACTCTTACAACTGTGGGCTGCCCTTCAACCTCTTCTCTTAACAAATCACCAAATACAACGTATCCTTCTTGGGTTCTCTCTTTCAATTTAATTACGATTTCCCCACGTTGTTTGTAATTTAGATCAACTAACATTGAGTGCATTACTGGCTGATCTGAGAGACTTCAGATCTAGCAAAGGTAAATCCTAAAAAAGATCATTGCAAGCACCACAATACATTATTTTCACACATTAAGAAAATATAACGCAGTGATAAAAATGTGAAAAATAAATAAAGCTATTAGTGTTAGAATGAAATTTCTGCATATGCTAAGTTTTTCAAGAACTATCACTGCTACAAGTATTTTGGTGGCTTAATTGATAAACACATCTTCAAATAAAGCAATTCATCACTCATGTAATTGCATTGTTTTAAGGCTCAAATAACACCTACGACAAAAATTGCTGTAACAGGTGTAATTTCCAGGCGGCCTTTGCCAACAACCCCAGAACACACATGCTGCATTTGCACTCTCTATCTTGACAATTTCCATTGTTCATATTCTACCATTTTTGCCGAGGAATAATTTAATGGAGTCTATGCTTTTGAGCAAATCCAGAAAAAAAGGTGAGCCATGAAAGACAATGCAAAAAGAAGGGCACTTTAACATCAATTCCTGTTGACAGCAGAGGGCAGTATGTCAAAATGGCTATGCCCTGCCTCTCAATTTTTATTCCACAACTGCATTCCAATACTATGTTTAGACTAGTGGGGACACATAGAACACATTATTGCAAGGATTTAAAAAACAAAAAAACAAAACAAAAAACAGATTTTTCTTCAAATAGGTCTAATGCTGTTGATTTATATTAGGATAACCGTGTCAACTTATCATTGAACTCAAATTTTGAATTATTACACGGATTGCCATTCTGAAAACTTCAACAAAATTGATAGCATGCGCTAGTTGTTTGCTGAAAACATAAAAGACGAGATAATTTGTTGGAATATCCAAGGCAATTCAGAACAAGGGCCTCACAATTTTGGCCAACTTGCTTCATTTATGCTCACTTGAGCTCATATGTTTTCTATGATGAATAAACATGACAAACACATGCATAAGCCTGTGGGCAGGAGCGTGTGCGCCCATTTACCATCCTTTGGAATATGTGATCAAATCAAGACATATCAGAATTAAAACTAAGAGGCAATGTAAGCCTAGGTCCAAAATTTTTGCATACCTAATGTGATGTCACATTGATGAATCAAACAGATACATTAACATCATATTGGAAGAGGTCTACATTAAGTTCTGATGAGCTCACGGTAGATAGACTAATGGCTATTACTTGTATGTCATGGTACAGAAGAATTTAGGTGTCAGACAAAAAAAAAAAAAATCCTTACATACAAGTACAAAACTCTGAGCATGAGACCTAATGTGTAGTCGAATGTAAAGTGGTTTGAGGGCCTTGTAAAGGTGCAAAAGTGCTATGTAAATGAAGTAACAGTTACCATATATCCAGCAAATCGACACGTCCTAAAACTCTTGGCTATTGCATTCTTCATTGTGCATTTGCTGTGGTTCAAAACCCATATTAAGAGAAAACTGATATTAAGTGACGAGCAAATGACAACCGTGCTCCACAAACTGGCATCGGTAATGTGATTTGCACTGGTACTAAGCTAAATGGATGAGCGCTGGCCAAAGCAACAGCATTATTTTTCCACTGTAACTCCAAGAAGGAAACATTTTAGTCACTAGTTTGTCCTTTGATATACAACACATGGCCATTTTTATTTAGGCCAAGAATCGGTGGGGGGTGGAGCGCAATAAAGTACTTAAGTACTTGGGGGGGGGAAACCCTGAAAAGGGCCAAAAAGGCCAATTCATACTTTTCACGTTGCACGCCCAAAGACACAGATGTGCAAACAGTTCTGTTCATACACAATTTCAGGCTTCAATCAAAATGGAGATCATGAGAATGCAACAAGAAGAGGAAACAGTAAAACAATAATCCAATGTGCAGCCACTGCACCTGAACAGAAGGGACCAAGAATTTAGCACACGGTTGCAAGAAATGAGGGGAAACGTCAGTACTTTTGGGTACTTGCATTCGTTTCTCTGGGCCATGCACGGTCACAAAACTTGGGCTGCGCGTGGTCAAATGCACAAAGTCGGCTGACGATTTTTACGTCACACGGAACAACGGGTGCCTTCAGGCAAGAAAAGACGACCACTGCCGATTGGAGAATGCGAAAAAAGATAAACGCACGCGCTAGCACGGCTGAGTTTCGCACCTATCCTGGGGCTTCTCCTTTCTCTGGTAAAGGCCCAGCAATTAAAAATGCATGCCTCATTGATTAGTGCAATCCTCTGAAGAACATAATACAATATTTACTCAAGAGACGCATAAACGGACGTATCCATTCTGTGCGGTGTGTGTAACCCAATGCAAATGCAAATCCAGCCAACGTGTTCCATTCAATGAACCATTAACTGATGCAGCAGACAAATGAGTAAAACAAATAAAATAACGAGTTTGTACATATCATGGCTCAGAAAAACACATTAGCCCGATCACCTTCAAGGGAATTGAGCTGCGCAAAGAGGGTTGTAGTTCATCACGTACAAGGCCTGTGATCGCAAGACCAAAGATGGTGGTGTGTGTTAGTGAGGTTGGACTATATATAGATGTTGATCAATACAAGATGAACACAGGGTTGTGACCACCAAAGGAGAAGATAGATATTTGAATGGTGCAGGTCAATTTTGAGAGCAGCTGTCTGTACAGACTCAAGGGATCACTTCCAAGCTGAATAGAAACAGCAAGCAGTCATGACCTTGGTCTGTATTGCTTGAGTAGCATTCAAGGTTAATTAGATGCTTATGTAGAGACAATGAATGATTATTTTACTAGTTTAGTTGACATCCAGTGTTCATTTACTCACCCAATATTATTTTACATGTACTAATGATTCACCATATACAGCAACCATAGAGATTATAAGGCCTGTTACATGACACTGCCACAAATGTATTTCTGATTTTGAACCCATTCTAACAAAGTTAGATGAACATGGATAGGACAATTTTCTCCTCAAAGAGGACACTATAACAAAGATCAGCATGCTGGGGAATGCATTTTAAGCATTTAGTGATGATGAATAGGCATTACCTTTCAGCAAAATCCAAAATTTGACATAGGAAAAGAAAACGTTCAAAAACAAATCCATTTTCATTTTGGGAAACTGGTGTTGAATAGGTCATGCTATTATTGTAGGAGGTGTGGTTAATATCTTGTATGCAGTGCATGATGATGAGAGGAATATAACGTGCTCTTTTTCTCTTAGTTACAATGCCCTTACAGATAAGTGTTGCAAAGTCAAAGTTAAAGAGTAAAGAGTTAAAGAGTTAAGTTTGATGCTGGCAGAAATTAGGCCAAATGATGGATTTTTTTGGTTGTCTTTATCTAGGCTAACAAAAGTGTGCACCACCAATAGTAGAATACGGCGTAAAAGGTCTACAGATGAATATGATGATGTGTTGAACTTAAAACATATATTTCAGACCTTGGAACATAGGGAATTTTTTTCCCTCATTCCAATTTCATTTGGGGCAATGTCAAGGTATCATTGGAGAGTAAAATTCAGCATTTCATTACACTCATCTGCTGTTTTCCGTATGTTAATCAATAACTTACACTTTTTCTTAACGGGTTAAAAAAAAAAAAACTGCACATTTCTATATGCATTGAACTGATGAGCAATGTCATAAGAGTAGTATAGACCTCCCAGTGAGAGCATCAATTGCTGCTGTGTGCTATTCCATTTGTGATTTCCGTTTGGTATGTATGATTAAATAAGTGAAAAAAACAAGCACTATGATGGCAAAAGGGAAATAGTGGATGAAAGGGCGAGACAGCATGCCTGAGATGCAAACATACAGTCTGCCAGTTTGGCTCGGGAGCACAGTGACCTTGTTTGCGCGATTAGAAGAACCACTGGGGCATGATTGGCCATGTTACATTACTCTCCCTCTCTCCTCTTCCTCCTCAATGTCATCTCATATTTATCAATATGGCTCTGCCTCATTTTCCCTTTCCATTTTTGTATTTGTTGAAGGCAGTACTGTTTACTATAATGACATTTTTTTTATTGCATGCAAATAATACACATTTGTATATATCCTGGTTAATTGGACAGAAGGTACCAATCTAAAATGCTAAACGATCATTTGTGCAACTGTTGGTTATGAAGACGGTTCGACTAAATGGAGTAGCGTATCTTAAATTTGACACTTTTGTCCTATAACCTATTATAATGGATGAAACCGTAAATAAAAATATATACAAGACCTATAAAGGCTTTAAAAAAAAAAATCACCAAATCAGAGAAGTTGTATTTTTTCCCCCCCAGCAAGCTGGTTGTCTAAGATCAGTTTGAATTTTGGGCAATAACTGTTGGTTGGCCTCAATGTCTGAATAATTGGTGAAGGTTAGCATAGAAACTTACTGGCCTAAAGGGTGTTGCTGCACATGACCAAATCTGATTTTATATAAGAATCCAGAGAGAGTTAAGCATTTAAAGCAGTTCTGTAAAATACTGAATGCCTAACATTTTAAATGCACTTAATTAAGACGTCAAAGATTTTACTCAGTATCAATATTTCTCAGTTCGACAGTTTCAAATTTAAGACTTGAGAATTAAAAACTGAGCTTATGAATAAAAGAAAAATCAAATCTGGATGTGAGGGCAGCGTCAAGATGAAAATAGTTCTGATTGCTATATTTTGGTTGACATCTGGGAATTTCTGATATGCAAGATTATCAATGGTGATTTTATAACCTGATCAATTATCCAACCAAATGTCAAAAATATAATACTTTGTTAAACAAATGAAACTCGCAGTGGTTTTCTATTTTTTTTTCTTCCTCAAGCTCTGTCACAGTACATTGGTTTTACATATTTTATGTCCATGTTCCCTGACCTTTATTTAACAAAGACACATTTTATTTTGGAAAACAAATACATTTTACCTGGTGTGAAATCTGATATTGTTAGAACACAAAGCTATTATTCTGTCGTATGAATGGATACAAGTGCTAACAAAGGTTAATTGTACCTTCTGCCTTTTAGTAGACGAGCAATTTATTTGTTCTGCTTGCAACTATATGTCTGTGGCACATCATTTGAAGTAAACAATTAAGTTAAATTAGATACTTCCACAGCTCACCCAGTGATTTCATGCAGAACACTAATGTATGTGGCTGGGAATGTTCTGTTATAAAATGCAGGAATTACATTTCTTAAAAGTGTGTATGTCTGTGTGTGTGGGGAGGACTGCTGCAGATTGAATCAAATGAAGACCTTTTTAAGCATATGTCCAAAATGGAGTTTGATTGCAAACCAGTTAGGAGTATTTAACTGTCATCTCTCAAATGAGATTAAGAGTAAATAAAGGAAAATGTGTGAGAGTTTTTTTTGTCAGTTACGGTTAGTGAGTGGGTGGGTTCATGAATGAGAGATACAACACTGCTGCTGTCTTTAAAGCAAACACAAAATGCAGAAGAAAAGATCCATCAAAGTGCCATTTCATTTACTTAAAAAGTTGTTCTTGTATACTTTTGCACATAAGGATTCATGGCACAGCTAAAAGTGCTTAAATGCTTGCAGGGCCAGCCATGTGTCCACACAGCCAGTTCTGAGCCAAATATTTAATGAACACCGACTGCCAGACTATCAAGAACAAACTGACTAACACTACTGTCTTTTTATCAGTCACAAGCAATGGATTACTTTTCAGAATAAAATACTCGGCAGATCCTATTTCGCAATTATGTCAGCAAAACGTCATAATGTTTAACGCTCAATTCACTGCAGCGAAAATGGACAACAAGGAGAGATTTATAACGCAAGTGGATTATATATGACACGCACATGGCACATCCTTTTTATTTGGACAACCTAAAAATTGATGTTGCAAGGAACGTCATAGTAGAAGCTGTGGGAGTGGACGGTGAGTTCAATCAAAAGAAGTCTACCTCTCTTTCTGCTTCTCTGTTGAGCACAGACTTTGTGTGTTTGTCGTTGTTTTTAATGCCCCATTATCGCGCGTGATCACAAGAGACACGGCGGGAAGTTGTCGGCGCAGCCGGTGAGTTTAAAAAAATAAAATTGACATGTCCGGAGCATGCAGTCAAGACGCAGCAGAGAGGAAACGCAACGCACACGCATGCGGTGTAATCCCAGGGTGATTTGCTGGTTCTACAGAACCAAGGGTCTATTTCTTAGGATATAAGGGAAATCATGCTCCATTTTAATCAGTAGAGAGTAGCAACATTTGGGGGAAAAATACACAACAGCAACTAAGCATCTGAAGTGTGATTTACTTTTTCTACAGCTTTTTTGAGCAACAGACATACAAGTACAATATCATTTTTAATATTATGATTAAACCAGTTGTACATAGTTTTCAAAGATTATACGGTTTCCTCACCATTATGTCAGTCAGGTGAGCAGCTTTACTTTTATTTTTTTCCATGTACCAGGGTCATTCAATAAATAAGGTGAATTTTTCGGTATAAGGACAGCTCACTTTTTATATATTTCTGTATTACTTCTTTTTCAGATTAAAGAAAAACTTTGAGAGTTTTGGTGATTAACAAAGACGGCTGACCAAGAAGCATGATCCAAAATTGAACAGCGGTCAATTATCAAGTTTTTGGTTGCTGAAGGGTGCAAACCAGTTGAAATTCATAGGAGAATGTCAACTGTGTATGGTGCCACATGTTTCCCCCGAAAAAATGTCTAAAAGTAGGCTAAATGTAAAGAAGTTTGAAAGTGATGATAAAGTGTTGTGAGCGACTGGCTGAGACATCAGTCCAAAGATTTTTACGCTGAGGGAATAGGGACGCTGGCGCACAGATGGGAAAAGTGCGTGATAGGGCTGGGAGACTACTTTGAAAAAAAAGAAAGCTTCTATCTGTATTCGAAGTCCTTATACCGCTTTCGCCTTATTCATTGAATGTATCAAACTTTTTACTAGGACCGTGGTTCTTAACCTGGGTTTGATCGAACCAAAGGGGTTTTGTGAGTCAGTGTCAGGGGTTCGTCAAGACACACACCCGACTCAAATGTTTTGCGAAGATACGACCCACATGGCCATCATTGGCTGCACGTGATCAGACTACATTGTTTGGCCTATCTGTGCTGCAGGGAATTTGGTGATCTTAGTATTTTACTTGCAGCTGTTGCGGCGGTATATCATGTGAATTCTTTATTGAAACCCCTTCATATATGTGGAGCCAAAAAAAGATTGTGGATGGACAAATATGTGCAATATGAATTCACTGTCCATAGTTTATTTCTTGTGAGAAGTGCTTTTGACAGTTAGTGTAATTTTCAACGAGTATAAATTAAGAATGATTTCAGACGAAATCAAGAAAGGCTACCAACAAGGTATGCTGCTGTTACGTGTGAAGACAGGCAAATGATGAAATATGCTGCAAAATGTCTTGAATGCGGGCTTGCTGGATTTTTATGATTGCTTGACTGTGACTTATTTAAAACTGTTCAAAGCCTTCTAGATAAAGGTGCAGGTGCAAAGATGTTGGAGAGAAAGACTTTTAACAAATTGAGAGGCGAATACTTGATGTTCCCAGCAGGTTACGGAAGTGGGTAAAACACAAGTGGTTTAAGGAGCCTTCTGCAAATAAACCTGAACAATTTCCTGAATTTCACATATCTGACGTTAGGTGGTCTAAAGTGCTTCAATGCAAACAGGTTGTATACAGTATATTTCCCTTTCTAACTTTCTAAAGTCTGTTTATGATACATTAAAGCTTTTTCCAGGTCTTCATGTCATGATTGCATCACAAAACAATACCGGTCTTGCGTTTTACAGACAATTGGCTTTATGCAGACGGTGAAAGAGGCAGAGCTGCCGTAGCATTGATTGATAAACAAAGCTGCTTACCTTAGGCTCCACTTGGCTCTGACAGACAAAACACCAGTCTGATGCACCTGCTACTGACAGTAGTAATAAATCACTGGTAATTTGATCAGTTGAAAGTGCGATACAAAGTCAGAGGGGGAAGTCGTAACGGTGTCAAAGCTCTTGTGTATGCAGTATACACACAATTGTCTCTTACTATTTTAATTGTTTGAACTTCAGTTGATCAAGCATCCACATGCTTCCCATCTGCTTTAGATGTTCCATCATGATATCGTAGGAGTGCTGTTAAGTAGACCTTGGAGGGGAAGGGGAGAAAAAAAAAACCCCAGAAGGACATAATCTCGCAGCCTGACCTTGGAACGTAGTCGCAACTATTTAGTAGGCAAGTCCTGCTGCAACCCACTTGCAACCCAAGTGGCTAAAGAAAATAATGCATTTAAAAAACCTGATATAATATATTTGGCCTACACAGTACTCGGGGGCAATTCACACAGAGGTGATTTTAAACTGTTTTTGTATATATATATATATATATATATATATATATATATATATATATATTTTTTTTTTTTTATTTTTTTTTTTCAGTTAAGACGCTGACAGCCATCACTCAGCTCAACTATATAGAGCACTGTTTTCTTAAGATGGAACCCAGGGTAAGCAGATACAATGAAAATGGCAGAGGCCCGAGAATTGAACCTTGTGGAACCCCCTACACACGTGAATTTGTATTGCACACATTTGTCCGACCACCTTCTTTTTTTGCTTGACATGGTATGAAGGGATTACAATAATAAAGATACTTATAATATCTAAGAGACTTGTAGGACATGACTTTCACCAATTCAACATATCTACAACTGACTGTCTCTGCAGATGTACACAGTAGCAAAGTTTTCAAACTGTCTCATTTACATTGAATAGCAAAAGTGAGGCAGAGGCAAGCCCGCAGCTACTTACACCGCACCAGCTAGCTAGCATCGAGCTTTAGCTGGCTACTAGTGCGGCTAAACACGTTGCTGAATCGCTCTGAAATCCGGGATTCCGATCTTAATTCAGGATCACATTTTATGACAAGGAATAGAAAGACGATTTCGGAGTCGTTCACTGATCTAATTTATCTCCCGCTGGATCGTTCTACTGTTGAACATTTCCTTTGTTATTGTGTGTCTGTCAAGCACCTTCACCACCGCCTTCACTGTGAGGCTGTGATTGTAGTTGTTTGTATTGATATTTATTTTTGCATTTACATCTTCAAAGATAATCATTTAAGCTTATTAAAATGGGTGTCAACTCCTTTACCCTCTTTCATCAAAGTATGAATCTTTCACAGCCATGGCAACTGGGACCAAGCACAGACGTAATGACTTACATTTAATAAAAACATGACAAGCACGATACCAAAAAAAAAAAAAAAAAAAGTCATCCACCGAGTCTGAGGGAACTGTCAATGTGTGAAGTTGAATTTGCACATAAAACGAGTAGTGGCTTAACGTTAAGAGTTTCATTACTTGATTCCACTTCACTGCCAGGAAAATAGATCACAGACTCTTCATTTTACTTGATCTATTTTGGTGCTCATCATTTCGCCTCTGTAACACCCGAGACAGATAATTATCCATTAAAAATGGAAAAAGGTCCTGCATTTTGTCATTTTCTATCTCGAGCTGTCTTTGAATATGACACAGTAGAGTGACAAGCTTGAAGGCCAGTGATTACAATGATTAGCTATAAAATAGCATCTTGCCATCAAGGATAGTTTTATGGCTTACAGGCTGACATTGCCATTTCTGGTCTTCAAAATTACTGTATTACATTTAAACACATTCACAATATTCGCAATGTCTTAATGTGACTATTTTTCACAGGTTCCAATGGACGATTCTTTGCATGTTTCATGAAGCGCCATGAGATCTTTTTTTTTTTAGGTCCATCTGTCTTTTACAGAGGCTTCCTATAATCACTCACCATACTGATAAATCAATTTCGACTCCGCTGAAGCCCAAACACCTTCCATTGTCGGAGCTACAGCTCAGTATGCGAGAGAGGCGCATGATTTACAGGCAGACTGCTCCTTCCGTCTCTAAACCCTTCCTAGATAAGTCAGCCTTGTTCATCAACACTCTCACACTTCATACAGAGCCCATACACTCCATTTTTTAACACCGTAGTCTAGATAGGAAAAAGAGAATTCTATGAGAAATGGTGATGCCATTGCCACCTCAAGTGTAGCTCCTGATGTTCTCTACTGAGTTGGTGGCTCTCTCTTTCCCTTTTACAAACTAATAATGGAGGTTTGTGACCCATCTGCAGAAAATAATTTGCACAGGAAAAATAGACTATATCACTGTAGGCTTGTTTTATTGATATGCAAAATACTGAGATTGTGACTGTCAAAAGTCAGTGAGTGAATGGCTTTGTTGTTGCTGGCCTTCATAAAAGCCACAATGTCATGTACAATATACACAATATACCATGAGCCTTATGGAATGTCTCTGTGTTCACACTAAATATGACTATGTGCACCAATGCACTACTATACAATTTGACCAGTCACATACCAATAAATAAAAAACTTAAGTAAATAGCACATCAATGCAATATTAGGACATTACATCAGATCCATAATTTACATCTCTACTTTTCATCCAAACATCAATATTTTATTAGCATTGTGGGATACCACTATTGATAGGCAAACTAAGTAGAATTTTAAATTGTGCCTGTTGAATAAGAAAGGTGTAGTTTGGTCAAAGCTGGGAGGTGACTTTTAGTTTATAATAAAAAAAAGTTTAGTTTATCGTAATATGGCATAACATTATTTTACTTTTTTAAAGAATGTAGGTTGGTCAACAGGTATTAAATACATGTGGTAAATAATTGTATAATGGGAATATGGGAGTATTACTGAATGGGCTTTATGATACTTTAAAAAAGCTAAATAGATTTAGAAAAAAAACACAATTAGAGCTACTGTAATATATTAAATTTTTTTTTTTTTTTCAATAGTCAAAAAATTTTCTTAAAAAAAAAAATACAAAAGTTTGGAAACTAACTTGCAAGCTGCGTGTATATGGATGAAACGTGTGTTATTGCTTGGAGCACAGAAAAGCAGTCAAATTCAATTGATTCTTCAACAAAGTCCAAAGAAATGCTGCCTTTTTAATGGGTGCCGGGATTTTTTTTATTCTTTGTAGAATAACATCATCTATCTATTAATTTATTCACTTTGGTCAAAGCCAAGGACATGTTAAGAATGCGCAAAGGATACAAATCTGGGCTTTAGGGGGCCACAGCCAAACTGGCATGCTATTTTTAATTTTTTTTTCAAAATTAAATTACCTACATCGGAAAGGGCATTATGACTGAATTCAAAGTGAGAGCTTAATGAGATATCGAAAACAGTATCTAATGGACACCGTTTAAATCCCTGTCAACTTGTCCTGTAGGCATTTTATTTTGTGTTTCACGCATTCAAAAACTTTTAAAACCCAAATATTGCCAATATTATATAATATATATAATATTCCTAATATTATTTTGAAAGGCCATGTAAACAAGCGCACAGACCCGAATATGCTAATGAGGTTGTGGACATTTCCACACTCATTGGGCGAGTGGTGGTGCACACCCTCAACTGGTCGCCAGCCAATCACAGTAATTCTATCATATATAGTGCAAAACTAAGCATGTTGGATCAGCAAATCAACAGACCAATGTTGTAAAAATGAGTCATTTCAATGCCAGCAGTTTTCCTTTATTCCTTTGGCTGTATTGTGCTCCCTAATAGTGGTGGTTGACATTCAGAAGAGCCTTGGGAAAAGACAGGCCAGTGGATACAGTGGACAAGCAAAGGGCTTAATGGGTTCAACTGGAATTGAAAGCAGTTTTTAGTTTCCCACATACTAGAGGAGAGAGAAATGTCAAGTATGTTTTTTTTCTTTTTGGCAGCAGTTCAAATATCTTCACCTGAATGAAAACTAGCTCTGGGAAGATTGCAGATTTACAAGTCACTTTATACTCTGATGCAGCCGATGAACAATTGATAAGAATAGTTCCGATGCTCACACACACAAACATGAATAAATATGTGAATGTTGTTCGAGTAGATTAATGGTTTAGCACTCAAAATTACGACTATAGCGAATGGCTTTCATATTCTCTTGGATTTGGCAAGATATGCCTTCCTTTTACTCATTCCAAAAAACGTGCTAACCGACTAGAGTAAGGTCAAAGGGAAGCTCTATGCTCCGTTCTCAAACTCAAAACTGGTCATTGTAATTTCCTAGGAATGTTGTGAGAAGTGAATTTACAGAAATAGAATTTACAGAAATTGAAATATCACTGATGTTAATACAGCAGTTGTGTTTAGTTGTTTTCCTCATCTCTCCCTCCGTCGCTTACCCCGTTTTGTCTCTCACGACCCTCTGTCCCTACACTGTCTATCCATCGCAACTTAATCGGCTGAGGTAGACAGTCGTCCCACAGGGCTTGGGTTCTGCTAGAGGTTTCTTTTTTAGAGGAAGTTTTTCCTTGCCTCAGTTGCTAAGTGCTTGTTCGTGTGGTATTCCATTGGTTAGTATGAGGAGTGAGGTTCTTGACCTGCTCAATGTGTAAAGTGACTCCAGATAACTTATGTTGTAAATTGGTGCTGTATAAGTACAATTCAATTGACTTAATGCTGCATATGTATTTGTTTAGCACATTATTTTTTTTCGTAAATATTGTTAGAAATCTTTAACATAATTAGTTTTTTTACACCTGGACAACAATTATTATTATAATTATATATTATATTATAATTATAGAGTAAATTTTACTCTATTTAGAGTGGGACCAAATAGACCCAGTTTTAGAGTAATATTTACACTTGAAAGTAAAATAAAGAATTGAATAAATAAATAAATAAAAGTCACTCAAGGGTTGAGGAAAGAACTTCAGCTTGACAGACAATCAATCTACTCCCTGAGCCACGCAGCTGCTGCTGTGTGTTAGTACATCACTTGTGTCAGCTGGAATCTTCCCAACTCCACGAGACCAAAATTGTGTTTTTGGTCTCATCTTGAAGATAAGAAAACAGTAGGAAGGACATAGTTAGGTGGTCGTGTGGCAGTTTCCCAAACTGAAGATCGTGAGTTTGTTCCTCAACCCTAGAATTACCCCCCCAAAAAAATTCTTTATTTTACTCTCTCCCAAGTGTAAATATTACTCAAAAACTGAGTCTATTTGGTCCCACTTTAAAAAGAGTCAAATTTACTCTACATAATTTACTGTGCAGGTTAAAAAGTCAGGCAGGATTTCTGAAGTTAACTGAATAGCTATCCGGCAGGAGCAGGCTTCCTCTGCTGTTAAGGGCCAGCTGATGTGAACGGGCTAATTAGGACCCTTAGCTCAACATCATCTTTTATTTGACAACCCCTCGCTACTTTTTTTTACAGCCTACCATTTTCATAATCCAGCTAAAAGGTGGCTATCTGAAAAGCCTCATCGGCTTAGGACTTGTAAAACTGTATGATACATACGTACATGTAGCAGTGCAACACAGAGCAGAATTGAACTGTACAGAATTAAAGAGGCATACTTGCATATGAATTGTCTGCATGTTTCAATCATTACATTGAATTAAAAATATTGAAAGGAAAAAAAACATGCAAATCCAATTCCACATATCAGGGTAAGACTTGGGCATTTTAAGGCCTGTGGGCCACATGCAATCCTTTTGGCCTTTGCTGTACCGCCCTAAAAAGGCTGAAGGTAAATGCTGAATTTTTAACACGGCCTGGACTGCAAAGTATTTAGTTATGGAAAGTCAAATGTTAATAATAATAATAATAATAATAATAATAATAATAATAATAATAATAAAGGGTGATTAGGACATTTGATATGCACAGGTTGCATTGTAATTTGAACCCCTCTTCACCAAACACAAAGAAGAACAAGAACTTGTCGGATGAGTTGCTAGCTAAACTGGAAAAAACAAAAAAAACAACTTTTATGGAACTTTTCAAATCCAGGGATGCAGATGCAGGTGCCAAAACAAATTATATCATATCCCAACGAATCGTAAAAACAATCAACTGTTTTCTGATCCTAAATTGATTGAACAACGATTGGTGTACGCTGTAGCGTTAATATGACGAACGGGGACGAGAAGGGTTGAGGATGAATCCTCCAACTGCGGTACAGAACAGTAAAATGACCTACCAATGGCTTTGAGCGAGAGCTGCGGCATTAGTGAAACTACTCAGCTAATCTTCTTTGATATGTAGGATAATTGGAGACTTTAAAATTACAGAGAAAATTGCAGCCTTCCAGCCAACGGAAGGGACTGTGAGAGTGAGTAATTTGTTCAAAGAGGTGAATGGATGTTTGGACCAGTTGGGACTCTAAATGTAAACTTTAGCAGTTGTGACAAATTAAGGGTTTCAAAATTCAACTGGACTTTCGAAAATAATGCAGGTTGAAGTGAAAGAAATTGACCCAGAGCGAAAAATGTTACTTTTGCATTGTCTTATAAATCAAAATAGTTTGCCAACAACTTAACATGTGGTACATTTTGCAACTAAAGGAGTTAGCTTGCGCTTGTGGAGGAAAATGAGATTGAGCATTGGGAAATACTTTAGGCTACGACACAGCTGTCATTTGGTTCAGCTTGCACAACATACAAAGAAAGAATGAGGCCAAAGAGAAGAGAGTGAAGAGTTCTGTCTAGACTGGGCAGTACATTTCTCTCTAGTATATTCAAAGAATCAAAACTTAAAGTATAATACTTATGAAAATAAAACAGGACAATTGCTATGGATTAGTTGAAGGTTTATGAAGTGAATATATTACTATAGGCAAAGCCATTTATGCCTTTGTGAATGGTTTTCACATTTTAAACCATCCACACGTTTATCTCTGGGTTGCACAGTCTGTGACTTTGGACCAATTAAAAACATATCATAACCATATACTGTATACCTTCACAATTAAGCCTCTCAACAACTTTAAGATAACGGCTTTTAAAAAAATAAATAAAAATGAAATGACCAGACAGTGCCTGGAGAGACGTTTTTAGAGGGATACAGTTAAAAAGCTATGACTGCTTTATAGATTCAATAAGTCTCCTACACCCGTGTGGCTAACCACCATCGATCCATCACTCTGTAGAGCCCAATCCAATTTAGAGAGCCAAGGAGCCCCAGAGCCCTAAAGCCTTATCCTAACCCAGGCCAGCTACCACAAAGCCTGCTTACCTTCATCCCTTCAAGTCGGGTGTGTCTGTGTACTTTTATGTGTACTTGTGAATGTGTGCTGAAGAAGACTGCAACCCAGCTTAAATTATTATTATTATTATTTTTTAAACGCTGCACACCGAGTGACGTGGCACAATGCTGAACTGGACCAGGTGTGAATATTTGTGAGGCTCTTGGCAATAATTGCTATATTCATCATCTTTACACATGCACTGTGGTGAAATATACTCAGCTTCACGCTTCACGTTTTAGCCAAAGGTACATATGAAATTATGAACAGAGTGAAGTGTTATTGTGAAACAAACTATATATTATATATTTAGAGGTGGCCCCTTTGGTCTCTCCATTGGCCAACCATTGACAGATGCCCACCTTTTTGGAGAGTGCTTTATGACACAAAGCCTTGAAAAAAAATATATATACGGAGTGAGCACCAACTGATGCAGATTTTCATCCGTCAAATTTACAATTGATTTGTAGCAGAATAGTGCAGTTCAGTTCAACAATGGATTAACATGGATGGACATACAATAAAAAAAAAAAGTATATGAAAACACAAATTATTCTGTATTAATTATCTTTGCTGCTTCAACGCATAGAAAAATACAAGAGAGTAATTATTAAAATTATACTTAGACATCTGTTTAAAAAAAAAAGTTGTTATTTAGTAGGTGTGTTAGGAAAAATCGATTCGGCAATATATAGCGATATTACAGCGCGCAATTCTCGAATCGAAATATTCAACAAAACGTCTTACTTAGGGTTAGGATTCTTAATATTTTATTTCAGTGCTGTTCAAACATGAAACAGACTGCAACCCGTTTGTTAAATGCAGTTGCTCAGTTATAAGCCTGAATTTTCACATAAATAAATAGATTTTCATACAAATCTTACAGTGTACATGTACAAGTTTACTGATTAGTATTTTCCAAATTTGAATTAAAAAAAAAAATTCCGCAATAAATAATTTATAGATTCGTATCGGGATTAATCGGTATCAAATCGACTCGTGACCTATGAATCGTGATACGAATTGAACCGCCAGGTACTAGTCAATTCAAACCCCTAGTATTTAAATGGTGTGAAAGTGAAAGCAGCCGTTTCAGTGACTATACCACCTAATAAACACCGTCACTAAAACAGACTAATGTCTTGGTTTAACTCACTTAAACTCAAGTGCGGGGATAAAAGACCTCAATTTTCTCGTAAGGTAGGCGGGAAGGGAATTATGAATGATGGGCTGAGGCAGAAGAGTAGACTTCATACCAATAACAGGTAATTATGTTTGGGGTGGGCCACAGTCAGGCCATGAGAGTATAGAAAAAGACAGCAGGGATCTGGGATGGTAGGGAAATGTGGAGGAGTGTTATTTAGGAAGCAGATGGTAGAGTGGGGGAAATTAAGATGAATGGGCACTGAGAGGGCTGACTGAGCTGGTGTTTGGGTAGGGCAGAGAAAAGTAATTAGCTGTTTGCTCTGGGTGTTTCACATTGAACATGACGCCTGCTATGCAGGCAAGACTTTAGGTTTACAGATCAACAAGGCCAGGTTTTGCAGCTACCAACTGGGAAAACTGGTCCAAGTCCTTATTACTGTCACAATTCATAATGGAGTTATTAATAAACAGTAACTTTGTGCACTGTATTTATTGTTATCCCCATATTAATATCTAATCTGCCATCTAAAATATTTGTCAAAAAAACCTACACACACAAACACCAGAGTCCCATAATGCTGATAATGTTTCTTACTGTATATTACAAATTTCTTTCAGGCATACCAACTGCTACAATCTTTCTTCCTCACACAATTTCTCTTCATTTCTGATGTTGCAGCCACCTCGATCTGTCTTTCTCCTCCCACACTGTATATCCCCCAACCCTTCATCGCTTTCCAAAGCAGAACAACTGAGCGAGGCCCTTTATCATTGCCATCAATGATGTGGGCGGACAGAGCTTGAATAATTTTATTCATGGGTGCTGTACCTCAGCCCATGGGGATTTCAATTACAGGTAATAAAAGGTAAAAGGGCTACAACGTAAGTGGTTCAGGCATGATTGCGGAAAACCTCTGAGAGAAGGAAATCAGCGGTTTAAATTTGCTATGTTTAAAAGCCATCTTGACAGTCATAATAAAAGCCAATAATAAGATGTAAATATATATAATGCATATATAATATATAAATACTTTGATTCACCAAATACTTTTTGCGATTTTGTTGAATATTTTGCTAAATTGACATTTGAGGTAATCAAGTAATGCGTAGGTAGTAGGTGCCCATGTAGGTAACGTGAATGGTAACACTGCATATATTGCAAAAAAATATCCATTTGTTCATACAGTATATTTCTAGCCACAGGTAAGAGTGGGCTACAAACTTGAATAAGATGGCTTGCATTAATACAAACTTTTAGTACAAGAATTACCTCAAGCCGTAACTATTACTAGTCTGCAACGTTTAACTATTCTTTCTAATGTGAATAGACAAATGCTATTATTGCACAGCATTTAATTCAAATTCTGCTTAACTCCGCTTCCCTCACACTGTTTACCCCATTCAAAACACACCACGGCCTGAAACGAGCCATCCATACAAAGTGTGCGGCGCGCACAGGCTCACAGCAAGACAGATAACTGAAAGGGTAAGAGGGCTCAGGGAACACAGTTCCCATTACATGCAAAGGAGGAAATGGTTAAAGATGATTTATGAGAGCAAGTCGATAGTATTGACCATGCCTGAGATCATAGCTGAATAGATTATTGTATTCTGCTTTACCATAATTAACAGGCTTTAGAACCTGACGGTAGGAGCTGGGACTGATGGTCTGCTGCTGTTTATCTGCAAAGGAGGCAGTTTACACACAATGCAAATGCATACTAGAAGCGTCAGAAAGGTTTGACATTCAGAAGAACACACTCGATTAAATGTTCAACAGTACAAGTGGCTGTAGTTAAAACCTAAAACAAGAAATGTTGCAGTTTGGGCATTTTTAGCCAGCGGTTTGGACTTTGGACAACCCTGTTCCATTCAATGTGCATCCATAAGGACGTGTGTGTAAACTGAAGGTTGACTTACCTCTGGGTCTTGGTGCTCTCTTCCTGCGGTCTCTGAATGCGGCTCCTGATTGTAGGGCTTCTAGCAAACTATCCATCACACCTGTCTCATCATTCTCTGAAAACCCAAGAAGAATAAGAGGTTAGGAAGAAAATCTGATAAGGTCAACTTTCTTATATATACACTTTACAGAATGGTTGCAAACTGTTTCAACCTGAGAGTAAGAGAATAGTAAGAGCGCAGGATATAAAACATACACAAGCCTCACACAACTATTTTTAACTAAAACACAAGCTGGTGTTCGCACATAAAAAATATTCTGGGCCGACAAGTCAGATGTTGTCAGTTTGCTGACAGAATATCAGAAGTAACTGAATGAATCAAGAAGGAAAATACAAATCACTGACAAAATGTGATCAAAACTTAATTCATAATCAAACCAGTGTACGTTGTGTTTGACAGCTTACAAGCAAAACAGAGCACAGAATATTGTTTTCCTCAAACAAACAAAATGCTAAAAACATTTCAGCCTTTTATTTTATGTTTTTTTTTCTCCAAAAGTTGAGCTGTAGCTCATGCTCAAATCTTTTCACGTTCTTCATCATTACTCAGAACAGAGAAGCAGCATGGATTTCTGAGCAGGCCCAACACTCCTTGACGTCTAAAATTGTCTTGGCTGCCAAGACGATTCATCACAGGCAGCAAGTGTTACACACATACATGTTTTCCATCAAAAGGAGAATGCCAGAAAACAAACAAAACAGCGCCGATAAATCAACTGAAACCTGTAATGTGTGCCGTCGAGTTGTGGTCCATTTGCCTCCAAAGTATGGAAACATGAAAAACATTGGGAGCCTCTTGAGAGAAGAGAAGGAAAAGAAAAACACTTCGAACTCAAGCCGGAAGATTATTGGGAAGTAAAAACCGTCCAATTGTGGACATCTATCAGAAACCGCAGAGAGAAAACTGCTTTATAAAAATATAGACAGCTTGACACTGCATTTTAACACACCGCTATACACACCCACGTGCTTGCAGAGTTAGAACAAGATCAGCAGACATGTCACATGGTAAGCATTGGGGGAGGTACACCTGACAGCAGAATATTAGTCATGCGAGTAGTTGTAAGATGGGTATATTATGAAAGGTGGCATTGAAGATTTGACTGGAGAATAAAGACGGCGAGAGGACTGAGACAGTGAAGAGCGGTTTCCCAGCTCTGGCAGCAGAACAAACTGATTGGCCCTTTGATGCGCGCAACTCGCCGGGCTCGCGTCTTTAAGCGACATTCGGGATCAGAACTCTTAGAACAGTTGTACAACTACAATGAAAAATAAAAATGCATTCACAGTGCAGTGCTCAGTTACAACATGAACCAAAAGTATTGGAACAGTGAGGATAATTCCTTTATTTTTACTGCAGGCCAAAAATATTTTGGTTTGACATCAAGACATGACCGTTCATTTACAGGTATTTACATCTGTAACATATACACAAAAAGTAATTATTTTGACGGAGATGTTCAAAAATATTTGCTGGTATGAGTGATTTAATTGTTTTCTGTCAGCATGCATTTCTAATAAACTCAACATTCGTAAAATAACATTTTAGGTAAGCAGATGAGGTGTTAAGAATTAAAACATAGAAATTGTTCAGTTGAATAACCTTAATAATTATTATTAAGTCCATTGCTTGCGGTAATTGCATTGAGCCTATAACACATTGACATCAACAAACATTTGCACTCTTCTTTTAAAGTGATGCTTTTCCAGGATTTTATTGGAGCTGCTTTTCAGGTTTTTTTTGTTGGAGGGTTTACTTAATTAGGTCTCCTGAATTGATACCTATTTCTGGATTCCGCAAATCATGAAAGAGCACTAAAAAACAATTAATAGCAGAAATCAAACTACTCCTCTTTCCCTTTGATAATTCTCTATATTCTTTTCGTCTTTCGGTGCAGGGCTGCACATCTGCTTCGTTTAGTATTTGATGTCTTAATAGTTTGTAGCCTTACAGTGAGTGTTAAACAACGCTCTGTCTGAGCACAAACAGCTCAGCTCTTGGTCTACCTTGGGAGTTAATGCTACAGATTTGTCATACACAGGCACAGTTACAGGAGGGGGGAAAAAAACACACACAATCCAATCTGAATTTCAATCTCAGTCAGGCTCTATGCAAATGGTTGCAAGAAGAAACTCTCGTTCACTCACACTGCTAGATCACACACTGCAGATGGTGAGAACATTCGGCATATCAGTGTGTAGATATCCTAGTCTAGTACAGCACGTACAAAATAAGAATATTATGATTACGGTACACGTAAGTATGGTCATCTACAACTCTGTATAAAAAAGGTCATGTCCATTTAAAATGTTCTTAAGAAAACCTCAACCTTTTCATTATCTTATGCTGCTATCAATGCAGTGTTCTTTGCCATATTGTGGATACCGGACTTCCTGGGGCTTTTAGTGAATTGGTGGTTGATGAAATGATTACATACAAAATCTCCATTGAGGACAATCCTCCCTAACAAACAAAGAGAAAGCTCTTTAGTTAATAAATATGGTCAGAAACAGATGGAAAAAGCCAGAGAGATTGTGAAAAGAGAGTGGGCCCCGGTTGGTGGTAAATGCCAAATCACAATGAAATATTCATCCCAACAATCTGTGCATGAGAATACTGTATGTCTGGACTGTCTGCTAGTGCTGTGATACACTGCCAAAACCGGTCGGTTTGGGCATTTACTGAATGCTTTGCCCGTTCACATTATTTGAACATCATCAACAGCAAACAGTGAAGACAAACACAAACACAAACATAATAAAGACATAATCAAAAGAGTAGACAATTAGCTTCATACAAACCTATATGCATTGATGCATAAAGTTGTATTTTGACCACCACTAACATATATTATGAAAATGTTTTTTTTTTGTTTTTGTTTTTAAATCGTATTCACTGATGAATGCTTGTACATTGGATAGTTAAGGCTGGATGGGGTTCTTGATGGTTGATGGATGGCCACCATGTCCCAGCAAGGCTACGATATCCACAAAGAGTTGTTGGAATGATATTTTGGGCTGGAATAATTGAGAATGACATTACAGGCTGCTTTAGTGTGTCTGACGGTGTTAAAAGAGTCTCTGAAAAATAGGTGACGTTCCTAAATGACAATTTCCCGGCATTATAAACCTTTCTGAAGTAAAACAATTTTTATGCATGCAAGTAAAAAACAAAACAAAAAGAAGAACAAAAATCACGTGACTACCCTTAGCGTCATTTTAATAGTTAAGTCTATAAGAATGGACAACAATATACATTCAAAAGGCAACTCAGGGAGGCAATTCTTGGACCCCCCAAAAAGGAATCATAACACGTAATTTGATCAGTAACTAACTACTTTTTTCTTTTTTTTTTAGTTATGCTCAAAATTGGAGCACTGCAGTGTTCATCAATAACATCGGACCGAAAGCAGAGGCCAACCTTTGATAATTACATGTCAATACACAAAAAGAGTTATAGAGCTTCACCACATCATCACATGCTCATTGATCAATTGCATGTTTCACTTTAACCATTCTTCTAAATGGTACTTTATTTATGTAGCACTTAAACCTAGAAGGCTCTCAAAGCGCTTTACATTCGGAAGACAGAAGGTTGTTTTTTTTCTTTTTACATACAACTGAAGAGAGTCACATAAAGTGATTCAACTGTATTACTAAACCCTGTAAACTGTCTGCATATCTGTGTTAAACTTTGCCTCCCAACAGTGAGGGAAAAGCTTTGATATTATATTTAGCCAAACATATGACAGTATTTTGGCACAAACCATAGTTGTGGTTTTATATGTGCATTTTATCTGCAGGCAAGCTACAATGGTTGGCAAATGTTTGCTATAGATGTACTATGGGGCTAGGAGTGATGGGCTGGATTTGTCTGTCAGTCTTGGTTTTGGCATTGAAAATAGGTCTGGAGGCTGTGTTGTTGAACAAGTTCTTGGCATCAGCAATACTCCAAAGGGGGAGGGAAAACAAACCAAAAACAACAACTGGAAGTTATGAAGCATGCTCTAAATTTCTAGTTTAATTATCACTGAAGGGCACAGTCATTTTTTTAGGGAGTAAGCTTACAAATATTCTGTATACATGCTGCACATATATGTAAAGTAAATTCAATCAGCAAATTTGAAACGGAACAGTGCTCAGACTTGTTGACAAAACTTTTGACACACCTCCAATTTTGACTAGATTATAATGCATACTACACTATATTGTAATTATCCGACCTGAATACACCTTCCTGAACAAGACATTTAATCGAGCACACAGATATAATTTTAATATTTTCGTTGTTAGAAATCAAATTGCAGTTTCTTGGTTGGTGAAAAGTGATTCAAAATGCCTACTAATAGCTAGTTTTAATAAAATAGGCTGACAAAAATTAGACGATTAACAGCATGCAATAGTTGTTACGAAAAGATTGAATGGTCTGTACCTGCATTAAGTTCAAGCAGCCCGCTCTTCTTCTGCTGTCTCTCTTGCCTCTCACGCTCAGCCTTTTCCTTTGCTGCCTGAGCTCTCTTCTGTTTCTCCTCGGATTCCTTGCGCCTCATGTTGTCTTTGAGTGCTTGCTGTAAAATGAGAAATAAAATATGTAACTATAGTGAGAGCAAAAATTTGGTTCAGTATTCAGATGGCACCGGGCGGATTCCAGTTGTTGCTCGAGTCGTAGGAGTTCTTTTTATTTACTCTCCAAATAGCATAAATACTTAGCCTTGGATTTTAGCTTCTGTCCCATTTACTCCTTCAAATCCAGCATCAGAATTCATGAGGTGAGTTTGTGTACATTAATTTCCACTTACCTGAACAGGTTTAGTAAGATCATTGTTTTACGTATTTAATCACTTGTGGCTTTGAAAACAACAGTTTGGGAAGCGGATGGAACACGGGTGTACAATGGCGTACATGTACAATCCCATGTGTTAAGTTTTGCAAGCTATTTTACAACCTGAACTGCGAATAAAATAGGAAAAAACAAGCCACTTGAAACACTAAAACTGGCTTTCAATGTTTATGAGTATTCAATTAATATCATGGTTCTCTGAAGAAACCATTGTAACAAGCACACTTTATTAACTATAAATCTCTGTGTTAAGTGAACAAATAGGGTACAGTGTGAAGTTGAGGTCATTGTGTAAATGTGTAAAAAGACCATGTGAAGTGTTTGCTTAATATGTCCCCAAATGTTGAAATTAGTACTCATGCAACCTTATTGGTATTTACCTAATTGCATGTAAATGTTTCTTCTCTGTCAAGCTATTACACATGTAGGTCCAAACATGCATTATTTTTCAGTTAACATGAAACCTTTCTCCTACAACAGCCATTAGAACTATATGCAAATAAGGTTATTATGCAAATTAAGGGACTCCAAAAGGCTACTTTCCTTACTTGTAAGCAGTTTCAAACACTGATCTAATATCATATCAGGGGGAATGCTAAAAACACGCGTGGGGTATATTAACAAAAAAACAATTCATGGCAAACAAAATATAAACAATGCGGAACGGCAAAACAAGTAAAAGATCAGTAACAAGTATTGTGGCATGAAATCAAGTAATTCATTACAGACATAAAAATGCCACAAAATTGATTTTTGAGTTAGTTATTTACTGATTTCTCCAAAACAAATTGATACAATTGAAAATGCAAGCTTTTATTTTTCCTGACGGAAAAAATACATAGTGAGTTTATGAGAGAAAAATGGGCCATCATGGCTGAAGTTTCCCTTTTGACTAAATTCCTTGAGGTCCTGCAAAGCAACGTCAGATGTAGTAAAATATAACCTGCCGAAAGGTAATCATAATAGCAGATGGTTCTATCAATATAGCTATGCAGATGCACAGTTGGGGCGTGGGGGGGGAGGGGGGGCAAATGGACCCTTCAGTGACGCCATTAGTAAAGAGAAAGCAATGTTTAGTCAATAATGAGTCAATACAACAAGTGGTTCTGACTCCTGCTTATAATGAATCACACTTAACTTCACAAAGAGATTGCAGCAGGGGAGCAGCTCAAGAGCAATACTTCAGAAGCCCTTTGTTCAAACAAAACCTAATATGATCATAATCGCTCTCAAGACCAAAAAGCAAATGTCTAAAATTAAACTTTAGTAAAAACTTGTTCTTAATTTGTATTTTAGATCAGAAGTAACAATAAGTCAAAAAAGTAATACAACCAAGAACCTATGTGATCAGTATTCTGTCATGACAAAACTGTCAGGAGTCATGCCGTATTGTGCATACAAAATTCTAATAGAGTGATGAGACAGAGAGAGAGAGAGAGAAAGAGAGAGAGAGACAAACGCAGAAAGGATATTGCCCTCAGCTCTCCTCATCACTCCAGGTCTGTTTCCCCCGCCTCTCCTCCTGGATGTCTGCCATTAGACACGCTCAATTGGATTCCTGTCAGATGTGCGGCCTTGCCCTGGGTCTCCTTCCTACGGGTGACTGAGCATGCTTGCATGTGTGTGTACCGGTTTGTGTATGCCTTTATATGCACTTGTCATTTTGATGTTTGTTTTTTTTTTTTTCGGGGGAAAAGCTGCTTAGCTTTTTCCGCACACCAACATGCACACATATTTTCAGAACACCAACATGCACACATATTTTCAGAACACAACACACAGTTGCAGTTCAAGGCTCAGTTCATTACACACAGTGGTCTCTAAACAACATGTACCTATTAGCATGGACCTTGGCACAGCAGTGTATATGCTGACACAGATTTGACCAAGAGGTTACCGTGTTGAGATTTACTGCGTGAACACATTCTTTGACCTCGCCTTGGCTTCAAGCAGGATGATGGTGGGAAGACACCTTTTGAACAAATTACTAAGGGGGTTAGATGATTACACCTTAGCCTGTTAAAGTGGAACAAACGACTGTATTGGGAGTTCTGACCGTATATTCAAAGTCCTTATAATAACCAAAAAAAAGATCGATAATAAAGATTATACTTTGCTTCTTCACTGGAATATTTAGTACGAAACTCTGCAGTAATACCAATGATATGATGAAGTATAAGGTTTCAGAAATTGGCCAAATATATTCACATAACCAGTGGAACATGCACATTTAGCATTTGTTCTATGTTCATTCTATTTTACTACTAATTTACTTAAGTTTACTTGGACAGTCAACCCAAGGATTGACTTTGTTCTTGATTTGTCAAACCATGTACTTGAAAAAAAAAAGTTAAAGTGGAACTGTGTTCTCTACAACATAAATACAGTACAGGGCGGAGACCGAGCTTTGTGATTTAGCTGCACTACTTAAATTCCACATACCGCACATCAAGCGAAAAATGCAAGCAATCAGATTATAAGGAATAAATGTCACATTTGATCAATTTGGTGAAAAGATTAGTTGAGGGGTACTTTCAGGTGCCATATAGCTGCAGTATGATAAAAAAAAAATTATAATTTTTTTATCCCCTTTAGTGGTGCAGTATTCCTAAAAGCTCACAAAAACAATATAGTTATTGATATGCCTATGTAACACGGATGGGAAATGACACCATTTTAGCAAGCTAGTGTCTTGACACAATATAATCTTATAATGCTTTTGGCTTTGGCTGTTTCCACAAACAATTTAATAAGCTGAAAATGCTGTGAAAGTGCAAACAATGCATCTGGGCGTACTCACTGTGAACATGGTACGGAAGTTGCTGAGATCAGTGAAAAGCTCCTCCACCGATGTTTTCTTCGGATCAACAGCAAAATACTCCAAAAGATTGAGGTAAAGTGTCTCCATGCTGCTTTGCATGGTCACCAGCTTGCCATACTGCTCACGTGCCACCTTACTAAAGCTGTGAGGGTGTTGGTCAAGGTCCGGTACAAATTCATCACACATTCAACATATTAGCAGTGGAAGTAGATGTGCATTAATTCACATAATACACACACAAATGGAAAGGTCAGGATTTACCATGTGTCAATTATATTACAGTTAACCAGGAGCAAGGGAGTGGGTGCTAGGGCATCGGCGAATTCTAGTAACATTTAAAATTGAAAACTAGAAGATTCAATTTGTAGTAAGTAGAAGCAAACGTGCACCTTTTATTTGAGTTAAATGATTAAAATGTTTCATTGCAGAAGGAAAGAACCACAAGAAAATACTAGAGATTGTCTAGGAACAAAACACTGGACGAGTGCCCTGATCTCAATCCCACTGAATCCCTGATGAAGGCACACATTAAACCTGAGGTAACTGGAACAGGTTGCTCATAACGAGAGGGGCAAAACAGCAATTGACATATTTAATTGAGGAGTACAGAAAGTATAATCACCTCTGCATGTTTTTAATCAAAAATATTAAGTTTAAGGAGATGTGGACAATTACAGTACTTTTCCCAAGGGGGCATGTGAGAAAGTCAAGGTTGTCGAGGGCCTCACCAGTATGCTACCATGCATTTTTATTTTTTTTACAAAGCAGTGAATTGCCTTGATAAGATGTTACTTGTGTGCTGTAGATATACAATATGCTGTGACATTTAGGAAATACAAAGCAGTGCTTATCAATTAATTTTTGTTAGGGCCCTCCCAGGAAGAATAAAAGCCTCTCAACTCTCTGACATGACATATATATATATATATATATATATTTATATATATATACACAAATTTTGAAATGTGCCAATTTTGCATTTGCAAGACCTTTGAAAGGCAGATACAGTTTTGGGAGGCAATTAAAGCCTTCATTTTGAAACCAAGACTTTTTTTCTTCTTTTTTTTAAGAATTCATGGGCACCTTGTTCATATATCCACATCTGCAAGAGGATAACGGCATGTCAGATTGCTACATAAACTCTGTAAAGAGTCTGACATCATGGCCTTAAGACAGTCTGCAACTCGCCAATGAATAACGATAATAATATACAACAATATAAATAAATAAGAAACATAAACATTCCCTATGGGGCCAGCTTTGCCCTGATGTTCATCCATGATGTTGGTGGATCGAATCGATCAAATAACTGGTGCTCCTTTGAGAACTAGACCAAAATGTTCATGTACTCCCGTAGTTATATTATCTATCTACATGTGTTGTTTGTAATCAGAATTTCACTCCGGAAAAACACTGTGAAATAGATGATAATTATTGAACAGTGTGCCTAGAGTTTCCCATTATATGTTAGCATTAAATCTAAAAAAAAACCTCAAACGTGGTCACTTGTATCTCAAGGCACCAATATATATCTAAGAAAATTGTTAAAAGGATATTGCCATTTTATTGACAAACATGTCACTGGGGTCATCGGGGGATGAGAAAGTCTCAAGGTCTCTCTCCAGCTGCAACAGCTGCCTTTCCATCTGCCTGAGGCTCTTTTCCAAATTCTCTGCAGACACTAGCACACACCAAGATGCATTCATGCATACGCACAGTCATAGAAGCACAAAAAACACACATCACCATGCCATGAAAATCAGTGGAAAAATACTTTGAGGGTCTAAACGGATAAGAGGGGTCAAATAAAACATACATGGAAACCACAGACAAAAGGCAATAGATTTTTAATAAGAATCTGGTTGAAAATGGTGAAACAATACACAGTCAGCCATGTTGTTTTAGTGGGTCTTTGTTTTTATGTGTCTGATTTATTTTATGTACAGCACTATGTATGCAGCGATGTTTTTTTTTTTTTAATTTAAGTGCTCTACAAATAAAGTTGAATTAAAAAAACAACAACAAAAAAAACAACTGACTATAACATCAAGTCAAACTATCCTCTGAAAGTGGAGAGACAGAAATGCATATGTCAGTGCCAACAGATTTACACCTCTTGTAAAGAGGCATTTTGTCAAATCTGAATTCATTGTATACCTACTTATCCATAAATAAGAGGTAGGTAGGGTTCCCAAAATTGCATTAACAAGGAAAGGGAGCAAGGAGCCAAGCTTTCTGTTAAGTTGGTCATGCCTGCCACTTCATGAAAGTCCCCAAAAATAACGTACGACTTAAATTACCATTTTAAGACTGTACTCTACAAAAAAAATAATAAAATAAGCTCCTTATTTTCAAGTAGCAACAAATTTATCTTCATCCAAATATATGCTTAGTGAGAATGGAATGTCAGGAATAGAGAACTACATTACAACTGCAACATTTGTACCAACCATGTCCATCCATACACTAAATATTAACAAATCTGGTGGAATGGAGCTAAGGAGGCGTATTAAGTCAGTGCTACCAAATGTTGTATCTCCTTTACTTTCACTTCTGTGTGTACAAGCCAGAGTGATTTTATGAGCATTGGAGTCTGAATGGCCCTGTGGCAGAGAGATTGCTGCCAGATGTAGAAGGATTTAAAGGAATAAAAATTGCTAAATTTGCGGAGGTCAAATCCCCCATTGACACCTCTTTACTACTCTGCCAACCTGCTGTGCGATAAATAAGAATGAGTAGCAAACATCTCTGCATACTCTTTTACAGGTCACCACAACACACAGAGCTCGCTCTACTATACAGTCGATCATTTTGTGTTAGGGAAATTAAGGGATTTAAAATGAAATTATGCTTCCAGAGATAGCAAACATACTTCCAAGCGTATTATATACATATACAGTTGTGCTCATAAATTTATATACACCACCGGTATGTAAACTTATGAGCACAACTATACTTGTACAAAAGCTAAACATAACTCAATGACACAAAAATACTATGAGTCATCACGAAAATTCATATGCACATTAGGGGTGTGCCATATTATACATTGTACGATATTAACAGACTGTATATTTTTGGGTGATAAAAATGTAAAATATTGCGAAATTGACACTGTAGGGATGTGATAACGTAGTCCCTAACATCTTTTGTCATCGCGTAAATTTGGACGTACATGCATAACATCTTTGTCATCAAAAGAGGATTTACTGCCTCAAGTGGGATCTACCTTTGTCGTGTGGAGCTCAGATACGATGCAAAATACAATCGTTTGAAAGTTATGCAGGAAAATTGTTATTTCTAAAGCCAAGGGGAAACATATATATATGCAGGCAAAAGACAGGTAAGGAGGACATGGAAACAGCTCATGTTTGGCGTAAAAGTGTACAAAAGTTTCAACAGAGCATTGCTGGACCACCCGTTAGACACATTCATTATGACGACAAAATAAATGAATACATTTTTTTTTAAATTAAAAAAGAGGTAGGCGCTTTTGTCAGGTCTTTTGGTGGGAACAGTTTATTTACTGCTTATCTGCTTCACCAAAATTAATTTTGAGGTTAAAAGTTTAATGCCGCTTTCCCTGACAAGTGCTTTCTCTGTCCTATCAAGATCATAATGAGTTTTTGCTGATGGAATATCCCGCTATAGTTACTATTAACAAATAATTAAATTAAAAAAATAAAAATAAAAAATTGTGTTATGCCCGGCCCGCTCCGGTGGACCTCCTGGCACCTCGGGCGGGCCCCAGTATCTGGGGGGCGAGCCTTATCGCCCCGCCGGGCTGGTCCCATATGCCTGCCAGGGTCCCGGTGGGGGGAGGCCCCGCTGGTCGCTCCTCTTAACTCACTGCACTAGTTTTGGTCGTGAGGGGAGCGGGGGCTGTGGACCGGTGGGGTGCCTGGCGGGCCTGCAGTGCCACGTCCTGCTGCGTTGGGTTGGGGGTGCTCCTGGGTTTGCTCTCCGGCCGGTGGCCCCTGCGGGGCTCGGGGGTTGTCCCTTGGTACTGCCGTGGCTTAGGGGTCCCTGAGGTGTTGCGCTTGCTCTGTCCTGGCAGGGGTCGACGGCTCCCCTCTTTGGTGGAGATTTTCATGCATGCCAGATCCATCGAAACTCAAACACAATCTGCTTCTTCCTCTGGTCGTTGAATCGGTGGAGGCTGGTGTCTGTGGATCTCACTCTGCTTCATCTGTCCTTCCTTCCTTTCCTCAGTCTCTCCTTTGGTCTCTTGAGGTCTCCCTAATTTGTTGGAATTTAGATGTTTCTGGGGTTGGTGAAAGACTCTGGTTGGTAACTCGGTGGGTAGTAGGTAATGTCTGGTCGGTGCTGGATTTCACTTTCCTTTATTTTCTTTGAACCTTCCTCGGGTCTCCTGACAACCTCACGACTCTAGCTGGATTCTGAAGTATTCGGTTTAGGTGAACGGTATGGGATTTTTAATAGGTTTTAGGTGAACTAATGAATACACACTCACACGCACGCACATACAAAATAAAAATTAATAAAAATAAATTAATAAATAAAAAGAGAGCAATGATGATGACATGTTAAATCGGTAAAATTACCAAATGAACAATACTGAGCTCTCCAGAAGAAAAAAGAAAGAAAGAAAGGTAATTATAATTAAATCAACTTTCCTGACTTTTTGGATGAGTACAAATATACAGGCATTGATTAAAAATAAAGCCTGACAGAATCCGATGCTCGTTGCTGTGCAATTTAAATAATTAAGTTCTACTTCTGTACAGCTCACTTTTAATAAGTGACATAAAACTAATGTGTTGTTTTGCTGTCAGGCAAAAATATGTCATGATTTTTAATATTTAACACCCATCCGTTTTGTCCTATTCGGGGTGGCGGGGAGCACAAGTCTATTCCAGCTGTTCAGCTAATAGAGAGATAGATAACCCACTCACACTGTCACTGAGTTGGAAGTGAACCCACTTGTCAGTGACTACTTTTTAACACAGATGTGATAATTTTATTATTATTAATAATTCATCATTTTGGGCCATTTTTCAGACAAGAACATCAAAGGTCATACAAAAAGTTGTCTTTCATTCATGGCTATTGGTTGTATATGAAGCTTTTATTTATTTATTTATTTATTTTTAATTAAACTAAATCAAACTGAATTAATCGACCCATCAAAGAAAGTCATAAATTACATTAACTGACTCTTCATGTAAGAAATTGTAAAATGGACCAATTAATGTGTGTCAAGTGTAAATTTGCATGATCATTACCCCTGCTTGCTCGGTCCACATGTTGAAGGTCCTCAACAAATTTGATCACATCTGGAAATTCCTCTTCACATATTTGCGCTAGGAAATGGAGCAGTGTGGTCTTCTGGTCACCTGACTTAGTATCCTTTAGCTGTTGAAAAGCACAGAGCCACAACAAACAAAATGTTGAAACAAACACGCAGGATGGCAATTACCCATTCTACATAGTACAAGGGAATAATCAACTGAAAATTTGGACCAGTGTTAGGTACCATAGTGACGATCTGTTGGGCAGATTGGCAACTAAATGTTACTTGCTGTGGTCATTGGTCATATTACTGTATACTGTATTAATAATCAAATACCAGAAGAAAACAATGTCTGCCAGGTTTTGGAACTGCAGTTTTGTTTTTTGTTTTTTTAAATCTGTTGTTTCCTTCTCATGAGTGCCACATCTGTCAGTAATAATAACAACATCCATGCTAGTGTTGCCAAGCTACACAGAGTTCAGATCACCAACTCAAACCCATTAACACAGAGGCAATTGTTTTGTTTTACCCAAAATAGCAAGTTGAATGACTATAAAGTACATTTCATGTTTTTAATGGACAAAAACAAGTTACAAACTGTATTGACAACTATGTGGGCAGGAAACGTGCTGCCTTCTTTATTAATAACGCATCCCCACCATTCAAGCCCATTGGTGACACAGGACAGCTATTGGTCGTCAGAGCTTCCATCCCATAGAAATACACTTCCAGAATGTTGTTGTTTTTTTATGTCAAGCAAAAAAAAAAAGGGAAGTGGTTGGATGATATATGCAATATGAATCCACACGTATTAACAGAATGCATGGTGTTCCACAGGGTTCAATTCTGGGGCCTCTGGGGTTTTAATTGTATCTACTGCCCCTTACATCATAAGAAAACCGCAGTGGTTAGTGCTCCATAAATATAGGGATCGGAGTAAGCGCCGTCCTAACTGCATGATTTGCAATGCCAAGTGGATAAATTCTAATCCAGCGCGACAAGCTATCTAGCAAAACTAAAGAAACTCTTAAGATGCATGGAGATGGGGAATACATGAACATGCTTTCTGAATTCAAGGAGAAGAAAGCCAGATTCGATGAAAAGCCAACTCTCCCTGTTCATTTTGCTCACTAGTAAACCCTATACCTATGTCTTGAATTTGAAAAAATACTAATGATAAGAATAATAATAATAATAATTAATTTTTCAATTTAAAAAAAATCACATATTTACAACAGTTGACAATCTCGACATTCTCAATGCTGCACGGTGTAGTGGGATGAGTAGTATAACTTAAAAGTAAACAGGAGAGTAATGTTTGCTTTTATATACAGTTATCAGCCTTTCATATCAGCTCCTACCTTGAACCCACCACAAAGATGATTACAATCATTCAAAATGTGTGCTGAATCATCAGCATTTCAACATTTCAAAAATAAAAAAACCTTTATCAGTTGATTGTACCATTGTTCACCTAATTCATCAAGTAGACACATACAATAAATGTTATTTATCGGAACGTAATATTGAAAGCACAAGTTTAACAGGGCAGAATTTTGGCAGTGATGAATGGCTGCTTTGGTAGTTATGCAGCTAAAGATGGATGAGTCTCCTACCCAAGGATTACACTCTGCTCTCTGTCATCATCACTATCATGCAGAAAAACTGACTCTTCTGTCTCCATCCTATGCAAAATGCACAGGTGTTTGCCAAGTCCTTGCGGCCTGAAGCAATGATAGTCCAAATCCACATGCATGAGTAAGGTTAGATTAGGTTGATTAATTATGTACTAGCCAGGGTTCATGCACATTTTACATTTCTATTTTTTCAGGACTTGGGAAGGATTTCTACCATTGTAATAATAATGCATTAGATATATCATATACGTAGAGAGAAGACCCTGTACAGTATATTTTAAACTTGGGAAAGAAAAGGAAGAAAAAGACATAGAAATAGCCACGTGCACGACTTTGACGTTTACTTCTGTTTTTATTTTCATAGATTGCTTACTTTCTGCTTTTATTTAATTGCTGCATTGCAATTAGCATATTTTTTGCAAACAAATGACTTTGATTTTGATAAGTGACTAGTGATGTTTTTTTTTTTTTTCAGATATCCATGCAAAAAATTTTTTTTGCATGAATGTGAGAATCAATGTATGTCTTTTAATTTGCTGGCTGGGTCAAATTACACATTATAAACCTGTCGCACACATGAAACAATATATCTTATTTTCAATCCAATGTATAGTATCCTATAAACTTTATATTTAAATTATAAATCAATGAATTGGTTTGACTACTTGAAAACATATGCCCCAAAAAAATCCTACCCAAAACAAATAATCATAATTCTTGCTTGAGCCCACAATATTCTGACTGAGTGGTAAATTGTTTTGCACATAAGCACAAATAAGAGCATGTGACGCCATCAAATTAAAGTTTTGACAGAAAGGTCAACACTCACCTTGCAGAGGGAGCTGAGGTCAAAGCCGAATGACTGGGCATTTCTGGAACCGGCGTTCAGGTAATTGCCCAGCAGCAACACAAGTTCCAGCAAGCGGCCAAAGGCGTGGCTTGTCTTGACTTCATCACAAGCAGCATTCACAGCGAGAATGTCTGGACGCAGATTGTTTACCTGCTCCTCAAACTGCAGTCGGAAGAGGATATGGTTCAGTCGCGGGCGAAGGCGCTTTACACTGCTCATCTAGGAGATGACACACAAAAGTGAAAAGAAAACTGGTTGTAAGAAAATTGGGTTGAATAATTAATGTGAATTTCCGTAAAATAATCAACACCTAGTCTTGATGCATTCTCACAAAGCAAGTTTAATTTCGGAAAAAATACAGGCTACCATCATGCTCTAAAGTGTTGCTAGGCAGTCGTGATAGATGTTGGCATTGATTTGATTTGGGATCCAGCACTGTTAAGTCAATTATGGAGTTAGTGTCCATATAGGGCAGGTGAATGGAATATACAACAGGCTGCCTTAGATTACCACTCTCACGCAATTACAGCAAATTGGGAAATATTGCATTGGACCCCGAGACCTGGACACAACGGTGATTGTGGATGTGTATTGGGATGGAAGGAGGTGTTCCGCTTCCACTTGTGTTATAACAACAGATGGCTGTGCTGTTTGAGATTCCATCCAGCGTAATTATAGCTACATCAAAGTTGACAAATGACTATTCCAGTGAGTGAATAAGTATGTATGTGTGCATCTGTAACTTCTTTAAAATGTGAGGAGGATTAAAAAAAAAAGAAAAAAAGGGGGAAAAAAAGTGAATGGGTACAAAACCCCATATTGTAAACAAAATTTTAATACTTAAGAGCATAAAGCATTACAAGAACATATTTGGGAGTAAATGTTTTGGCAACTTAGAAAATGTGTCTGTGTGAAGTGTCAACAACAATCTAAATCCCAGATTTAAGACTAATCCAAAACGCTGCCAGTCATGAGCTGTGACTACACGAGTGGGGGTTATGAATACTAGTAAACATGCATATTACGGCGTTGAAGCCAAGTCCAGTTATCAACACCAACATGTATATAATATACATTTGTATTGCCATGCCAAGATTTAATTAAATATGTTTTCATTTACCGTAACAATATGGGAATGTGTGTTAATACAAATATAAGACATTTTCAATGCATTCAGCACCACTAGTATTATCACCGTGCTGACAATTGAAAACTTTTTCTTGTTATGTTTAAAAAATATATACATTGTTCCAGTCATTTGGTTAGTCGCTGTGGTTCGGCGGCGGTTAATAAAAACTGACTGATGATATGCCCCGCTTGTCCATTTTTGGCTGTACGTGATCACGCTACATTGTTGGGCCTATATGTGCTGCAGGGAATTTGGTGCACTCAGTAGTCGACTAGTGGCTGTCGTAATTGTACGTTGTGTGATTGCTTTATTATTGTAAACATTTCCTACTACTAATGTCGAGCACAAAATAGAAAATGGTTGGACAAATATGTGCAATATGAATTTGCATATATAACGTAACATATGGTGTTCCACAGGGTTCAATTCTGGGGCTGTTGTCATTGTACCTGCTACCCCTGAGTTCCATCTTAAAAAAACAGCGGTGGTTGTTCAAAAATGATCCTTAAGTATAGATTTGAGTGATGGGAGTCAGCATCCTAATAATTTGCAATGGCAAGTTGAGCAATTCTAGTCCAGCACAATTAGCTATCTAGCAAAATTAAAGGCACACTTCCTGCATGGAGATGGGGAATACAGGAACACTCTTTCTGAATTCAAGGTGAAGAGAGCTAGATTTGATGAAAAGGATACTCCCTCTGTTCATTTTGTTCACCAGTAAATGCTAGAGCTCTGACTTGAATAAAAAATAATAATAAAAAAATCAATAAAGAAGGGTTTGGTGAATGCGCATAGGCAACTGGTAGGGTTCAGTACCTCTAACAAGGCTAAAAAGAACCACTGCCCTAAAGGTTAGTTAAAAACTGACAAAACCCTTTTTCAGTCCTCTTTTTTAAGGGAGGGGCATTAACTGTGCCACTTGCAGGAGTCATGGCAAATTCAAGAAGTGATAACTAGATTTCTGTAAATTTTTCAGCTAGTCTCATTTGAAAAGTCTTTAAGAAGCAGATGCAGAAAAATGAGACTGCAGTGTTGCTTTTTAAAAGTGCATAAATTACAGAGGTAGTCCAGGTGTCACTTGAGGCTCAAAAAAACTGAATGTTAAAACTGTGAATGAGAATATTAATTCGAAAGTGCAGCTGTGTATTCCCACTACATGAAGAAACACTCAAAGACAGCATAATGTACAATTAAGATATGTTTAAAGAAAACACATTTTGTGAATTTTTTACTGGTCATAAGTCTTGTAACAGTAAATGGCTTTTAAATAAAGTGGCATCTTTTCAAATAGATAAAAATCTGAATAAAAAAATATGATAGAAAAGCCAGATATGCACATGTACAAGTGTGTCCCATTCATTCACGAATGGCGGAACAGTTGACGAGCGTATGATATGCAAGACAATGAGATTGTTCAAACTTCTTTGCTAAGTTATGACTCCCATACCTCAAATTGTCATTATATTTAAAATGACTGTAAGGAGATCTTTTGAAAAGTGCAAAGACAAAAAAAAATTATGGTTCAGCTCAGTCACTACAGATGTGATGTTGAAATTGTATTTGTTTTGATTAAATATAAAAAGAAAATAACATTTTGGAGCGTGTGTGAGTGCGTGCGTGTGTTTGTATTTGCATAGATACTCACTATAACCCCAAACTGCTCCGGCTCTGACAAATTTGGATAGTCATTCTTAAACTTGGCCAAAGTGTTCAGTTGCTCCTGCTCAGGCAAGTGCTTCACAAGGTTCTACAATGACAAGAGGAAAATAGGAATAAATGTGGCTGGTGGGGAGAGATGAGAAAGTGGGAAAGCAATAAGGCAAAATTTGTGTATAGTCAGGATGTTTGACATTTTTTAACACAGTGCCTAGCAAGGTGGTGATGCTTGATATTCACTTTTCCAAACAAAAGTAGTGCTCGGGTTTTCTAGAACATATGATATTCATTCATGCTTTCTGTTCTTTTTGTGTCTTGCCATCTAAAAAATCTGACACTACTAAATTTCTGCCAGAAAACATAACCAGCCTTCTGTCTCAGAAAAATGTAAAAAGAAAAAATTGCACCTCACTGGAAATGGGGTTTCATGCAATTTCATTGGCCCCTCAAAGCCAGATTAATCTGTTTCTTGGCCTTCCCGGCCAGCTCGATATACAAGCACCACTATTGTTGGCCAGAACACACTCAAACAAAAATCTACCACTGTCAAAATGGCCAAGAATTACACCCCCTGAAATTGATTAAGCGGAATGAGGTGTCATGTTTTTTTCCCCAAAGTGTAGATGCCATCTAGTTAAAAAGAAGAGATACAAGTCTATGTAAAACAAAATGTTCAAAAGTAACCCACCTGAATCATTGGTTCAGTTAGCTGCTCTTCATCAACCTCCAAAATCATCTGACGAATTTCTTTGTAAGGAATGCGGAAAGAACCCAGGAAAATGGCTGCAGAGAAACAAAAAAAAATCAAAATGAAATTTAAAGATGCTGTGGAAATTTTTCACACACCATATTGTATCATCAATATACGGCGCCACAACTTGGCTAACACTCAAAAGGCTTAATGTCAGACCCACCGAGGCTCGAAATAAGCATATTCACATTGCAATTTGTGAGTAGAAACTCACATTTTGTGCCTCAATCAAACACATTGAAGAGCAAAACTGTAAATGGGCATTTCTGTGGCAAAACAGAGCTTCCAAATTTTACGGAATTCACTGAACGCTAACTCGTTACGCTCGTATAAGGGGCGTTTTCGCAGCATGGGCCAAAAGGATGAGATTCAGAATGCTACCTTACCTTTACAAAAGCAGGTTAAATATGTGCCAGACAAAGTGTCAAGTGATTGCATATCATATATTCTTGTGTCTTCTCATCAGACAAAACGTGTACAGTATGCTAGGTTAACCCTGCCTGCAACCACAAGGCAGCTTGCATTGGCTGAACACAGAACACATCAACGGGCGGATCCTAATTTCATAATTGCTGCTGCATGGTTTATCACTGTTCCCGGGCTGATTGCACCCATTTTTTTAAAGACATGAAATAAAGGTCACAGCTCCCCTTCAGAAAAGACAATGAGGTGCTACTTATTAGATAACTTGAGATCCTACTAGATTCTCATTCATTCTGTATAGCTTAAAACAGTAATTCTAAAACTAAGCGTGCATTATGCACACACAAGAGATACATATAGTCATGTACAGCAATAAATGATCATACTGCAGCATAATATATTATAAATAATAGTAAAAAAAAAATAACCATAATTATTGTAAGAGGAGAAGGTAAAGTGTGGGTAGAAAAAAATAAATACTTACATAGATTCTGTGCAATCTTAGGATCAAGCACCTTCAGCTCTTTAATTCGCTTCTTAATGGATTTTTTATCATCGAGATCCTCCTCTTCTCTTTTGGCTGATGAAAACATACAAACAGGAAATTGTTATCTATAAATACTGTGAATAATTAATTGCACACCTAGATGTTTATTTTATTACTGGCATTTGCAAATTACTAGCCAATTAAGGTTTAATACATTATCTTTATTCCCAGGTTCAGACACATGAAGTGCACATGATGTAATGATTATCCACACGCTAGAGGCATGCAATTTTATAAGGGAAGCAAAATGATTTGCTCAATACTCGACAAAAATGTCCAATCTTCCACAACATGCAGGAAACAGTAAATTGTTTACCCATTTTAAATAATTGCATATAGACTAAAAAATGCACCAGTTTGTCATGACATGATGCTAAAAAAGCTAAGAAGATGGACTGGAAATTATTACGCCAGACTGTCAAATGGCAATTTTTATATAACAGTGACAGTGTGGCTATCTAACAGACAGCAGCAGGCAGAACAATATTTGCCAACTATACCATGTTCAAGCATAAGCCACCGAATGTATGTCTTTTCCGTACCGTTCACAAGAGTGTGAAAACAAGTATTAAGTGGAGAAAAAAAATCTTATTACTGCCAGGTTACAGTAAGGATGAGCAGTTCACATACTAGTTCTTTAGGCACTGCTAGTATAGGCAAAGCGAAGGGAGGGGGAAGGGCGACTGTCTACTGTTTAACCTGGCACCCTTACAAGGGTGCTACATTTTATGATTAAGTGAATAAGTGAAGTTCTGGCATGTCCACAAGTGTGCACTGCTACAAATACACACAAATATACAGAAATACACTGACAGTCACACAAGAGTGGACTTACGTGGCTCTTCAGTTGATGTACTCTCTTCACACTCTTTAAAAATTGTAAGGGCGGTAAAGTACACAGAGAAGAGGACATAAATAAACATTGTTTGTTGGAGTGTTCCATTTATTGTGGAGTGACAAATGAGGCAAGTTAAAAGGGGCACATTTCTGAAATCAAAATATTTAGAGTAAAAAATAATAATAATTAACGACAGATGGAAACGGCAACATTAGGCCAGCAAATTTGGTTTTGCAACATGCACACACACAGCTCCACGTATAAAAAGGTTGTCTCTCAGCCGAGAAGTGTTTCTTTAACCAAAGGTTCTTAGCACCAAAATGCCACAAGATTGTGTGCCAAAGCCAGTAGACTAAAGAATTAGGACTTCTTTTGTTTTTCCACTTAACTTTATTCAGGGTTCACAACAGCTTCCATCTCTCCCTGTCCTCTGCATCTTCTGCTCTAACTTCAGCAATCAGCAAATCTTCCCTGCACTCCATCTATAAATCTCCTGTTCAGTCTCTCTCTTTGTTTCCTACCTGGCGGCTCCATTTCCAGTATTGTTCTATCGATAAATCTACTGTCCTTCCTCGCCACCAAGCCATATCAATCTGGCTTCCCGAGTTTTGTCTCTAAACTTTGCAGTCGATGCTGGCCCTCTGATGAGCTCATGTAATAATCTCAGTGAAAGGAGTTATGTCAAAGAGTCATGTGCTACTTTTACAAACTTCATTTAAATTTTTACCCCTTTTTTTTCATTTTACATTTTCAATAAAAGCTGGCTATATACGCACACAGAGCACAAATTTGGGTGTTAAAATTTCAGGGTTAAAATCCTGGGAGTTGTTTAACTCAACAGGTGCAATTTTAACATTTTCAGAGTTAAATGGTATCCAGAGGAGGCGTTATTTTACAGAGTTGATCGCCTATTGTTAGATTATCTCTGCATTTAACACTTTTAAAACTGTTGTTTTAACTATATTGTAGAGTTAAATTTAACTTTAAGCTTTGACAACTGGCCAAACTGCATATGCACATGCAACTCCACCAGCAACTTTCCCAAAAGGCTGTATGACTAAATTGCATTGTGAAAGCGCTAAAGGGAATGGTGGATGAAATAAAACTGCTGTGAAAGAGCATGACTGATGCTGTACATGACAGGCAGGCCTTAGAGACAGGCAAGTAACACCTCAAATCTCCCGACCACCCTTCACAAAACAGAAACCACACACAGACATGCACACCATACACACACGTCACATACCAAATAATCTATATACAGTAGTCTGCACACTACTCGCACTAAATTTAGATTTATGCTGGTTAAACCTGGAAATAAATTTTTCATCTATATGTTAAAGCGTATGTGCATTTGATGGGCTATACTTTAAAACGTCGCCATATCATGAAACGGGAATTCATATTTTGAATCCTGGAAAAAAACAGTGGCTGATACTTTCCACTTGTGAAATATAACGGCAGAACAGTTTTATTGAATGAATGCTTTAACGTGATAATTGTCATATTCTTATTGGAACTCTTATTATTATCATCATACTCATCTTTATTATTATTATATATTATATGGGAGTATTATATGTTGGCTGCAAAAAATGAAAGCGAGTCAGTTAATTTACAGAATACATGCACGTCAGGGCGCATGGTCAGGATTAAGGATGTTTGATACTACTTTTTTTTCTGACCGATACTTAACTCTTGAGTAGTCGCCAATACTGATACCAGATACGGATACCAGATACGGATACCACTAGTAAATAAAATTCCCCACCTAAAAATGACAGATGATTTTAAAGAAAGAACTAAAGTTTATACCGCTATATATAATTTTTCCTTAACATTGCATGAAATTATATTGAATCGTGACCAATCAATCGTGATGCAGATCGAATCGCAAGGTACTAGGCAATTCACACCCCTAGTAGTCTTACCTTAATAGACAGTCATGCATTCTTCTAATGCAACCATTAAAAAGCCTGCAATAGTGCCTTCCTTCATAGTGATTAAGACTTGTGATTTTAGTATAGTTAAATGTTCCTAAGAAACTCAGAAGAGAGCATACTGTATACGACTTGTGTACATGTACACATCTCTGCCCAAAGCAAAATCCACCAGACGTTTCATGCACAGTAGGAGTGCCGTCTGCAACGAGTGAAAGAAACCCACTATTCCGGCACATGTCAAATAGTCAAGCCAGCTGCTCGGTTTGACTCAACATTTTGTTCTGATATGGCAAAGTCTTAGAGTTCAGTCACCCTGACAGCAAATCAACAGACCTTTCTATGGCATTAATGCACATTCAACCACCTTGGCTAATACTGACAGGACAGGACAGCAAATGAATGAGGGGAAGGCAGAAGAGGGTGATCAGAATAATGGAGTGAGGAGCTGTGCTGCAAGAGAGATAATCAAAGCGAACCATGCAAGGCCACATCTCCCTGTGATTCACACCAGATGACCAAGGGCCATAATTATAGTGAGACTTTTAATTCTGATAGCAGCAAATTAACAGACTTCATTAAGCTTCTCTTAGCTTTCTCTTTAGTCGTGCTCTTTCTTCCCAGATTGCCGTGAATTCTAAACTACTAGAATCACCTCTGCATAAACATCACTCTTTAAAATCATACTGGTATACACAGAAATTGCCACAATTTAAGGCTTTCTACTGGCCTAGTTGGGGTATTTTTTAACATTTCTATTCTCAGTGGAGTAGTGCCCTCTAAAGGTCACTTGTATACACACACCAATGTGAGTACCACAACAATCGGACGTCAACGTATCTGCTAGGAGACATTATTATTTCTATTAAATATTAAATATGGCAAGCTCCGTCTGAGTCACTCTAGCATTTCCCCACGTCTCTTAGTGGATTGAGGATATTCTAAATCACTCTCTCATCTCAAAAGTCATTTGCCAATTGTACGCAGATGATGCAAGCAAGTCTGCTTCTAGCCGTCTATACTTGTCAACCCATCATACACAAATCACAAGTCTGGATGAAAAATCACAACAGGAAAATGTTGCGAAAGCAAATATCTTTTTAACGAGCCAGCCCATTACTTGGGTGATGTGAGGACATAAAAACACAAATTGGGAAGAAATTGAAATGCCGATGCCTGAGAAATTGTGGCGGCTGAAATAAAACGGCAGAACTATGATGGAGAAGAGTGGCACTGAAAAACAAAAGGAAATTACCATGAGAAAAAAAGGGGCCAAAAAAAGCCTTTGGTAAATGCAGGATTGCTTACAAAAATGCAAAACTTGAAATAATATGGGCTAACTTGCATTTATCAGTAGCTTTCCATAACAATAGGTCTGTGGCTGTTTTCTTGGCAACTTATTATTGTTGACAGTTTCAAGAAAGCTATTCATTCCTTCATTATATCCTCATTAGGGTTGCGGGTAACTGAAGGCTAATCAAGGTGACTCCGGGCAAGAAGTAGGTTAAATGTTAACTTTTTCATCCGTTTGCACTCATTCATTCATGCTAAACATCTTTACTTTCTCTCCATGTGATAGTGCTGGGGGTGTGGTTTCAACCAGAAGGCTATAATTTTCTTTGTTAGGAGTAAAAATAAATAAATAAATAAAAAGTCATAGTAGTAAAGCTAATGAGTGAAAATACACCAAATTGTGAGGACTAATGTTAGTATGCAAAGTACTGTCAAGTGCAGCGTATACTTCAAAGTCAAATTATTTCGCTCCTACTTCCAGGACACAGACTAAATTGTTGCAACCATTCCACTAACAAAATAAAAACACAACATGTTAATCAAGAATTGGTTTTCGTGTTCCAACATTACTACATTAACTACTGTATTAAATAAACAAATTAAGCTGGCTTGAACAAAAATGAGGATATCCGAAACTTAATATTTTGTTGCACAACCTTTTTAAGCAATCACAGGAATCCAACCATTTCTACAATTCTCAATGAAAACTCTGCACATCAAGAGGGATTTTGATTAACTCCTACAGATCTGGATGTTTCAGCTCCTTCCACAGATATTCAATAGGATTTAGATCAGGGCTCATACAAAGTCACTTCAGGGTAGATAGACCAATATTTTGCTCTTAACCATTCTTGCCTTATTAACTGTGTGTTTTGGGTCCTGCGGGAGGCAGCGGAGGCTGTATACCCTACGAGTGAGACGGAGCTACCTGACACTGGGTTGAACAACTCTCTCCAGAATGCTTTGAGAGCATTGAGATTGCATTGTTCTCTGCACAAATTATTAAGATACCAGCTACAACCCCTGAACATAAGAAGGACCGCCTCCGCAATTCACACTAGGTGCATTATTATTTTCTGTGTATGCCTCATTATTGTGCATGTTAACATAAAACTGCGGCTTCTCAATATACATTTTGGTATTCCAGTCTTATCCATTTGAAGTTATTTCACTATTCAGTTTTTTCTCTTCAAAGTGTACCAACAATCTTGTCCAGATTTGAGTATTACAGATACTATTTCGAAAATAGAAGAATTTTTGTAATGTGTTGCAAGAAAGAGACAGCCAGAGTAGCTACCGTCAGCCATGCATTAAAAATGATCACACCTTGCCATTCAAAAACAAAAATAACCTTTAATGATTATGCATCTGATGAGTGCTCTCATAATGACAAAATTTCGGCAGCCACATGAAGTCATTATAGAGCTAATGGAGTTCTTTAAACATGTCACAGGGGGGAAAAAAGATGAGAGAGAGGATAGTAAAATTGTTTTAAAAAAATGGTTTTACATTAAAAGAATCGTGTCTGAAATTTTTATTTGAGACATTATATTTGTCAAAGAAAAACACCTTTTGTTGAATCCTTTCATCCTACCTCCCCCGTTCTAATTCTCTTCATCTTTTTCCATAATGGTGCTAGCTAACCCATTTAGTTCTTGTCTTGTTTAATAGCCCAAATGGGACATTAATCGCAAGAAGAGCAGTGTGGGCAGTAGAATAGGTCATGTACTTAAGTCATCAAGTTTTTTGCCGTGAATTTATTTAGACTATTTTAGAGGCATTTGAAGTGCTTGTTCGATGTTTTTAAAAAAAAATTCACGAGGCAATTCTCACGTAGCTGATTCACAGGCTAAAATAAGCGGGTTTAAACCACAATTTGTGATTCAAAACTTACATTTAAAAGCAAAATTGAGAGCAGACATACAAGTGACAATACAGGTAAAGAACCACCTTCTTAGACTGTCTGTCTGCAAAGGGACACACACAAGACCTGGTCATTACAGATCCCATCCCCCATCTCAGATCTTCACATCCAGGACATCAGGATTTCAGATGTTAGGTTAAAGAAAGGTCACCTTCAGGATCCCACTTCCCTCGCCCCTCATCAAAACACAACACCTTATATCCTGCAGAAATATCAAGAACATTGACTCCATCTCCCTAAGTCAGCATCTCCAGCTCCTTTGCCCTCACCAAGTACATCAGTCACTTACCTCATGGACTACAACAACTATAATCTTTATCCTTGACTTTCATGCTCATGTAGTTTAATACATTCCAAGTTTTGAAATCAATGAATAATCATGTTTATTAGTAATTTCAATACCATTTCAAAAAACAATAAAAAAAAACAATTGTCCAGCCGCACGCTTAGGAATCCCCGGTCTAAGTCAACAGCAGTGAGGACCCTAATGTCATAAAAGGACAATGATGTAAATGAAATTTTGATGAGGAAAAACTGTTTCATATGGTGTCCTTCTAAATGTTTAATGATGATCCAGATGTTGTTCTTAAATGAGACGATACACGGTGATAATAAGACAACACATTCACTAGACCTACACTCCGTGATACACACCAACAGCAACTCTCTAACAGCTGAACGAATCAGTCACGCTGTGCTTACAACCACCAGTGGGATGGCAAGAAAACAAGAGGAAAGCAACTAAGATGGCCCCGAACCATCTGGAAGACCTGGATTTATGCATTCCTTAACTATTGTAAAATGAAATGCAAAAGAGCAGAAATTGATGAAGTGCTTTTAGCATTCCTCTGTTCTCACTGTATGAGTAGAGAGGAATGCTAAAAGTAAAATAGATTTCTGGTTATGTAGTGTCCATGAAAGCGTCATTAGAGAAGCACAATCTTCTGCTGATAGTATTTGTTTACCCCCTTGTGGTTTTCAGAAAACACAAACTTGAATATATGTTTACTTTTTCAATAGTCAAAATGTTGTCAGGGCACAAGTATGGATGGGCTGGGGGTTGCCTTGAGTGAAGAAACATATAGTTGACAGGTAGATAACACCCGGATGAATAATGCAAGTAAGTCAGTGATGGGACTAGATAGAAAACACATGGTGTGAACTGTGAATAAATCACAGAAAGGCACGAGAGCAATAATTGCTTTTGCAAAACTCTTTCTCACTTTGCCAGTCCAAACCTTAAAACCTCTTCTGCAATTAAGACTAAAAGGCATGCAATATGCGTGACAAAGATAATTTTAAGTATTTATGTATGCAGTGCATGTACTGTATATACTGTATGTATGTACTGTATACAAGGCTTGAAATAACTTTCTTTGAGTAGCAGTTCCGCTAATTAATGAGGAGCAGTTATTCCTAGAAACCTGAAGCAAGGTTTTTATTAAACAGTACAAATATGACACTAACTGAGGAGTTCAATGTTAGGCTGCAGCTAAGAAATATTTAAAACTTTCCTTCTAAAAAAAAAAATTAAACAATTGTATATAATATAATAAAGTATATTTTTGCTTAATTAAAGAGCGATTATGAATACAAATGAGAATCATAAGATATTTATTTCACCTAACTCATTCAGAGCCAGCCATTTCAGACCTTTCTTTAACCTAACATTTGAAAAAAGAAAAGAAAAAAAAATATATATATATATATATATGGCATTGAATGTCTGGGTTCTGAAAAGACGAAAGTATGCCTCTGGGATTGAATGAGTGTGAATGACCATTTGTAAAGCTGCCAACCAAAAAACATTTTATGTTCAGATTTTTTAAAAATGCATCTGCTTTGCCTTGTCCAGCTTCAACACTGAATGTACAGTGTAACTTATGGGGTGTGGGGTCAATAAAAGAACAATTATCAAATTAAGAGGGTTATATAACCTCCTCCTGCCACCCCAGATAAAACTTTCTAAAGCCACCACTGCTCACAGGAAATATGTACATGGGCTGTGAAACACTACACGTCGACTGACAAGCAGCCACACACCAATGTGCAATATTAAAACCTTTTTCAGTCTAATTTTAGACACCCAATGAAATTGGTCACATTTAAAGTAAATGACACTTCTATAGGCAAGAAAAAAAAGTTAATAAAAATAGAAGGCTTCTGAGAGACCCTTGAAGCAATATTTTGGTCCTGTCTGTTAATGCAGTACTTGGTGGTTTCTATGGGACAAAGATCTAAACACTGTAACGGCAAATTGTACACAGCTGGCAGGTTGGGTCCCATGACACACAAACAAAAATTACTCAACAAAAGTCTTACCTGCTCTTTGTGTACCGAAGGTGAGAGCAACTCTGCTGAGCAAATCTGGCTTTGCGTATCGGCCATCATCAGCAAGCACCCAGAAACAGCCCTCTGACATTTCCTGGGGATGGATCTGGACAGAAAAAAAAAAAATATCCCAAAATCGCCATGTTTGCTTGGCCTGAGCACAGAGTATATCTAAAATGCTGTAAACAAAAAAAAGATAGACAAAATTTTTGAATTTAGAATTTTCAACAAGAATGCATTATTAAAATCAGTTTGCTAGGCACTTGTTAAAACATTTAAGATCATTCAGAATGAAGTTGCTGCACAATAAGGTTGCATATTCCCTAAATCATGTGTTGTGTTGCATGTCTTTAACCTGGTGCAACAATGAATCGATTAGCAAATTAATCAATATATATATTTGATAAATTGACTAATCATTTTGAGAAAATTGTACAAAGCTTTGGAATTTCAGCCTCTTAACCGTAAATATTCTCAGTTGTCTTTAGTCCTCCATGAAAGCAGACTGATTCTTTGTGTGTGTTTTCTCAAATTAAGCCATTTGCAAACATCGGCTTTTACTTTGGAAAACGTGTAAAAGTTAAGAATACCGTAATTATTGTTCAGGCCTGTTAGTTTGTTGTTGGGTTTTTTATAATTCTATAGAGGCACAATTCAAAAGCAATGTCTGGTTTTAATTGTTTGATTTCTTTTATTATTATCTTTGTTTTATTAACGGAGGCGTACCAATGTTTTTGTCCGTGTGTGTGCATATATGTTCATGAAAATGTTAAAACTAATCTTTTGGTGGTCTAAGTTAAGTTTTTTTGTTCAATTCTTGTAAAATATTTGAAAATGTTTAAAATTTATTTTATCAAAATTACTGTAATTAATTAAATTTTCTGAATTAATAATTAATTTTGATTTTATTAATGTTTTTGCTGTCAGCTAATATTCCACCGTTTTACTTAGTTTTAGGAGTTTGTCATAGTATCATGTCATAGCATATGGCAGAGAATTTGTCATTTTAAACATTTCACAAGTTTGATCCCATGTGGCTCTGCAGCCTTCATCATATCTTAAAATGTTCATTTAGAATTACAAGCATATGTCTTAGTTTGTTGAACATCTGTACAAATCTACAGTGAATATTAAATAATTAATCACAGCCAAACTAACACCATTTGCAGTGTGAACTAATATTGCTCTGCAGGGAACAACATCTGTCGAGGTGCCACTCGGTGAGATCTAACAGAAGCATGTGATCATCTGTTATTTTCAAGAATTGCTGTCTTCTCAAAGGCGCGTGTTGTTTATGTCTGGAAAAACAAGTGTGTTGGTTAGCTGCTGCCAATAAATAACAGGGACAAAGTTAAGAGTGGAGAAAGGGGGCAGTTAGTTGAAGTTGTAAAAACTTTTGGTTACTCATTAGACTGGATGGAAAGATAATGCTGCAATACTTACAGAGTGCACACATTTTAAAAAACTTAGCCAACAAGATTTTCAACTGTTATTTTAAGACCAACCTTATAGTGTTTCGATTAGAATTAACCAACCCGACTTAGCGTTTGTATTTACCTTTGACCAATTGAGGCGCTTTGTGGAATTATCAGGCTTAAATTCCTTCTTAGGCTTGAGGCCATGAGGCAGGGCAAGGCAAGTGGACCACCCCGGTGGCGGTGGAGGTGGGGCACCGAATGGAGCAGGCACTCCAGGTGGAGGAGGGGGTACAGGGCAACCAGGCAATGGAGGAGGAGGAGGTGGTGGTGGTGGTGGAGGAGGAGGAACTGGTAACCCAGATGCTGGGTTACAGGGTAATGAAGAAGAAGACATCCCCTGTGAATCGTGGCCAGATGACACAACCACTGGTACAACTCCACTCTGGAAAGATAGATCAATTGATGCGTTTTCTTTAAATCAATGTTTCAGAAACCATGAATTGCATGTAACTGTAAATACAGATGAACATGTTACGTAAACCTAAAAAATAAAAATAAAAACTCAAATACCTGGGACTTGAAAGCCTGCAACTCAGCTTGAACTTCAGCTATCTTTTCTTCACCCTTAACCAGTTGAGCTTGGGCCTCCTGTCGTTTTAAAAACTCCTCATCAAGCTGAAAATCGAAATATAATTTTTACATATGCTTCAAGCTTGAAGAGCACAGATTTATTTATTTCAGAATAGACATGTCAGTTTATGAGCTTTAGCTCTCATCTCAAGGGTGCCACCAAGTACAATCATGTCACACAGTTAATCTGTATTTGTTAAAAATGTCCGGTGTTAAAATCACCAACAATTAAAAAAAATAAAAAATACAGAGACATTCACGACCTTCTCAATCTGATTTATGTACTCTATGACACAGTTTGTTTAAAAATCTTATTGTTTAACTTAGTTGTCTTTAAACTAACTGATGTACATTATAAACAAAAAATAATGAGTCAGACGGAGTGATATGTGAAGATATTGGGGCGGGTGGGGGGGATGGGGGGGGTAAAACTCATAAAATTGTGGGGCTCAACACTTGCCTTTTCTGCCAGTTCTGCAGCTCTTTGTTCATACTCCTCATATCTAGCCTTTTCTACACAAACTTCTACAAAAACAATGAACAAAAAGAAAGACTCAAAGAAAGAAAAAAAAGAAAGAAAGAAAGAAAAAACATGATTAGTGATAGTTGGCAAATTTGCTCCAATATGTTCGACATAAGAAAATGACTTGCCGATGAGGTGGCTGAAATCCACATCAAGACGTTTACGATAACTGAAGTCTGGATCTGTTCCACTACGATGCAAAACAATTTGAGACACACACTCCTCAATGATCTTGAAGTACTGAGTCCTGAGAGTGACATAAGTGAGAAAGGGGGAATGATAAAATGACACACAAAAAAAAAACATATTGGTTATATGAATCCTAATTCACATAAATTTTCTAATGTGCTTTGCAGATTAAAGTAAATAAAGACACTATATAGAGTAATGCATGTTTTCAAACTACTGTACTTTTAGATTAGATTAGAGTGAAGCCCCACTATTCACCTGCCACAGACACAGAACATTTGCGAGTAATGCTCGATGTACTGTATATTGTTTATACTGCGGAAATACAAAAATAACCCGAACTGAAAAATGTGACTCCAAAACTCTGATCATTTTAATGTTAGCTTTGAGTTTAGTTTGACATTTCAACATTTTCAAAAGTGTAATGCACATATGGCACCATATAGAGGTTCAAAAACATTGGGTTAGTGTCAGACACACACACAAAAAAAAAATTAAGGTTGTAAAGAAAACTGCAGCTAATAAATAAGCCATATTGTTGTTTATTATTGCTCCATCTTTTGATCAAGTGAACTTTGATCAACGCTCACACAGCCTGTGGGCGATCCAACCAAACGAAAGACTTTGAAAAGTACCATAAAAGAAGATGAGAAATACTCTCGAGCCATGGAAACTAGAGTGCTATCAGATGAAAGAGACAACATTCCCTCTGTTAGTTGATGCCATTTAGAGCCTTTAAGGCAGACCTGGGCATTATAAGATCAAAATGGGCTCACCCACAGTCATCAAGTCAAAATTAAGCAACAGCGGGTTACACTTTTTAGATTTGTAGGATGTCGCACTGATTGTGTGGGTGACCACAATTTAAAGAACGACTTCAACGGATCACAAAATCAAAAGACATTTTTGCTATAATTATAAATAGCCTGAATTAGTTTTGTAAACATAATATGTAGTTTTAATTTGTTATATATTTTTTAAGAACACTCTGGGTTTTTTTCCTCCATCCATCCGTTTCAGTTTTTTAGTGGTTCTTAACCTGAGTTCGACCGAATCCCAGGGGTTCGAGTCAGTCTCAGGGGTATGGAGTTCAAGACATACACCCAACTCAAATCATACGCCCCCGCTTAGCCGTCATTGGCTGCAGGTGATCACACTGCATTGCTTGCCGTATCTGTGCTATGGGAATTTGGTGCGGTCAGTAGTCAACTTGTGGCTGTAGTGATGTTGTGTGATTTGGTTTTTTTTGCAGTCCCTTCATACTAAATATGTTGAGCAAAAAAAATGTGGTTGGACGAATAAGTATGACTGAACATATGGTGTTCCACAGGGTTCAATTCTGGAGCCTCTGTTATTTTCATTTTACTGCCCCTGGGTTTCATCATAAGAAAAAAGCAGAAGTTCTTTAGCTTTAAAGTGCTCTTTAAATACAGTACAGAGTTGAGTTGAGTGATGGGAGTCAGTGTCCTAACTGCATGATTTGCAGTTGAGCAATTCTCGTGCAGCACCTGGACCAACTACCTAAGGTTAAGAAGCACAGTTTTAGGGCTAATCTTAGTGTCTGCAATTATTGAGTTTTTCACAGCATTATTGTAAACTTTTAGTTGGTTGTATAAAGTTTGATCATATACTGTGATTTGATGTTTCCTCCACCTTCTTTTGACAAACCTGACAAAGTAGTCGTTGCGAATGAGGACCAAGTGCTGCAGTATGGAGATTAAATAGTTTTCAGCACTGCTGTCCTTCACCATATTCAGCAAAATATTGAACACATCCCCTGCATCAGTAAAGAGAGTCAAGGCAAGGACTTGCAGATAAATGGAAGCAATGCTTTGTAACCATAAAAAAAACCTACTTTTCAATGAATACCCCAGGAATCATTGCATTCAAAGAGCGCCACACTTTGTATTATCTAATATCTATTCATCAATATTTGACCTTCACTGGGTGACGTGCATTTTCATTTTAGATTGAACACACTAAATTAGGTAAACAGTATAAAGGATATTCCAGCTCGCTTTTGATGTCCTCCAGCCTATGAGAGAATTCCATCATGTCCTCATCTCTGTGCTCCTCAAATACCTTCAGCTGAATGTCAAGGGCATCATTTCTCACTGATGAAAGTTGCTACATTTAAAATAAAGAACACACACAAAATAAGTTGCAAAAAGATGAAGTATTAAGATTAGGAAGCAATTTAAGCATTATTGATACAAATGCATGTGTCTGTTTGTCTGTGATTACAGTGAGGTTGTACTTACTGGTAAAATGGCTTTCAGGCCACAACGAATAAATTCATTCCTGATGTGTAGCCGCATGTCCAGCTCATCAGGTGATGTTACTAGTGCATTGATTAACTGCATGCACGCCACCTGCAATATCAAATGTAAAAGTATTATTAAAAAAGAAGGGAATGGGGGAGTTAGGTTTGGGTCAGTACCATGAGAGTAAGAAAAAAACAAAACAGAATCCTCCTTCCAGTAGATGATGAGGATGCCAACATGCATCCTAAATGAGATATACTCCCAGGAAGAAAAGAAACATAACTAATGCATGTCTATTTTCTCCAGCCTCCAACTTGGGAGGGCTGATTTTAATATTGATGCAACAACTGCAGACATATAAAACCAACAGTTAATCGAAGGGAAAATTGGATCATTTGGAAGCTGTTTTTCACTACCCTCCAAGTTTAGTTCTGGGACTGCAGTTTCCTGCGGCTTGAGTCGTGACAGGCAAATCAATTATTGATAACTAAAGCAATCCACTCATGTATGAGAAATAGTATAGCAATCCTATATTCCAGAACAGATACACAAGTAATTATTGGTTATACATTTATCATTATTTGTTAATATAATTGTATTTGTATTAAAGGCATATTGGCAAACTTCTAGATCAGGGACAGGCAAGTGGTGGCTCATGTGATTTATTAACATTTACTGATATGTTTCCTCTACTGCTGCAGTTCAAAGTTGCAATAATATTGTTCACCACTAGATGGATACATGTTATAGCACTCCTGCACATGAATGAAACCATTACAAACAAGAACACTAATATATCATGATGATGGTGAAACGTTATGTTTTATCTGCTTTCATTGCAGCTTCAAATCTGACTGCACTAACTGGGAGTTTTAATGTATTACACTAAAGTCACTGTCATATAAAAAATAATCATTATATGTTTGTGTTTCACAGCAAACAAAAAAAATATATATAAAAAAAATTATATATATATATATATATATATATATATAATGTTTAAAAACTTCTCACACTCATACCACAAACTAAATTCAGACTCTTTGCTCTTACTTGTAACTGCACCGAGCGATCTCGAAGTCCTTGCACGATGGGATTAAATCTCTCAATAGCTCTCCATTCCCCAGCTGTGGTAATGGCTTCGAGGACCTTCTCCAAACTAAATGGAAACATGAAATGCATGAGTGAATGTTACTTTGATATATGTAAAAGGCTCATTAGTTACTCTGTAACTTTAACACAAATGGATCAATCATCGAGGAAACATTCAACATTACTATACTAAAGAAGTCATTGTTAAGCCTTTTTTTTTTACGTCAATGTTTGACGCCAATTTTATTGATCAAGGTGGTTTCGTTTAAATGACAACACTTGAAAAGCATTATCACTGATTGGGGGGGGGAAAAAAATGACATCAGAACTTACATGTTCTCTTCGCCCACAATACAGATGGCCGACAGCAGCTTCATCACATCAGTCATCATAGCGGATTGGGTGGGATCTATTGCTCTTGCTAATAATACAAGAGTTCTCTCCTCCCCAAGTATTCTATCCAAGCCATACTGCAATAAACAAGCACATGGGTAAACAGCTTTTCATTCATACAATAAATGATGATGATTATTCAGCATCTAATCAATAATCATTTTTGATAATTGCGAATCATTTAGATACCTTTTTTTTTTAAAGATTTAAACTGTTTAAATCAGGGGTGGGCAAACTCGGTCCTCGAGGGTCGGACTCCTGCAGATTTTGGATGTTTCCCTGCTCCAAAAGAGCTGATTCCAATCAACAGAGGATCGTCATCAGGCTTATGCAGAGCTTGTTGATGAGCTGATTATATATCAGCTGTGTTGGAGAAGGGAAAAATCCAAAACCTGCAGGACTCCGGCCCTCAAAGACCGAATGTGTCCACCACCCCTGGTCTAAATGCTCAAAAAGTTTCCATGTTGTAAGTTTTGACTTATCCCATGATAGTCACTCACATAAAAAAAAAGAAAAGAAAAAGAATGTAGTCAGAATATGTGAAATATGAATTCACATGTATAACGGAGGGCATGGTGCTCCACATGGGTTCAATTCCGGGGCCTCTGCTGTTTAATTCTATCTGCTGCCCCTAGGTGTCATCTTAAGAAAACAGCAGTTATTTTAAAGTGCTCCATAAACATAGAGTTTAGAATGAGTCATGGGAGTTGGCGTCCTTAGTGCGTTATTTGCAATGCCAAGTAAAGAAAAATGTCAACATTGTGGAATCTGTGTCTTTTTTGGCTCGTGACTGCCTCCCCTGACCTAAAGTGTAACTACAGTCTCTGTGTCAAGCTGGTGCATGGTGCATGGTGCACGGTGCGCGTTTTAGTATGTGCACTCAAATAAATTCATTTTTTTCTGAATTCAGGGTGAAGAGAGACGGATTCGATGAAAAGGCTACTTAGTTTTGTTCACCATTAAATGCTATATTTCTTAGAATTGGGGAAAAAAATAATCATATTTTACTTTTCAATAAAGAAGGGTTTGGCGAATGCGCATGGGAAACTGGCAGGGTTCAGTACCTCCAACAATGTTAAGAACTACGAGTATTCTCTGAAATATTATGTAACAACACAAAATGCTGAATCTCAAATATGTATTGTTATCGCCCACTTTTCAGGCACTTAGAATGTTTTGAAGTACATTTCAAAGGAAATCCATAATAGATTTTAGATTTTTTTTTATTATTATTACTACTATGGCTTTGTCTTGATTTAGTTTTTTTTTTTTTTACAATCAGTTGGGGACGACTTAGACACTGAAAAAATGGCTTGCAATAACAAAATATTTTGGCCATGCCCGATATTCATGATTTTACGGACTGGACAAAATGTATTTTTTTTTTTTCCTGAACTAGACCTCACTAACTTAATTATTGACTAGAGCATAACTTTGTACTCTTACAACTTCTATTCTGTATACAAGGTGGAAGAGTATGAAAGAAGGGGAAGGCAAAGCTGTAGACAGCTGGCAGAGGACACCAGTCTTTTGGGCATTGGGTACATTGCATTCCAAGATGTCTTTTGAGCCAAGGAAACGTCTGGACTGGCAGATAAGCCTTCAGGTAAACGCTAGCATCTGGCAGCTGTTGAGATGCAGGATTACATGAGACCTTACATTAAACTTTGTGATGGAGTGGCACTGGGCTAGAACCCAGAGCTTCATGTGCAGTGATGTTTTGTTCCTGTACCAGGGGTGTCAAACTCAATCCCAGAGGGGGCCAAAGCTCAAAGAAAATTTTAGGTTCTGGGCCAGTCAGGATAAACATTATTTAATGGGCTAAAATATTTAGGAACATACATGTGAAAACAGACAGGATGCAATATCATCAGCATAAAAATACGTTAAAATTATACAAAGAGATGAAATTGTGTAGTATGCCTGACTCAGACTATTTGCCATATGGACTTGAAAAAAAAACTTATTATATAAATTAACTAATTAATTTATGTGGGTCATAAATGGAGGTATGGAGGTAAATCTTAACTTTGGTGTATAATTGCAGTCCTAATTCTTTCATATACCCATGGGAGTACATTAAGCCACATTCTGACGAGGGGGAAAATGGCTGTTAGTGCATTTACCTTATTGTTCATGAACGCTTTTAGACATTGAATAACTTTATGCTGGTTCTTCTTGTCGATCCTCTCCTGCCTGGGGACATGAAATAAATCAAATTCATCCATATGATGTGCCACTTATCCCACTCACAGAGAAGCTGGAGCATATTCCAGCTGACTTTGGAGAAAAACAGGACAGGTATACCCTGAATTCATGGCTATTCAATACCAGAAAGACACAGAATGTTTCAGCCAAGACTTGAAATTAACTTGTTAACATATACTATGCGCTCTCACACTAACTTTGCATCTGTGCTTTCAAGTGCCTTAAAAAAAAAAAAAAAACATAGATCAAGCTATATACATATTATTTTAGATTTTATTTTTATTTGTTTTAACTGCTGTTTTTTAATTATTTGCAAGTAGACTACAAAACAATATAACATAACCAGAACACAGAAAGAAATTGTGCAAGTGATATCATGGAAACATTAATATATTTCCAAACAATAGCTTCCAGTTTCTACATTATTCCAGACGTGGTCATTTATGAAATCAAATTCCGTACTTTTCCATACTTGTGTAGGAGCCCTGATTATTGAAAAGGGTGAGGCATTTACACCTAAATTTGAAATCAAACACTCACTGTTTCTTGGTCAGCAATCTTTCCAAAATGTCAAATAACAATCCAAGGCCCTCATGACCGAAGCTTTGTACCCAACTGGAAAAAAGAAAAAACATGGCATATCACAAAAGTGATGATAGACAGTTAAATTAGGCAGTATGCCACACAAATAAAAAAATAAATATACAGCTTATACAGTACATACATGCATACACACACACACACACACACACACACGTTGTATTTGATGCTGTGAAGTTAGCTGACACCATCTCGCACTCGTAATTCATATTTTCATCGCGAGTCAAGACGAATCAGCCAAGCAATGGCTTGTATCATGAAAAACTCATGATTAGGCTCACTATAAGTCAAGTTGGGGATACAACGGTAAGAGCAATATCGCGATATTAAAACTGCCACAATATCGAAATTGTCATGTCACGATATTAAAAGCAGCACATATGTTAAAAAAGTAAGGTTGATTTGAATTTGTGCATTTCTAGCACCCTGTGGTGGCTATTTTTTTAGTGGAGTTTAATTTTCGCAAGGCATGTTTTGGCCCGTCTATGTTTAAAATCCATGCTATTGGAAAGATGAAGGGGAACGTAATATGCTTGTAAACCGAGTCAATATGTGTGTGTGTGGAGGAACTCAATGTGTGCGTGCATTAGCAAGTAAGTGCCTCAATATTAATTGTTATTAGAGCTTGTAGGTGGTTTATATGCATTGTTATGTACAAAACCAGAATATTGTGTGTGTGTGTGTGTGGGGGGGGGGGGGGGGTTATTAGTATGAGCCCTTTTTTTTTTTTTTTTTTTTTTACAATATTGTGACTTTCTATATTGCCAACCTCCCCACAATATCGTGATAACTATCATATCGTGACCTTCATATTGTATTGTGATGTTTGGATATCATTACATCCCTAAGTCAAGTTACAATGTACTATAAAATATAAAGGCATAACCAATGGGAAGATTTTCGTATCGTGGAATATCTTGAGGAATCACATCTCTGTTCCAACTATACAATAGTCAACCACTGCAACAAATGTTGATAATTTTTTTCATAAAATGCAGAATTTGTTATCTGTGCTAACTATAATTCTTAAATGGAGATTTATAGGAAAGATTTTCTAAATATTTACAAATAGGGGAAGTAACTTATGACATTTAATTCTAATAAAAACAAAAGAGTAGATACATCTTCATTTAAACAATGGGACCAATACAAGGTATAGGAACAAGTCTTTTTTTTCCTTTGATGTACCATACCTGACAGGATTGCTAGTAAGTGAGACACGCAGTGAGTCGAGGCAGGCAAATAGGCGTTCTTCCATCACCCCTGACTTAAGTTCTCCCAGGAATTCCTGAGGAGATATCTGATAGCTGCTTTTCAAGCTACCCTGGAGGAAGAAAACAAAAAATATTTTAAATGAAAATGGGGAAAGCAAGAGAGAGGGAAAAAATAATCTGACAAATATACTGTATGTAATATACTGTCTACTAGTAAAAGGAGTATCACTATAAACTACATAACAGGTTACACTGTGCTTACATGCCTGATATGAACCCGCATGCCCAAACACCCGTGCTTACATATAACACATCTTGGAGCGAAAATCATAAAAGTCATATGAAACTTACCGTTTTTGAAGCAGTACAAACATACTGGATGACCATTTCTCTCTTTGTATTCAAGTCCTTGTCTCTCAAGGGAGTCTTTTTTTCTTCATTCAAGTTCATGTCCTCCTAATATGAAAATGAACAAAGTTAGAAATACAATAAACATCTGTTTTTCTCTGTCCTATTTTTGTAGTACCCTAGGCAATAAGACTTTCCATTGCATGAGAATAAGTTAAAAATGAAAAACAATTGTGGGCTCAGCTAAACATCAAGTGTACAGCAGGCGTGACTTTGTCGCATTTTAGCAGCCTCATATTCAAAAACAGATTGCTTTATAATGTTAAAAATGTGTTTCTACACCTTGTCATTAATGTTGCTCTAAATGCTCAATTAAATAAATGCCACTACTCCCACCCACCTATGAGCATCAATAACCCCAAGCTGTCATGTTACCTCTAAGGGGCAGTTACAATCACAACATTTAAGTGTTAACATTAAATGAGTGACCTTGAAAATAAGTGTATTGAGGAATGAGTGCACTTTAGTACCATTAAAACGAAATACAGTACGATGCTGTATTTTCCAATATTGATATTAAGAATCTGTCTAATCTATTTGTATTAAAATGTTTTTTTTTCAGTTATTTATTATTGTTAAAAATAAATATTTTCAAAGAATGCTGATGTGATTTTTTTTTATGTCTGCAATAATAGTTGTAAAAAACGCGTTTTTCTCAGACAATAATTGTACACCAAAATCTGAAACTGTTGCACCCCTACTCCTGACTACAGAAAAAAGAAATTAACGGTTGCCCAATTGCTAAACAAATGAGAAGAAATGAAGACATTTTAAGTTCAAAAATAGTAGGAAGAATGAATGATATTACTTGCATACCATCATCTTTTCAAAAAGTGCCAATATTTCCTTTTCTGAAGTGATCTTCGATGAAAGTTCCTCAAACTGGGAGTTAGATGATGAAAATACAGACCAATCAGTGGTACTGTATTTAGAATGGGGTATGGCTGGCCGTTCCTTTTTACTACCCGGGATCCGAATACTTGCAAATCTGTCCAGCTAAAAGGGGGGGGGGAAAAGGAAAGAAAAACAAAATATAAATAAAGAAAAAAAGCGGCAAAACACAGTAAGTTAGTTAGTTCATATAAAGTCCATGTTGCATTCTGCATTAGAAAAAATTGAATTTGTATTGTGTGAGAAAAGCATAATTATGAGGAAAAAGCGTGGTTAGGAAGGGTGAAATAAAAATTTACAAATATTTTACTTAAGAAAGGGAAAGGATTTGCTTTGTTAATTAATGTGACGTTTGGCAATCAAACTGTCAGAATTTCGAATAATACGGTTTTAGTCATGTTAGTTGACAGTCTGCAGCCAAGAAAATGGAAGAACCGCTTCCGTTTTTCAGATCTTACCATGTCATCAGTGAGATTTCTAAATGGTAGGTGCTATGAATAGGAGACAGACAAAAACAATATGAAGCAATGCTGCCCTGTAGTACACAATCAACACCTGGAATGTATTAAACTCAGGGATGTGATTTGACCAAAGTGAAATTATCTGAAAATTTAGCCGGGGGTCTGGGGGCCGCTGGCACCCAGCTAGGTCCAGGGCAGTGCCCAGTGGGGGGGGGGGGGGGGGGGGACGGGCATGAACAAATAATTATATCATGACCAAATGAAAAGTAACTCATATTAGAGCATACCACAAATGTCTTTGTTATAGCAGAAGATGTTATCTGTCGGAGTCATGTGCATACACAATGAACTACTAAAAATAAAAAAATAAAAAATAAAAAAATCGATTTTTTTTTGGGGGGGGGGGGATAAAAAAAGCGGGATTCCGCGAATGAGCGGAAAAATCACATCCCTGTAAACTAGTCTACGATCCTTTATGAAAAGCAGATAGTACAGTACTAGTTAACTTAGATAGCCATGAACGTGGCAAAGTACAAATCCAGACTAGGATATTTATTTATCATGTTCAAGCATTTCCTTACAGGAATTATTCAAATTCCAACCTGATGCGCCAAGAATGATTGATGATTTAAGTGGATACATTTGTACTGAATCGGTTGGGGAAGCGTTAATGGTAGCCCGGACGCGGGGATGGGGCGCTTTCACTACATTTTTCCTGACAACTTTACTTTGAAATTATGGTATTTGTGTCATTTTTACCGGCTAAAGTTCACAGTACTAGTACTGCCGGTACTTGTTGCACTAATCACATTAAACATGTGTATAATGGCTGTGTGGTGAGAGAAAACCCAGAGACCTAGCTGAAAACTTCTTAGATTGTCAAATTCATCATAGTTAAAGTAAGATTTAGCAGCATCCGTATTGCCTGTAATGGCACTAAACAATGCTATAAAATAAAGCAGCAAAACAGATAAAGTTCACATTAAGCAGCGATGCCAATAAGAGCTAGCTGTTTTAATTTGTGATAACTTTTAATGTGACAAAAAAAGCCAAACCCGACCCAATAATGTTTAGATAAAAACTACTTAAACCACATTTAACATGAATTAAAAAAAAAAAAAGACAAACTCAATTTAACAGCTTTTTGAAAACTTTAAAAGTTTGTAGCCTCTCTGAGTTGTAACTTCTACCTAGACCTCAGAAAAATACCGCAGAGAACTAGAGACCCACTAGCAAGATAGATGCATTGTCCCACAGCTGTAGGAAGCATATGGATTAGTGGAAGGGCTCAACACTGCTAATTTTAACCTTTTATTTCCTCGAGGCATCAGCAAATAAAAAAATATGCCAAGGGGGGTATTAAAAACAATATTCCAAGCCAGACATAACAGTTGTATGACCTTCCTAAAACAATAATAGATAATATATTTTTTTTAAACAATATTTGCACTATTAAGTACGATAAAAAAAAATAGAAATTCAAGTAAAAAGACACAGCAAGTGCACATCAAATGCATGCATATACTGTAAGTGTATACCTGCAACAAATAAGAGGAAAACAAAAGCAGCACAGTACACAGAAATTCTACTGTTATGTTATGTGAAACTTACAAACTTGGGTTTGCGGTCTCCTTCTTCAGAGCATGGCGTACCAAGGTGGGAGGAGGAAGCAAGCTTCTTCTTATGAGATTTACCATCTCTTCCCGTTGTGGTTTCAAACCGCTGACCGTAAGTGTCCATGTTGTTGACTAGTTGTGCACATCTACTCGACGTTATGGCCTCGACCTGCATGTACAACACATCCTTGTCAAGTATTATTATTTTAAAACGCTGTCTTGGCTCGAGACACATACATAGGTTGCAGTCAATTGCATAAAGACGATGACACATTAAGATCCGTGGAGAATGCAAGGAAATTATGACTACGTTTCGTACAGAGCAACCGTCCGTGTAGCTGTCAACTAGCAGCTTCGCTACAACCTCATACTGGTGGTGGCTTTACACGGCGCTAATCCAATTTGTGGACTGTCACGTCAACGTGTCAATTCTCCACTAACCTGGGGAAGGCGTTAAACAAACAGCCTCTCTGACTGTAGATATGGTTTATCTCTCCTGAATATGTCCAAGTCGGATAACTTGTAGAAATGCTGCGAACACAACTTTGGACAGACCCGCGCAAAGAGGTGTAAAATCCTCCTGTTTGAGTCGACCAATAACGTCCACCGAATAGTGGAGGTGGGACCAAGATGGGACGAACTCCTCCCTTTTCTGGTTATATGTACATTTGAGTGGTTCTCAGTGCTGCCAATCAATCAACTTGTGCCGTACAACACGGACCGGATGTGCCTTGTAGCCCATTTTACGTTAACCTGGCGCCCAAGGTTAATCTTACATTGCCACTTTCTAACATGGTTAAATAGGATAAAATACTTTCGAAAATCACGCCATCTTTAAAGAATCTATTCATTAATGGTATTGATTTTTGTAACGACAAATGCAACAACAAATTTATTAGACGCTACTTACTATATAATTGTTTATTTAGTTCATTAAAACGTGCCTATATTCTTAATAACTTTAAATTAGAAGATTGAAAAGCGATTAGATGTAAATATTTAACATTTCCAGTCCCAGTAAAAACCGTGGAACTTCAATTTAAAATTATTAATAATATTTACCCAACAAAAGAACTTTTGAATGAGAAATTTACGATGGATGTGGGAAATTGTGTTTTTTCTGAAAGTTTAAATGAAGATTTGGATCATCTTTTCTTTTTATGCAAGTATGTTAAAAAAAAAACTATTTAATAAAAGCTATTGTTCATATTGGTGTACTGTAGACCAGGGGTCGGTGCTATCTCATTCGTTCAGCAAACCAACAATAAGCCTCAAGCTAAAATCCTAAACATTTTGGTTAGTGCAAATTACACAATGATGCAACAAACTGACATTTTGGTGAGTTGGATGTTTTATAGTTTTGTGTTACACAACCTAGTATAGCCAGTCACCCTGGCTGAGCCAGGGTTCTTATGAAACATATTGAGGCTATCTAGAGCACTGATTTGCAACAATTTTGGAACAATATCAATGACTGTCTTAACTGGTTAAAAAAATAATAATAATAATTTAATACACATTATTTACATCACAAATAATGTATATTCGGAATATGGATGGATGTTCGTCAGTAGAATATAATAAGATGCTCTCCTACAGATGCACTTAAGAAATAAATACAGCTCCCTTTACCTTTCATTACACCATCTCATAAAAAGTCCAAACCTCTAAACTAAAATACATCAGTGACAGTCCAAAAACATAAATATTCATAATTATGTAATTGACATGACAAAAAAAAACTTATAATAAAATACATTACACTCACCAGAAATGCTGATGCAGACCTCCTTTCTTTGCTCCTGCCTGTGTGTGTTGGCTTAGGTGGGTAGAGAGTGTTCTTATTCTTAATCATCAAATGTTGATTCTTGATTAGTTTTTTTCGGATTTTGAGTTGTCTATGTGTTTCTTTTATTAATAAAAACATTATTCTTTTTTCGGACTGGTTTGGTTGTTTGTGTTTTTGTATTGTTTACACGTGAATATATTGCCATCTAGTGGATAAGATTAAAATTGCGTTTTGTGGAATAGATAAAAGTTAAATAATTTTAATAAAATTTGGACACTGAAAAATATAACTAAAGAAGATATGCAAATCTTTTTTAAATCTCTTTGCATGTATATTAAGAGAGATTTATATTATATGTATGTATTGAAATCATATTTATATTGAAATTGACACTGCACTGGGATTTGAGGCCTATGGAAATAAACCCATGATTGCATGTGAGGCAAGTAAACCCATTCAACCATCAATCAATTTCACAACTATTCTGTTTGTTTTATCTTTCCAAATATTAACGGATTTTGAATTTGAAGCCAGCAACACATTTAAAAAAAGATGGCAACTGTTACATTACCTTTAACAAAACTCAATACAGGAAATGTTTAGGAAATGAGGTCCCTCATTCTTGAAGCTTTGAGGGTGGAAGTGTTTCATTCTTACTGGATGGCTACAGTTACGCACCGCAGCAGCACACATTTTCATTGGAACCCAGGTCTGAAATAAAGGTAAGTCAGTCTTGTACTACACCCTGAGTTCACATTCTAATATCTTCATCATAAAATTATGTGGTTTTTTTTGATGCAGGTCACATGAATTCACTTTTTGTTTTGCTACTTACCTGCAGAGATGTTTCCATATTCTCTAAATCTTTTATTTTTGACTGTAGGTTAAGAAATCCCTAAATTCCTTTCAACTGTACACTGAGAAACATCCTGTTGAAAAATCTTAACCATTTTCTGTCTTTCCTTTCTTACAATTTGTTTTCACAAAGTGAATAACCTCGCCAGATACTTGCTTTGCTTGCGAGCGACTTAACTTTAGTTTCTGTACAACATCCCAATTTGGAGTTAATGCACTGCATTATGTTGAATGCCTTGAGTTAAACTTGTTATCGTACTTTCCTGTGAAAATGGCAAATACAAGATTTTAAACATCTTTATTACAGGAGGAAAAAAAAAGTTACTATGTCCAATATTTATAGTATGGCAGGTGAATCATCATTTCACTGTATACTCAAATCTAGAGTAATGGTGCTTCTGTCAAAATACAGTAATAAACAGCTATATTTTACACTCCAAAATAACGCATATGCTGTCAAATTAAAAGATCAATGGTGGCATTTAAACGAAATTGATTAAATAGTGCTATACAATTAATTTTGTGCAAGTGGGCGAGTTAACTCTTCAATAGCTCAAATTTGCCACTCGAAAATAGTCCTGTCAAACTACGGGGACTATATTAAATGTTTTTTCTTTTTTAAAACTAAATATCTGACCTAGCTGTATAGTATACAGCGATATTGCTCATTTTCAGACACCTTCGAAAGAAAGAGCAACGCTAAAGTGGCTACTGTTTTGAACTCTTTGGCACGCCGTTCTGTCTCATAATAGTGACGTCAGTGACGTTCAAGCTATTCGACGTAGCGGGTATTGTTATTAACCGAAAGCGATGTGTAGCAGGGTATAACGCAATTTGTTTTGTTTTTTTGTATTTGTATATATCTGTGTCGTCATATTCTCGTCTATTTGGACGACAATGTCCACTTTGGTGGAGTCCCTGGCCAACGAGGGCTGGTAAGTCGCATGGTAGCTAACATTGCTTCACAAATCAATAACTAAGGCGCCCAGTTGTTTTGGTTTTCACACTTAAGTAGAAGCGCAACTAAACTAAATGTTGAGTATGTGTAAATATTTGGTTTTAAAGCGAAATCGGAACCATAACGTTTTAGCTAGCCATAACCATGTAGCAACTGCAAGCAGGCTAACCACTGTGCTTGATATATACGCGCCAAAGAAATTGTAGTAGGACGACAAAAGACGCCAGAAAGCCCCGTGTCATCAAAACATTATATTAGTACAATTCAGAATGTTTGCAGCGGTTTAAAAGTCAGAACTTTACTGCAGCGCTCTGTTGAAAAGCGTGTGTTGGATTAGCTTCACAGGTTTCTTCGTTACGTCAAGTTCTACAGTAATAACACTGCTGCTATTACTATAAATAATAATAATAATAATAGCCATGATGATGATGACAGTGACGAGCTATTTGCAGTACTTACAGTACATTGAATTATTCCAAAAACATTTACAGTATAAATTGGTCAAATCTGAGTGGTGTTATTTCAGCCGTTGCTTTGTCTTGATAGCTACCACCTACCTACCACTAATAAAATTGTTTCACCAAAGTTTTTAAGACTGCAATTTCACCTTCCTCACAATAGAAAATGGATGGCAGGCTAATACAGTATACTTATTTCAGTTTATTCATTCTCTCATCTGATTTGTTTTTGCCCCACAGGTACCTCAGTGACGAAGGCATTGCTGAATTGAAAGGATCTGCTGAGAACATTACACCCAAGGATATTATTCGCATTGCACTTGACGTGAGTTCTACCGTCCACATATTTCCTTGTATAAACTAAAGATGTCCTGATCTCATTTCCCCCCCTTTCTTTTCCACTTGTGTCTGAGTCTTAATTTTTTAGCATCTGTTGAAGCCAATTCTGAAATGATATCTCAACAATGGGTGAAGATAAGATGTCACAACAGATGCACCATGCCTAAACTGTTCCCACCAAGTTGGGAGTATAGAATTGTCCCAAATCTCTTGATATGCTGAAATGTTCACATATTCTGGTACTAGAACTACTGCATGCTCACGATGTCTTGGGAACAGTTTTTTCGTTACAATATGATTGTGCACAAATGCACAAAACAAAGTCCATAAAAACATGGATGAGAGAATTTGGTGTGTATAAACTTGACTGGCTTAAACAAAGTCCTGACCTCAACCCGATGGAACGCCTTTGGGATGAATCAGAGCAGTCTGACATTAATGTGCGACCTCCCAAATGTGACTGGGAGAACGTTAAATAAATAAATTAAACAAAAATCCTATAAACGGACTAGTAAGTCTGTCAAAGTGCAAAGTATGTTTGGAAAGGCCACTTTAATCTGAGTATAATCAATGCACCGAAAATTTGGAAAAATGGACGGAAAGATCTGAAGTAATTGAGTTTTTATTTACAGTATTTATTTTGTGGGGGGGAAAAGTGACATTTTTTGGAATGCTTTTGTGTTAGATTGCCCATCGAAAATGTGGTTTTAAAAAAACACCTTCAAATTACAGTAAAACAGTATAAATTTCTCAATGTATATTTACAAAATGTCACACATTTATGTAAATGTCCATGCCACATTTTATTTTGAATGAACCTATTTCTTACAAAGGTGGTCATTTAGAAATATTTTTTGAACATTTGTATTAGTAGCCATGGTAACAGCAATTGTGTAACTGACAGTGTTTCCCACACCACGTTTTTTATATATAAAAAAATAAATAATAATCCGAACATTTTATTGTTTGTAGGGGTGTTTTAACTATTTAGATCTTTATTTGTTTTATCAGCCTTTACAAAGATGCTCACCACTTTATTTACACTGTTACATAGATCTCTATTTAACAATATGTTTATTATAATAGGTTTATTTTGGAGACATTTACCAATGGTGTGTAAAAGGCCTAATGATGTCTGGATGCAGTTATTTTTGGCACTGTAGTACACATTCCAGTGAAAGTAGATCATAAAAAAAAGAAAGCAAAACTGATGGTTGCAGGTGTCACTCTTCTCCATTATTTCAGTTAAGCATCTTTTCTTTTGCAGACTGATCTTAGACCGATTGGAAGAAAAATTCTGCCGTCCGATATCAATAGTGGAAGGGTTGAAAAGGTGAGTGAGCTGCAGAGCGTAACTGGCTTGCATTTCTTCTAAATGTCACTAGATGGCCCTAACACACCAACAAACATGAGAGATGCAGCCACGCTTCTTCATTCTCTGACTGTCAAACAAGTGGCATGTTAAAATTGCTGTTAGTCGATCAGTACATAATTTTTATGTGTAACACCACCCACACATACACACACACGTTATGCAGTTTGTATGAATGATTCTTGTTAAGAGTAAGAGTGAGTGCAAATTTAGCCTGCATAATACAGTTCAGGTTTTTCTCCCACTTTTCTTTCCTCACCCATTTGGCATGCATGAATTTGCATGAATTGCTTGTTTTAGAGGGCTGTTTAGTTTGTATTCTACAAGTAAATAGACCTGGAAAATGGACTCAATTGTTGTGATCATATTCCCAGTAGCTCAAAATGCAATGTTAAAAATAAATAAACAGTAAAATATATTTGCAGTATTTAAAAAGGAATCAGTACTTTGTTTTTCCTGTCAATTTGCTGCAGTTTTTTTTGGGGGGGTTGACAATGTCTTATCTTTCTGTATGGCCAGCTGGAGGGTCCATGTGTTCTACAGCTGCAGAAGTTAAGGAATATCTCTGCACCAAAAGATGTCGAGTCCCAGGGAGGGCTACGAATGCTGCGCCTGCAAATGACAGATGGCCATACCACCTGCGCTGGATTGGAGTTTAAACACCTGACCAAAATCAGGTGCTTGAATCCTTCTTCTTGCATTTTTATTAATGACGTTGAGTGTAACTATGCTCAATTTAATTTTGGAATGGCTTTGACTATTTTGACTATAATATAAATGTATATTTGTCTGATATATGTGCTACAGGTCAATTTGCTAGTTTGTTGTGCAGTACTTTCATGAGAAAATGTAAAATTCTGCCCACAGTTCATATCCTTCTTGTCGCCCGAACACATGGTTCAGTTTTCACGTTATCTGCAATTTCCATGCGGTGGCTGCTGATCTAACAATTCCCAGCCTGAATTATTTCTCTGGCCAAGCATTGGTGGCCTTGGAGACTGCTACCATGGTGACCAGCCTGTACAGGTGGAGTGGCTTGAGTGTAGGCCTTGACTTCCTGATGGATAGAAAGACAAAAGTAGAATGAATCCTCTCTTTACATACGTGGACAACATTGTTGTGGTAGGGGATATAGAAATAAACCACGGAAAATCAGACCATCATGTAATGATCCATGTGTGTAATAGTAGGAAGCACAGTTTTAGCACTAATGGTAGTGGTTAGCGATTTTATAATAGTGTTTTCTATAATGTGTGTGTGAGTAAGATGCTTTAAAGGATACATTCAGTTATATAATTATTTGAGTTACGCTGTCCAGACATTCCCTGTGCGTCCCGAATGAGTGAGGCAGAGGTCTGATGAGACGGGTTTTTAATTTACCACAAAAAAGGGTGAACATATGGAGCTTTTTTTTTTTTTTTAAACAATCTTTCCTTTCCTATTCTGCATACCTAATCCTATAGTCCTGCCCAATGCCATGGATTAATTTGTGTGGGAAAGGCATGAGTCCCTGGTAAATGTATGGTAAACAAATTGTTTTGTTTGTTTTGAAAAACAAAAACAAAACAATTGTTATCCTAGGGCATGTTTTATAAATCAGCGAGATTTCAGCGCATTCTGAAAACTTCCAGCTGTCTACTGCTTCCCCTCAAAGCTATACCATCGTTTGCATAACAAGAAGAAAAAAAGTCATAAGGTTTTTTTTCCCATAAGTTTGTTGTGAATGTCAAGTCAAACATTTCACAAACATGACAATACACCACAGTGCTTTTGATTTCAAATACTGATCATGGCAAGCCTTGTATTTTGTAATAACTGGGTCATCAGTGACAGCCATGGATCACTTTGTTCTACACTATAGTTGACAGTCATGAATCCTGACTCTTTTTGCTAAGATTGTCATCTGGTGAAAAAATAGCTGATATCTGATGTTTTGTGTGAAGGAGTCGTGCCAATGCTGGAATTATTTGGATTTGTATAAAAAATAAATTGCTATTGCAAAAACGTCCTACTGGCTCATGTTCTTCCAATAGGATGAGTCAAAATCAAACTCAACCATTTATTGAGCATATCAGCAAATGTTTAAAGTGCTTTCATGCACTAACGTCTCATTTGTTTTCTTTTCAGCCTTAATACCCCCCCTGGAACAAAAATTAAGCTCCTGGGTACAGTCCTGGTTAGAAATGGGTTTTTGCTCCTTGATGACTCAAAAATTGCTATCCTTGGTGGAGAGGTTGAGCACATGGTGGAGAAATGGGAGCTGCAACGTGTAAGGGTGGCTTTTAATCATTTCTCATCTTTTGTGGTTAAAAAATCCAAATAATATTTGTATATAGCATATTTTATGTTCATTGAAATAAGCACTGCCTGTCTATAACTTGAAAACCCTTTTAACAAATTTACTCCACCTGTAGAGTCTGGCCAAACATAGCAGAAGCAACATCGGAGCAGAAGGTGGGCCACCTCCTTTTTTGGCATTTGGCCAGGTAAGGTTCATCTTTAGGATCATCTTTGATTCGAATATTACCATTTTCCATATTAAAGTTGTACAATAATTCAATTAGAAATGAGGTTTTCCATAAAGCAAATAATAATGTAATGATGATTACGCAAAGGTAAATGCTATTACAATTATAAGCAACAATGTTGAGTACATTTGAATACAAGTTCAACCAACTTGGAAATATAGTTGTATTCAGTAATTCTTTATAATCCATTAAGGTAAATTTGATCCTGTGTCTTTCTGCAGAAGAATGAAAAGAAGGATGAGGTGGACAGTGAAGCACTTGACAAGAGAAAAACCCTTCAGAGTGTAGTCAAAATTGCCGATGAGAATGACGAGTTTGCAAAGCAACGGACAGCAGCTATTGCTGAGGTGGCCAAGGGCAAAGAGGTAGGGAAATCCTGAATCTGATGCTGACTTGCATTAACTGGCTGGTTGTAGACTTTAAATAAAATATATAGATATAGAGTAAAGGTGTGCTTTTATTTTCAGTGCATGTGGGCACCTGTGCATCACTAATATGAACCCTTGTTGAAACAGTAGAAATAGATACATTTTGCACTTCATGGGAATGCTGTTTTATTTTCTTCAATTACAGTCACCTTTAGCTTACATCCATTAATTTTGAATCTTCTTTGTGTACATACAATTTTGTGTTTCATTTTTTTGTTTCACACAAGCCGGTTTCCTCCTGTGGTTTAATTTTCCCTTGTTAGGGTCCCCGTGTATTTGGTGGAGGTGGAAATGCAGGAAGCAATTTATCCGCCACTGCTTCACGGAGCCGTGACAAGCATAGGCGGGAAGACAGGGTTGATAGACATGACAACAGACAAGATGGAAGCTATCGAGAGCTGGTGAGAGGGTTTGATTTTAGTCAACTGTTTAAGGCTGTTTAAATAGGGCATGTACAATGTATGTAATTAATTGCACCTGGATGATCCACTGTAGCTTGATATTGTCTCGTAAAAACATATTGAGTACTTTAGTTATCGACAATTCGAGGTAAACTAATGTTAAGCAGCCTGTAGCATTACACTGCAGCTGATATTTTGTTTTGCTCTTTTGGGATGGCTTCACCAATGAACATTCTGTAGCCTACCTCCTTCAAACAATATTGTTGTTCTGTTTCTTATGATGCGCGCAGGTGGATGAGCGTGCCCTAAGAGACATCATAGATATGGGCTTTAACAAGGAGGCAGCCCGACAGGCCTTACTGGATAACAACAACAATATTGAGGTGGCACTCAACAGTCTTCTGTCGGGATCTTCTGGTAGCAGATCCAACTCTGTGGTCCCAGACAAGCCTCAGCCCAGAGGTTTGTAATTGACAGACATGCCCTGAAATATATTGAATTTTAGTTCGGGATTGTGTAGCCTGAGTTGAAGATGGCTGCTTGTTGGTAAAATATGGAAAATTCTGGGCAAAGACCGCATTTTATTGTTACATGTTATCGTACCCAAAACCAGTGTAATTTAGACATTGTGTAACACGTAAATTAAAAACAATACAATAATCTGCAAATCCTTTTCAACATATATTTAATGTAATATACCACAAGCCCAAAATAGTTAATGCTCAAACTGATGAATGTTTTTTTGTGTGCAAATATTCTCTAATTTAGAATTTAATGCCTGTGACATGTTCCAAAAATGATGGGACAAAAAGCAATTAAAAACAAAAACAAACAGAAAGTTAAGGAATGCCTAAAAAGCATGTGTTTCGCAGGTGAGCAGGTTAATTGGAAACAGGTGAGTGTCATATTGCGTATAAAAAAAAAAACATCCCCAAAAGGGGCCGTTACGGGGTGCGGTTCACCTTTTTGTGAAAAACTGCATTATCAAATAGTCCAACACTACAAAGACACTATTTGTCAATGTACAATTGTAAAGAATTCAGGGACTTCATCATCCACGGTCAATAATATCAAAAGATTCAAAGATTCTGGAGAAATCGCAACATGTATGAGGCGAGGACCTCATGTGTTACTGCATTAAAAACCCTCAGCATTGTGTAAAGGATACTGCCACATAGGTTTAGGTCGGAACACTTAAGAAAACACGCACGGCTGTCAATTAACACTCATCAATTGAATATGAATATTGAATATTGAATATATAATATGGTATTGAATTTGAATATGAAATATATTGTCTTTGTAGTGTGTTCAATTGAATATTGGCTGAAAACTTAATTGGACTTTGGGTTTGTATTATAACTTGAACTGCTCTCAAGTAACTTGTCCATAATATATTGGTATTTGGGGGGGGGGCTGTTTAGGCAGAGGAAGGGGACGAGGCCGGTTCAGAAATGATGATGAGGAGGCAGCTGGAGGAAGGCCCTCTGGACCAAGTACTCTTTTTGACTTCCTGGAATCCAAGATGGGTGTTTTCTCCATTGATGGTGGGTAAAATTTAGTGATCCACCCCCAAGTCTCAAATCTCTCTGAATACCACATGAATGAGCTGAGCAAATCATGACATATTTTGTTAATCTGTACTGTTGATAAAAAAAAATTAAAAAAATTCTGCACCCTTAAGACTTTACAGTGTGAATCGACTTAAAACAAGCTTTTGACTGTTTCATTTTGATATGCCCAGATCACATCTATGGGTTAATGTATTATTTCAGTCGAGTTGTTTCATTCGTTTGTAATAAATGCAACATTTTCTTTTAATGTTTGTTTTTGAATGCTTTGTGTTTCAGAGCCAAGGAGCCAGGCCCCTCAGAGACATGAGAACAGTAATTGGCTTGGCTCCGACTATTACTCCAAAGAAGCCTCTCACACAAAGTTCTCCTCACATAATGATCATAGGCAAAAAAAGAATGACAGGCCACCCCGCTTCCACAGGGACACAGACTTTCCTAAACCAGGACAGGAGCCCTTCTCGAACTGTAAAACCTTCCAAACGTCATCAGTCCAGCAGTGGAAGGGTCAGGATAGGTCGTCACGGGTGACACCAGACAGACAACCGAGTGACAGGAAAGAGACTGATGAACATATTGCCCCTTGCCTCACACCATCATTTACTTGTTCCAAGGAAACTCAACAACAGATGGAATCAGTTGGATCTTTTCCACAGCGGTCAAGGAATGGTGATGATGGCGGGAGTATGGCTGGCCCATTTGTCAGGAGAGGGGCAAAGGACAATGCACCCTCATCTAAACTGGTGAATACTTCATCGAATGACATCATCCCTGACCCTAACTTGAACAACTTCAGAAGAAAGGGGAAAACTGACCGACCTGACTATGTTGTGCGCCAAAAGGATAGTGTGCCACCAAAAGGAGGAAGCTTCCGAACGTCCTGTGATGTTGAAATGTTACAGGGTTCACAATTCCTAACAGGGGAACCATTTTATTACCAAAATGGAGGCTCGGTACCCATAAGAACTGGGCCAATCAAGCCAACCAGTACACCTGGTCCTAACTATAGGGAACAGCCTCCGAAGCGGAACACTTATAATAATGCCGGACCCAAAAGAAAGTCTGGGATGGGTAAAGGTCAAGGTCCTCGAGGCACAATGAAAAATATGAATGTTGATCAGACATGGAAACCTGGAGATCAATGCCTTGCTCTGTACTGGGAAGACAGTAAGGTATGTATTGGCACCATTCATTCGAACCTTGGCAATTAGGTGAAAAAAACGACAACAAATTAGTAACATCTAAAATATTATAGTAAAATAAAAGCAAAAAAAAGAAAATAGATAACTGCTGTCTCTGCTGCGCACACCATGGCCTCTAGGGGCCAGTGTGGTGCAGTGCAGGCATTCATATAAAAAGAGTTGAAGAAAGTCACAATTAAACTTTATAAATATAACTAATTTTTCACAGATTAGGAAGAATACCTGTAAATCCATCCTGTAGCTTCTCCGTCAATGGGGTTTTCCATTGACTGCTAGAAAGCTGGCAATATTTCTAACACAAAGTACGTGCTGTGTTTAAATGTTTATAATTATTTTTGATGTCAATTGTTTTTCTTCAATCATCTCATGATTGCCATAAACCAAAATTGAACCCACGCTGAAATTTCTATTAATTGCCCAGCCAGATTATGTCACAAAGTTCACTCAATTCTCCATCTATCACTAGCAGAGAATATTCAACTACTACTGCTGTTTAAGGATATATTTGGAATCGATCCAAAAATGGTGTGTGCATATAGCAGGTGTAGACAGTGTTCTTCATTTGCTGAGATTAATTTAGATTTTGCTTTGTCTTGGCATGTGAAAAAGTTCTACCATGCCAGAATAGATGCTGTGCATCCATCAGGCTCAACAGCTGTGGTCGTGTTTAGTGAGTATGGAAACTGCGAAGAGGTCCTCCTCCATAACCTCAAGCCTGTTACTGCTGATATCTTGGTAAGGTTGAAAATGACACATTAATGATGAACTAGTACATGTCAGATGAGCATTGGACTGTCCATCTAAAATAGTGTCTAACTCATTTTGGTTCGAGGGCCTCATCAAAGTTATGGCTTCCCTCAGAGGGTTGTGATAACTCTGAAAATCTTATTAATGTGTAGTCATCTCAGTTACTAAAGAGTGTAATGGAAACTGAATGGAATAATTTAACAACTTTCAATTATGTTAAATATACTGTCAGGGGGAAGATGACGGTTACTATGACAGTTCCCTCGAGTTTCGCCGTGGTGGAGACGGACAGCCGAGGCGCACAAGACCAACACAACAGTATTACCAGCCTCCCAGGGCACGAGATTGATGGCAACATTTACCCTGGCTGGTGAATGTATATGTAATTGCAGGGTCTTCCCCTAAAACGTTTTTTTTTTTTTTTGGTGTGTGTAAATTTCAGTGTTTATAAAATGTATGAACTATGCCGTAACAGCGGTCTGAATTAAGGAAGGATTTTTTTATCATCAGATTTAACCAGTCAATGGCATAATTCTAACTTTGTATTAGTATGTCTAATACACAACCCATTTTGCAGGGTATTCAATACAAATCCTTAGTTTGAAATTGCATTACTGGGATGATTCATTGAATATAAAATGTTTCTTAAACCCCCTTAAAACTTTCCTTATTTGATGCATTTGGAGTGAAGTAATTAGCGTGAGCACATTTTAATTTCTCAATTCATTAGTCTTTTTCAATCAAGTTTTTACTGCCTTCATCAATCCCGAGTTTCCTGAACTCTGAAGTCTGCAAACTGTCAGGACATGGAGGGCTTTTCAAAGGGCTTACGATGCAAAAATAAGAGCAAAAACTGACACTGAGCACTAGATTTTGTGAAGCGCAATTACTGTAAATGTTGTGCAGGTTTCTTAAAAGGATGTATTGAAATAAAACCTAATGTATCCAGCACATTTGTTGTATTTTTGATTTAACAAATAATGTAGTAAAAGAAACCTCAACGGGTTTTGACTTGTTTGTCCCACTGCTCATCCGGAGCAAACAGCGCCACACTCTCATTTGTCTTGTTCTTTGAAGCAAATCCCACCGTGTAAAACAATCGCTTCCCCTGTAATTGAGATGGTTGCACTGCACAGATATCATTTTGCACATTACAAAAGGGATTGTTCTTCAAGCATTGCACACATGCCATTTGCACCGTGTGAGGGACAACTTTTACACATCAAGAAATATTCTGCACCTCGGTTCCAATTACACCCGCACCTGCAGCAGGAGACAAATGGACAATGCAGTAGAGTTCAGTTGAGGTTGCGGTGCTATACTATATCACTGGTCCAATAGATTTGCTTTATTTTCCTACTGATGCGCCAAGTGAACATAGATAAATAATTAATGTGTGGTAATATGGAAAGTTATCCAAGAGGAACTGAAAGTGAAGCTCTTCAAAGCATTTGGGGGGTCTGATTATGTCACGCTGTCCTGATGGACGCCAAGGACAGATTTGCAATCAGACCAGTAATATATTTAAAAGGTAGTCTATTTCGTTTTGAATAATATATATATAACCGGTAGATGGGTACTATTGGTTTAGACCGGATACACAAAAAGTCAATCAGGCTGTCTCATGTCTAATAAAATTCTGTCAAATAGCTAATGAACAAAAAAATAACTACATCGTAGACTGGTCGCCAGTCAAGCGCAGAGCATGTATCGGTTAACCTCACTCCACCTGCTCAGAAAACGATCGAACGAACCACTGAAGCATCAATGACAATATTTATGGTAGCCTATACGCTATTTATAGGGCTTGCGCATTAAAACAGTTCTGTGCGTCTTCGTATCTTCATCAGCTTTGCAACTTGATAACCTTCACAGCTACAAGAGAAATGCTTTGCGCCCCCAAGAGAGGTGACTAGCCTCCTTTCGTACAAAAACATCCCTTTTCTATGCCTGCTTGCCTCCCACCTGCTTCCCTCCTCATGTCACTTTTCATAGTCAATGACCATTATCTTTCGTTTTACCCGACCCTCCATCCTCACCATGGTGCCTTTTGTGGCAGTGATATCTGAACCTTGTGATCCCTGTAAATGTGGCCTTTCTTGTATCATTTCGACATCAACTTGAACAACACAAACCTTTCTTTCCCTTCTGGAGAGAGAAGTCAAGTTGGCCAGAAACAAGCTTGCATCAAAGTGACTGGAAAGTTTGACATTACATACACATTTAAAGCTTGGAAAAAGTTAGTGCCTTATCGTAATAAGATCATCTCTTTTTTCTAACTCTATCCATTTCTGTACATTGTCAAAATAATTCAGTTAAAACCAGTTTTCGTACACTATAAAGAGACTACTAGTCTGGTCTATAAAATTGTCAATTTTTTTTCTCTCGCTGTCTGACACAAAATCGGAATAAACTTTTTGCCTTACGTCAATCATGTTACCAATATTTGCCGGAATAATTACATCATTTTTTTAAAGACACAATTTTTATTACTTCAGAGTAGGCTACATTTAATCAGTATTTGGTACTATTGCCTTTAATGACGCCATGTATGAATAATAAGCATAAAATAAGCACAATCACATCAACTAGGATCAAATACTGAATGCAATTCTGTCCGCGCTCATTGATGTGAAGTAAATACATGCAAACTTTTTAATCCACCACAATAAAGCACAGCCACGCTTCTGGTTAAAGTCCGTGTAGTATTCCAAACAAGTGACTTCATCTGAATGCTTTGTTGACATCTCTTGGCCAATGCCATTTGAATTGCAAAATGTCACTCATGCAGTGAACACTGTAACAGATGCAATGTTGGACAAAACACAGAAACATTTACATACAAGTAACCTGATGTTGCGTGAACCTGGGATACGGTAGTTTACCTCGTTTGAATTTGTTTTTAAACATATGGCCAGCAAGGTCAAAGAAACAGCAATGTCTCGTCCATCCATTTTTGGGCCTTGTGTCAGTCCTAACTACTGAAATTAGTCCATCTTTGGTCAACACTAACATCAGTGAGATTACGGGGATTATTTGGAATTATTGCATTAAATCAAGGAAGAGATACCCCTCTTAAGCGGAGGATCACAGAAAGCTCTTATTTCTGTAGGCCAAAATGTTGTCGAGCGCTGTGAATTGATTTATTCGATAGGCTGCTTTTGGCACACAATCATATTTGGTGCATCGTCTTTATTTACAGTGATTGTTAAGAAAATCAATTTATACCATTAATGCACTTTTTTTTATGAATATTTGTCCAAACATGACCATTTACTAATTTTCTCCCAAAAACGTATACATATGTTCTATTTTAAACGGTGTACGTGTCCCAAAGACGTATTTATACGTTTTATGTTGTTTTTTTTATGCTAGAGCATACAAAAGGCTTTAATGCAGCCTCTCAACTGTACAAATCGGTTGAAGCAATGTAGTTATTACAAAAACATCCAACAGAGTAGAAGAGATCAACCAGGGCCATGTTGAAAACAAGCATATTTTTTAATAATGATGAAACGTAGCTATTTTCTAATGCTAATTGCTGCAAAACGGAAACAGATATATACATTTTTCCTGATGAAAGAAGGAAAGAGACTCAAATTTTTCTTTTGGTAGGTTCCATGTTTTTTTCGCAATAGAACACAATATTCTTTGGGTCTTGCAAAATCAGTTAAAATACAGTAAAACAGCCAGGAGCGAAGGGGATTGCTTCAGTGAAAATGGCTGGGAGTGAATGAGTTAATGACCCCATAATGATGCAATAATAACATAAATGGACAAAGTTTTGTGGGATGTAAACCGTGTATGTTTCCACAGCAGAAAGGTTCAACACATAATGAGCAAGGTACTGGCTGCTTGTCAAGTGGTAATGGATGTTTTCAGTGTGCATCAGACCGTGGCCTTTCACTCCAACACTCTGCCAACATTTGTTGCCAAGTACTTCTTGTCATACTCGTAACACATGACAATCTAATGGTCAAACAGGGCCTGTTAGTTTGACCATCCACAGTGTGGACGAGAGGTGAGTGATGAATCAGCAAGTGGATATTGATCTTCACCATAGCAAGATATGCCTCTACACAGCAAAGCAAACAAAGTAAAGCACCTCTCACTCACTTTTATTGTCTCGCTGTTGCTGCACTTAATGGCTCCAACACCACATGAGCAAGAACGATTGAGTCCAGGTAGCATGATTACTTTTTGCTTCTTGTCATTAGCGTGGGTTTGTTTTTGTGTAACTCCCTGTCCACACTTTTTGATGTCAGCCCAAATGTAGGGTTGATATTTTTCCCATTATGCATCCATTGAGTTTTGATTTTAACAGAAGTGTCATGTAATGAAGTGCAAATATTTCGTAACCTTAAGTAGACATTTTGTGTATCTATACTTTAATCAAATCTCAATTCAATTAAATCAATGCTCAGGCATGATTAAAGATGTTGTGAATAAATGTTACAGTATGGAGGACAGTATAGACAAGCACTAATGGTCCCATGTTATTTTTCCTCTCATTGTAGACTCATTCTGCTATCTTTCATTCTGACTTCTACGCTTCAAGAAATAAACCTTTAAGCATCAAAGCTACCATTATGGGCATCTGGTTTGTGTGTTTCGACACAGAGCTAATATTACAGCAGGCAGGAGGCATGACAGCTCAAACTGTGACTACTTTTATGATCAAAGGAATGTGAGAATTGTTCCGCAGCAGAGAGAACCGTCTCAAAGGTGAAGGTTTGGAATAGAATGTTTTTATTTATTATTAGTATTTTTTTATTATTATCATTGGGCTTGCTCGGTGCAGTGAGTGTAATTAGATGTGGACACAGTCAATTCTCTTTTGCAAGTGAAATAGTGGACATGCAAAAGGGGAGAATTAGTTGAAACCATCTGTTATTAACAGAGCCTTTCCTTTTGTGCTTTTGAAGTGACAGACTAACTTAAATGCAACCAGATTTTCTGTGTTTTTAGAAGTGTCACATCCCTATTTGAAGGCTGTGAACCTACACACGTTTTTATTTTTTATTTTTTTACTTTCATTTTATGATTGTCGTTTTTGTTGGCTGTATTTTCTTATTAACCTGATGCTATTCATTTTTATATTCCGTATTCATCTTCTTTGTCCGAGTATCCTGTTGGAGCTTGGATTGATGTCTCGTCGACCCCTCGGCATTTACTCAGCAAATCCGCCATTCGCTGCTTTGATCTTTTCAAACGATAAATCCTAGTTTCAGCTTGTGTCTTCATGGAAGAGTCACATTCTTGACATACTGTCATCAGTCACATACTGTATAGGTCATGTTTAATCTTCTTTCAGTTTGGAAAGACATCAAACATCCTGAATTATTACACACACACACACACATATATATATATATATATATATATATATATACACACACTTTTTTCTTGACCCACTGACCTCATGGATGAACTTTAAAATGTACAGCGCATCTGTCCACAGTCTCTGATCGGCCATCGCAGTCTTTCTGAATTCGATATAAAAACATATCAAGTATCCGTTGCTTTAATTTTGATGTGCATGTGTCGGCAGTGCAAGCTAGCAAGAGCAGCGACTTGTCTTCAGTGTTGCCAACGTAAAGATATATATAGCGCCACCTCTACACACAATCGGATTGCGCTTTGCGTGAAAATAGATTCCAAATGTCCAAATTTAATTTAAGATATTTCGATGTCATCAATAAAGACTGGGGAAAGGATTTTTAAGTTAGTGAAAACTGTTGCAAAATTTACAAGAGTCACAGAAAGAAACTGTCATATGTTTAAAAAAAAAAAAAGGGGGGGGGGGGCCTCCTCCAGTCCTAGAGAAAAATAAAGATAGCCCATGCACACCAAATTAGGGTTCAGTGTGTCGTTTGTACTAATCGCCTTTGTCTGATGAAGCACAGAAGGATTAACCTTTGAGCGTTGGAGAGTGTCTTCGTGCACGGGTAAAAAATAAAAAAATAAAAAATCCTCCACAAACAGAGAGGATGGGTTTCTGGCCCCTCTCTAATACTAAGAGGTTTTTTTTATTTTATTTTTTTTAAAGCAGGGTTATTTATATACTCCTGTTTAAGGATACATATGGATTTTACAGGAGCATATGGTGAAGAGTCAAAGGTTCTCTGAAAACCAAAACAACTGAAAATGAAAGGGAAATAGTATTTTCACAACATTCAAATGCTTTTGTCTGTTTGACTAATAATTTGGAGAGTGACTGTATGAACTAGCCTACTGCCATTTGGCAGATGAGCACTGTCCCCGGAAGAACCCGAGACTAACCAAGCCACATGCCATTTATTTACCCTCCCACTTGTTCATACAAAAGGTGTTGTTGTAGTTTGTAGTTATTTGCACATAGACCACAAAACAATAATAAAACTTCATAAGCAGTAAGAGATTGTGCAGGTGATATACAACTACATAGTGTGTGTGTCAAAACATATTTGTGATTGAGAAGGCGTGTCTGAGGTTTTATTTAGTTTGACTTGCCAAACATGTTCTAAGATCGGATTTATAATTTGTTAGTGAGGTTGACTGAGCTGAGTTTTGAAGATATTGGTTCCGTAGCTGGACCCCACTTAGACATCATGGAAAATTGCCAGAGCGCCGTGCGGCACTTTGGGAGATGCAGCTGATTTGCATATTGTGTATTGAGATTATGAGCATCATCGCTGTTGAATTGACAAAAGGGCAGAGAAACCTGAGATGACTGAGACAGGACTGTGCAAATAAATATGCAGATTCTAATCCTACTGTCCTAAAATCAACTTCTCTGTTTTTTAGGGTATCATTTTTTTTTCCAGATCCAGACCCAGACTTGACTAAATTACCCCAAAAAAGTTTAATCAAATTAAACTTTGTCCACTTGCCAATCAGAATAGGTTAGTGGGGAAAGGTGAGAAATGATTATACACCGATGCTTCAGAATGTTTCCTGAAAATCAGCTGCACTTTTTTCTTTGCCAAATGTGGTGCACGGGCTTAGTTCCTCTTGGCAGAGAGAAAAGCTTCCTGAAATGCATGAGTGGCTAATATTAACAAGGAGTGCTCATCTGGCACATTAAACTTTGCAGGATTCAACAATTCAGCCACACAGTCAGACCATAAACGGTATCTTTCTCATTATTCCTCCCCAAAAGGGTTCCATGGAAAAGGGGCATCGATGGCTTATTTGCCTCAGTACTTCTTTACTTTTTTAGTCAGTTGGGCTCTCCCTGACATTGACACAACAGACACTGCATGTAAAATATATTTTAAAAGTAATTGACTAATTGATTACGCACCATGCCATAGAGATAAAACAATGACATTATTAACTGTGGGCTGCTTATTAGGCTAATGACTTGACATGTCACATGTAACAGACAGGTGTGTGAAAAACACTTTTCACAGACATTACATTTCATGATTGTTTTTAAGTCTTTTCTTTGCATTGTGCAATTGAATCAATTTGAAAATAACCAGGTTCTTTTGCTGTTTTGACTTAAAAAGAACAAAACAAAACAAAAATAAATACAAAACTGTTTACTAACACATGTCCCTTTTTTAGTGTTCATATGATCTGATTTACACTGCTAAAAAAAAAAAATTAAGGAACAAAGTGTTCCCTTAATTGTTTTTATTTTTTTTAAATATTTTTTTTGCAGTAGTCACACTTTGTTCCTTTAGTTTTTTTTTAGCAGTATATTTTGCAACGACTAAAAAAATGCATACTCTTTTGGTGACCTACTTTACCATAAATGAAAAACTCTTGTGACACATAGGAAAAAAGAATCACACACAAAAATAATTCACAAATCAAAGCCAAAAATAAATGTGTTAAGCATATGTGTGGTTTCCAGCCATGTAACTCATTAAACTTAAAAAGTAAAGATGAGAAGTTAAGGAAATGATTATCATGTGAGGGCAGGAATGTAATATACTGTTTATCAATTCACCACATCAGCCTTTACATGTGTGTGTATGTGTTTGTGCATGCTGAGGAGGACCATATTTGATATTATGACTTGTGAAATGTGGCCTCTCCTATTCATCGGAACAGGTGTAACCAAACCCGGGCCTTTTTGTTGTGCATTTTATTTGTTGAATTTCATGGCAGCCAAATTACAATCACCCAATCTCAAAATGGGTTCATGCTCGGGCAGATAACACTGTACAGTAATTACTGCCTGTCCACACTATTAACAATTTAATGTAATTTCAGACGGGCAGTGCTGGAGGGACAGATGGACCGATAGATGGTGCAGAAGGAGGGGGTGTCGTAGGGCTATTTATTGAGCTGGTTGTATAATGTAGGAACCGGAAACCTTTTACAGGAACCAGCTGTACAAGTCCTCTGTGGTTGCAAATAGTATTTTGTTGTCTTTCTTCAGTACACAAATATGTTCCTGCGTCAACAGAAGAGATTACTTGTCCTAAAGGTCGCAAAGAGCAAAGTCACGTCTCCACTGTTTATTCTGACTGTGCGGCATGGCACTGAAGATGCATTATGGCAGGAAGAGGTCACGTAGCTGCACAGTATTCCTGTCTGTTGGACCCTTTTCCAAGATGTTGAACGCTCCAAATAACACTTAAAAGGTAAAGGTTTTGGTGACAATGTAGCAATAAAATGTTTTTTTAAAAAAAGTTGTATGACAGTGGTTCTTAGACTTCTTACATATACACCACCTAAAAAATCAGGCTGAAGCGTTCAAAAATTAGCCAAAGGTTGTGTTTCAAAAATGTGTACTGTAACATAATGCAGTTTCAACAATAATGCTGCGCTCAAATATGAAATGCAAACATATTGAACTTAAATTAAATACAACTGAGCTGTACTTAAGAAATGTACTGTAGATGAGTAAAAACAACAACATTTTGCACAGTTTGAACATCGAATTCAGTGATCCTTTGATGTGCCACTAGAGGGAGCCTGCGTACCACTAGTGGTACGTTTGCCACACTTTTGAGAACTACTATAGAACAAAAGACAAAGCGAACCTCTGCCATTTTTACAAGTAAAATTCAGAGGTGTTGCCAGGGATAGGACGAAAAATTGACGCAAAATTAAAAATAGCATTTATTTTCCATGGAGCCTGTCAGCCCTTAGAATGGTCATCACTTTCCTCGCAGCACCGCAGGTGAAATAAAAAAACAATTGTGGGTAAATAATAAACAATAACAAATATAGTAACGCTTTCAGTTATTCACGACACAATCGTTAATCATAATTATCACAACACTCAACATGCATTTTTCATTCATTAAACTTCCTCATGCATTCATGTACTGAACTGCACTTCATTAAAATGTTTGAATACAGTTTGCTTGTAGGTGGTAAAAAATAATAATAATATGGAATTACATAGAAACTACTTAAATGTTACGCCCATGAAACGTTTCTCACATTAATTTCTTCAAGGAAAAAATCTAATCAATTCTATTGAGCATTATTCATACTATCAAATATTTTGTCTTTTTTATTACATGTTACTTTTTATATTTCTGTGTCAACTGAATATCATAGCCCAGCCTATTTGTCAAGTGTAGAGGGTGGCCAGAGGTGATTACGAAGGATTACACTGAGCTGCTCCTGATGTGCTCCGTGCTTACATGACATGCGCTGGTGTGTGCTGCAATACTGTTTATAGCTTGTGACGCTGCATGTGTGTGTGAGTGCATGCACAGCACAGGTTTGTTTGCATATTTCTCTTCTTGTTCGAGCCAAACCCAAGCATGGCAAAAAAAAAAAAAAAAAAGACGTGTGGTACCATTGAATTCCTTACTTGGGAGGGTGCATATTTGAAACGAGTCCCAAATAATTTGGCTTTCTTTTACTAAATCATGTTGTTAAAACACAGAGATAAGTCAAGGCACAATATATACGTGTTTGTTGTGAACGCCCAAGCTGTCACCTTTGCAGGTGATGACAGCCAAACCGGATTTTCATCTTTGGCTTTCATCACAAAAAACTTCAGACTCGCAAAATAGGAATCCAAACGCTAATATATAGTAAAATAAAGTACTTTAATATTTACTTTTTCCACTAACACTTTTTCCAATTTTACAGACACAATTGCACGTTTTTAGAGGGTGGTTTGTATTATATAACAACACAGACAATTTGAATGCATATGGCATCATGTGATGACCTCTGCTCCGTGTCAATATACGTAAAAAGCATCTTGCCAACCATGGCACCTGAACAGAACTGCTATAACAGGTTTAACTGTGAAGTTAAACAAAACCTCATGAGTGAGGCCTCTTGGTTGTCAGGTGAAAATGAACAAACAACAAACAGGCCTTTAGGTCAGTCCTCACTATGAAATGGATGGATCAAATTCCTCATGGACCTACTAAACAAAAAAAACAAAACAAAAAAGTAGTTAAAAAATAACTTTGTCATGGCAGACAATTCTGTGACATAGAAAGTCTTTAAATTTGTGAACAGTTGCCATTACATACATTTTGATAGTGTGTATAATCTTCCTCAATCTGCTAATTTGAAAGCAGAAATACAAAACATAACCATTTACTTCCTGTTACTTCCAAAATCCATGGTCACAATATTGCAAAAAAGACATTTAAAAAATATTTTCACATTCATACAAAAAACATTGTCTTCATATTACTTAGTGTGACAGCTATGACAATAATGTGGATGGTCTACAACATTAATAAAATGATTAACCGTTGTGCCTTATAAAGATGAAATATGTACATTCAAAGTTGGAAAAAAAGTGCAATATGTACACGATTACCTCATTTCCTAAACATTTCTCATTTAAACATGAATTGACAGAAATTTGTGAATGTAGCCATGTGGCAAAGAAAATCGTATTGCAGTCGTCTATGGACACACACTGACCACTGAAAACTATAGTTATAATAATAAATATATAATATATTAAATTTGAATCTCATAAAAATAATATCTTCATATGGGCATAATTTCTGCGGCTATAAGTTGGATCTCATTGTGTTCCTAATGAAGTGGCCAGTGAGTGTATATTGCGAATGTTTCCCCAGTAATGGCAAACAATGACCACATATACAGACCGAATAGAGCAAATTTACGCTCATTTCTCACAGTGTGTGTTGTAAACATAAGTGTAAAGACATGTGGATATGACATCAAATGTTTGAGACATGCTTTAACTTCTTGTTGTTGACCTGCATAGAGTCTGTCTTCATTTTCAAAGGTAACTCCACTTCTGATTTTGTCTTTTGCTTCTGAAATCTTTGTAAGCATATGCAAGCTGTCAGGGTAACAAGGGAGAAGAACAGCCCGATGCATGTCACCGAAAGGGCAATGAGGGCAGGTTTACATGGAAACGTGTCGTACCTCTCAGGTTCCTTCTGCAATTGGCCAATCTGCCACGGTCTATCCTCTATTTCGATATCAACCTCTCTGGTCAGCAAACTCTGGATGTAGCTTTCATTGCTCACGGTTTCATTCACAAATAAGTTCACCATGACTGTTGAGTAAAGTGGCTCGGGCTGACCATGATCACTGACCTTTACCAGAAGGCTATGGAGACCGCGGTTGCTGAGTTCCCTCTCTAACGTGATATTTCCGGTTTCCGGGTCAATGGAAAAAGACCCGGGCTGCCCTCCCTTTCTTTTTATGATACTATATGCAATCACTGCATTCATTCCTGTGTCGTTATCCACAGCATACACCTCTGTGATGGATGTTCCTGGTAGAGTGCTGGGTAGGACCAACATGTAGGACTGATTAGACTGAGGGAAGAGGACAATCGGCGGATTGTCGTTGACATCCAACAGTAGCACGGTCACCATGGTTACAGAGGAGAGCGCAGGTTCCCCGCCATCTACGGCCTCGATCCACAGCTGGTATGTCCCCTGTTGCTCCCGATCAAGTGAGATCTTGGCCCTTAGTGTGCCTCGGCCTGTGTCAATCATGAAGATGTCGCTCCCGTTGAGGATGGAAAGGGCCACCCAGCCATTTTCCCCAGTATCAGCATCCGTCACTGAGAGCACCCCAATTTCGCCGTAACCCGGGAAGTTCTCAGGAACAAAAAAAGTGAAATCCTTGTTGATGAAGCGCGGGCTATTGTCGTTGCGGTCTTGCACTGTCACGACTACAGTGGCAATCGACTCCCTCCTTGGGGTGCCCTGGTCCACTGCTCTCACTATGAAGCGGTATGTTTCCTTCTCCTCGCGGTCCAGTGACGTGGTCACACTCAGGATGCCGGTCGCGTGATCTAAAACAAAGATTCCAGGGGCGTCGCCTCCAAGGAGATAGATGACCTCCCCTCGGGCTTCGCTGTCCTGGTCTGTGGCATGGAGCTGCGTGAGATAGGTGTTGGGCGGATTGTTCTCATCAATAGATATTTCCACTAAAGACTGCTGAAAGACTGGAGCATTGTCGTTTTCATCCAAAATCTGCACCTTGAGGAAGGTCTTGATGACGAGGCCTTGACTGGTTTCAGCAACTACAATGAGCTCATAATCCTGTGTCATTTCATAGTCCAGCGGCTCCGTAGTTTCAAGCAAGTATTCATGTTTGACCAGCTGATACGGTCCGATCCGAAAAGGACCTGCGCCCTCCAAATGGCAGTCCACCATTTGACCGGTGTCTATATTTTTGACGGTAAAAAAAGCAATAGGAGAATACACCGGCTCAGATTCCTTAATTGTCACCACACCATCTTTTTCCTGTGCGATGTATCTGGGAAAGACTGCAGGGGGACCCATTTGAACTTTTATCAAACGAATAGCAACAGTGGCAACTGCGGGAATACAACCAGGTCCATTTGCCAGAACAGTGAGTTTGTAAAACACGGCTGTGCCCGTGTCTATTTTCCCTGCTAGTTTGATCACCCCTGTAGTTCTGTCCAAATGGAACAAGCTTCTGGTCTCCTTTGGCACGCGCTCACTGTAAGCATAGCTGATCTGAGCATTTGCATCAAGGTCAGGGTCAAAAGCATGTAGACGTGCCAAATGTGTCCCTTTGGTGGAGTTGCCATGCAGAGTTACATTAAGGTGTGATTCTGTGAACTGGGGGCAATTATCATTCACGTCTAAGATGACAATTTTTAAAGTGGCGGCACCAAGTAGAGGAGGGGTCCCGCCATCCTCTGCGATGATATCTGTGACGTATTCAGCTTGTGTTTCTCGGTCCAAAAAATCCGTCACGATGACGAATGGCGTCAACTCGCCTGCTTCGTTTTCTTCAACGTCCAGCGTGAACACGCCAAAGTCGCTCACAAGCCAGTAGGTCTGCACACCGTGAAGACCAAGGTCCGGGTCAACCGCAGACTGCTCTACGGCGTAGCGAGCGTTAACGGGCGTGTTCTCCGGGACGGAGATAACAATCTCATCCACAGGGAACTTTGGTCTATTATCATTGACATCCTCAATGATGATCTTCACTTTGATGAGTTGAAAATATTGCTGAGGAAGCACAAAGACATCCAATGAGAGGTAACATCCGTGCCTGTTTGGGTTATAAGGGCAAAGTGTCTCCCTGTCAATCTCTGTAGCAGATGTAAAAAACTCTCCAGTGATGTTATTGAGTGTCACATACTGTTCACTGAGCCTCTTTTGAGCCACGCTGAATAAATAGGGAGGGTCAACTGTAAAATCCAAATTTAAGTCCACTCCAATGGCTCCTATGAAGGTCCCCTTGGGTAATCCCTCCTTTATTCTATAGATGAGTTCTTTTGCTTGACTGAAGGTTGCAAAACAGGAAAGAGGGCCGGTGTAAAGCAAAAGGATGACAAATCCCTGTAACACAGGATAATCATGAGACATTTGAATAAAACTAAATAGAGCAATCTATATTACAGCTAAACTAAATTGTGTATTCTATTTGTAAAGTTATACATGCTTGTCAAATTCTACTCTAAAGTTTGATAAAATAACACTTACCCATATTTCCCCTCTTTTGCCAAGTCCAAGGACTTTTCTGTTGAACATATTTATAGTATATCCTATTCCAACTCTTTCCACTTATAGCAGGAGGCGTAGCATTTTAAATAAGCGAGGCATTTTGAGCCATGCAGATCTCTGCTTAGTCCACAGCCTTCTTGCTGTCTGACTTGAACCACTCATTCATCCCAGTGCTGGCTCAGGACACTCCCACCATATGCAAATCAGTCCCATATGCGAACCAATGAGGCCTATCGGCCACTGAGACATCTGCAGTTCACAGATTACCTTTTTTTCACATGCTTTTAACATGCATCATCACACGTCTGGCCTTTCTGTGCTCGCTCGTCAATGCGAGATCCAGCACGGTGTGTCTGTGGCTGGTTTATGAATAAGCACACGTGAGACTGAAAATATAAAACATACATACAAAAAATATTGATTTCATTTGGTTAGTTGAGAACAAACCCACAAACAAAACCAAAAGGTAAACGTATGGTCATGTGATTAGAATCGATTGACAGGTATCACCTCTCAGGCAATTTGTTGATTAAATTAACGGCAAAAAATGATCTAAAGGCAGATCTTGGCATCATAAATAGTGATATGGTCTGATTCTGGATTGAGCCTTTAAATAATTCAGCCCCCTAATCCCCATGTGTTCTAAATGCCAGGCCAGCTGTTTGCTGGGATTGGAAACATACTGCTGAGAGAAAATGATGATTGAAGTCCATTGGAAATAAACACGCGCATGCGCATACACACACACACACACACACACATTATCTGAATGTAAATAATCAATGGATCCCTTTTCCTTCAAACATTTTAATCAAAGCACAACACGAAAACATTATTTTAAACAGTGACTTGACAGTGTGGAAATGTTGCTGCAAAGTTGCTCTTTTTTTGCTTTTCTGCAAAAATATTCTATATATTAGACTTTTTAAAAATAATAAACCAACATTTTATTCCGTTTTTTTTTTTCAGCTGCGAAACTTTAATTTAAATATTGTGTGACAGTATTTTATTAATTCTGTATGTCTGGGGAATTAGAGAATTATAAAATACAGATGTTGAATTTCTGTAATTAAAAAAATTAAGTAAGTAAGTAATATGACATAAAAGTTCATCCAAAGAGTGAATGCAGACAATTCAAACAATTGTCGAGCCATATACAGCAGATGCAAAGATGTCCTGGTTCAGTTAACATCCAAACTGGATAAAAGCTGTATGACGACTATTTGTGCTTCCTGGAAACGTAAACTTCACATTTAGTTGATTAGATTACTCTGTTTAAATACATATCTATTTGGACTTATATAGTACAATACTATTTGAAAACATTGGCGACTCCTGGGTTAAAAAAGGAAGTTTCAATCCGGCCAAGGGCTTTATCACTTATTTGCGTGATTTGATTCTGTGTGAGATGAGGCTGGATAATCTCTTCCCAGATTTCCGAACAGATGTCTTATCAAGGATGGTCTCCTCTTTTAATCAAAGTGCTGCTAAGCTAGCTTGATAGCTGTCAGTGACACAACTTGTGGCTGCTAAGATTGATAGGAGCACACATATTAGCTCTACTATGGCTCAACAGTAGCATCAAACCTTTTGGGCAATATTTAATTTTTTTTTTTTTAAGAAAAATGGACAGTCCAGTCATTAAAGCTAATTAAATGGGTTGTTCTTGGCTACTGGTGACTTTGCAGTGTGATAACTTTTGGGAATTTTTTTTATTAAGTTATTAACATTAAATCAGATCATGTTTAGCCCTCTCAAACTCGTGTTGTTCGAGGACAAATACCTTAAGAAATTAACCCTTGATGCAGTGTTTCACATTAACTTTGATGCAGCTTGCGTGAGATCAATTCCTACTCAATGCCCCATTCTCAATAGCTTTGTGATTGACTGCTGATTGTTAGGATGTTGTCTGCCTTTTGCCCTCAGTTGGGATAGATTCCAGGCCACAGCATGACCCTGAAAAGGATAATCACTATACTATAGACCAATGTTCACTGCGATTGGCTGGCAACCAGTCTGAAGGCAGCTGTGATAGGCTCCAGTGCACACACACCCGTGATTATACCGTACTTTTTTTTTTAATGAATAATATTTTTCAGTCCAGTTTGGAGGGATTTCCTGCAGCATACCTGATTATCTAACACTATGTGACTTGGGAATCACTGATATAACTTGTTTAGTAACTGGGAGACATATTGTATATACATATACATATAGTAAACCAGGCAGATGAGGCAAACTTATAGTTCTACTTAACAAACCTAAACATTTTTTGTTAGAAATGCTCTCAAAGTCTCAATGTTGAATGAAATATATTTTTCATATTTCTTTTCACTTTTACATGCATTATGCACAGCGTATCCACATATGACTACTTTTTATTGTTCACCGCTGCATAAATATGCAATGATCGAGTCCAGAGGTGTCCAAATATTTTCATTTGAGGGCTGCATACAGAAAAATGGATGAGGCTGCTTTAATATATTAAACACATTAAAATCAAACAAGCATTAATATATATATATATATATATATATATATATATTTATATATATATATATATTTTTTTTTTTTTTCTATAGTTATTTTTGAAAATAGCTTTCAATTAAAGGTGATAAGACAAATAGTTTCCAATATTTTTGGGGTGGCCTCAGCCCTATATCCCACCAGACTAGATCCACCCCTGCAAATCCAATCTCCACATTCACAACCAAAAAAAGAGCAAGATCACTTTTTTTTTCAAACGGTTACTTGAGGGTCACTAATGTTCATAAATCAGACTGTAACACAGAGCAGAAAGTGTGTGTGTGTGGGGGGGGGACATTTATTTCTAAAATTGAAGTGTTTTGAAGAGTTGCAAATAATGTATTTTTATCTTTGCATACCTAGACATTCTCTACAATATAGTAGCCAATTTATTATTATTAGTAGTGCCTTTTTTTCGACAACCTCCGCTCTCACTTTACCCACCTCCACCTTTTTTTTTTTCTTTTATATCCTTGTGAGCCATGTCAAATGTTATTTTTAGTTAATGCTGCGGGCCCGCTTTTAAGATGGACAGCGAGCCACAAATGGCCCCTGGGCCAGAGTTTGGCTGATCAGTGGTTAGGTCTGCCCCGAGTGGTTAGGTTTGAACCTCTCCACCTATGTGGCGTTTTCATGTTCTCCCCATGCTAATTTTCCAGAAACATGTCTGCTTTAAGATAATTAAAGACTCAAAATTGTCTTCATGGTAATAGCACTCACCTGCCTCTCGGTTTAACTCAGCTGAGATTTGCTCCAGCACAGGACAAGTGTTGTAGAAGATAGATGGATGGATGGATTCATTTGCTCTGATACTGCCATCTGCTGGTTAGAAATATACACACTGATAATGTTCTTGGGCAACCTTACAATAAAAACGATTGCTATTCTGTTGCGCTGTCAGCTTTGTATGACGGATTTTTAAATAGACACAAATCCTGAAAACCTGCTTATTTTTAATCCATCAAGTCAAAAATGCATCCCATGATATGTCCGTCTTCTGTCGTCTTCAAGCAAACCAGCATGCTTTTCTTCTAGTCGGCTCTTTTCAAATGCTGAACATGTTCTGGTAATTTAGTGCAAAGCTTATCTTAACGAGAGCACAACAGAAACAGAGATGCCAATCTGCTAAAGTCATCTTGCGTTTGATTGACAGGCCGAATAGCAAGCCAGGTTGAGAGTAAAATATCAGAATGGTTTGAGTGTGACTATGTGAGTGAAGGCGCATGCTGAGAATGTCCCTGCCTGGGGAAAGTTGCTTCAGTGCAATGCATCTCTCACACAGCAGTCGCCAAGAAGATTACCTGCCAGGCCCACCAGTAATGAAGTTTCTATTGACTGAGCCCACCATAGGTACTTGTTTCTGTCTGCTGACTGTTTCAAAGTTTTAATTTAAAGTTTTTGAGTTCAATTTTTAAAAGAGTGTTTCCTGCAGTGTGTCAATTACCGACGGAAAACAATCGCAAGCACCTTAAGAAAGTCCAATTTAGCTTCATCTGGGTCCATAGAAAATCGCTTTTTGCTTGCTTTTGCTTTTTTTTTTTTGCAAAGGCTTTCAATGATTTTCTAGCTTTAATGGTCATTGGGGAGGTTATAATGTTAAGAGAATTTTCTCTTTAGCTTGTATAACTCTCAGCAGGAGAGTACAAAGCTCATTTGACTCATTAAACTTGGCAGATGGGAAATATATATACATGCATAGGGAACAAAGTAAGTAGCATAGAATTGAGAGGGTGTCATGTTACATTATTTTGATTATGTTCCATAAGAACCCAACATTTTCCTTATATTACTTTATGCCATATTGAAGCACGGAATTATAAAAAAATTTGGCCTTATATTTTATATACAATATAATTTGTCAGATCCCTCTTGATATGAAAGACCTCAAGTCTAGTCCCCTTGACGTTACAAGGGTGAAAGTTCAGACAGAAATATTCAATGCAATTTTTCTTAACCTGGGTTCGGGGAGTCAGTCTCAGGGTTTTTGCGCAGGTCAAGATACACGATCAACAGATCAACAAGATGATACGACCCGCTTGGCCAACATTGGTTGTAGGTGATCACGCTATATTCTGGCCTATCTTTGTATTTGGTAAGATCAAAAGTTGTGTGATTTCTTTATTATTTTAATCACGTCATACTAACTATGTCGAGCAAAAAATAAATAAAAAAAGTGGTTGGACGAATATGTGCAATATGAATTCAGATGTATTGTATAACGAAGCATATGGTGTTCCACAGGGTTAAATTCTGGAGCCTCTGCTGTTTTCATTGTATCACCAGTAAATCCTATACCTATGTCTTAAATTTGGAGAAAACAAAATATATATAATTGTATATGTTTTTTCAATAATGAACAGTTCAGTTCAATATAGTTAAGAACCACTGATTTAATGCGTCTGTGCTTTGCTAATCAGGGATTGCTTTGCTAAATCTTAATAGCCATGATTATTGCATGTGTCATATTATTTGTCAAATTGTCAGGTCCCTCAGAGTAATGAAAAAAGAAGAAGCTATATTATAGATATCTAAATAGCAACAGTTGTCACTGGGTATGCAGTAATGCCAATTGCAAGCAGTAAGCAGATCCAAGCATTTAACAGGGAAGACAGCACTGCACAGCTTTGATAATTGGATATGACAAACCTTCCTCAGCTGTTTGCTAATGCAACTGCTGTTCAGTGCGACATCATTAGGATGCTGTTGTTGTGTTGTTTCTATTCAGATTGCTGGAGTGGTCCGATGTGACAGCATGGTGTAGATGTTATGATACAATGAACTCGCTCAAGGTCATATCCGACAAGACAACATGGCAGACCAAGGAAGCACGGGGGGGAATAAACACCGTATGTCCTCTTTTGAGTCTCCTCCCTCCTTCCCTTAAGCAAGGACCTCTAACATACATTTGTCGTATCGTTCTGATTAGGATGAGATAAATCCTTTAATGATCCCAAGAGAGTGAATGTACAGCAATACGCTGCCTTGTTTGTATGATATTCTTTGCTCTTTGTGTATGCATGAGGTTGTTGTGCATGAGGACCAGCTATACAAAACCAATATAATTCTATGTCACCAGAGTCTCCAGGTGATGTATGTCCTCATGCCCTCTGGAGAGTTATGAGCGGAGTGGAACACAAGGAAGAATATGGATTTCTGGGCGTCCTTTCAATGACATCTTTATTACTTCTTTTTTGACAGTAGAGTGCAAAGACATGACATGACACTGCCAAGGAGGAGTTTGTATCTGTATGTGTGCATGTTTACCAACACTCACTTGCTACAATATCAGACAAAGCTGCTCAGGGAATCCAATGCAAGATTCTTACTTATAAGTCCAATTTTTATGGACATCACTAGATTAAAATAGTTTACCTACATCAGTCCTTCTCAAATAGGGGGGGTGCTCCCGTAGTACTAGAATAAAGTGTAATTGCACATCCACTCCAGTAGGTGGCAGTAGCGCTTTAATTGTCACAGAGTGTGCATGGTTTATTAGTTCCTCTGTGATGGAGTACAAAGTACAACAATTTTCCGAACAAATTAACATTATTTTTTGACGCAGCAGAGAGTTTGGCAAATTGTGTAGACCGTGTACCTAATTTTGTGACCAGCGAGAGTATATTGGGTTGGCTTTCATTACAAGTCTTCCCCCAAATTGTTGATTCTGCACATGAGAAAAGAGAAAAGGTTAAGGATAAATTACACATGATGAAAAGAAATGGAAGCGGAGAGGAGTTTTGTGAAAGAATAGGGCATTGTGGAGGCGGAGCGTTGCGAAGACAGGGTACTTTCTCTCCCAAGGGTCAAGCTGTCAGACTGCCTTGGTGTATTTGCTGTCCACCTTTCCACTGTGACCTTACATTAAGCCAAGGGGAAAGGAGAGAGAAGCACATAGGCTTTTCCTTGACCTCACATCTGACACCTCTCTGTGACACGCGCTAACCCATCAGTGTGTGCACTTGCATAAAAATGGTGCATTTCTCAAGATCGGTTTTCACCACCGGCTTGAGTGTGGAAAAGCAAACCTCTGGGGACTGCTTTACTGATGCCCGGTTTGCTGCCTCAAAAATTAAAAGTCTTAAAGTGTTTGCTGGCATATCAAATTTGATGGATATAAAATAAACAGTGACCCTTACCCTCTGCAAATGTAAACATACATTTGTGAGAATTTCAAAAAACATAACTTTTAACTGTGGGCATGGGTTTTCTTTCTTTTGATATTTTCCTTGATTTGTTTTGCCCCATTATGGGATGGAACACAGTCGACTCTCAACCAATTGAAGTGGCTCCCCTCATTTCTGTTAAAATCAGGCAATCGAGACGCACACAGTGCCTGACATTACAAAAGTGGAAATTGACTTGTTGGGGTCCCGTATACCGGTAATCATCATCTAGCTGTTTTTACCCTAAAATGTATTTATTCATTTTTAACTCTAGATTTATCTCATGAAATATCTACAAGATCAAATAAAAATACAAAGTAAACAATTTTACCGTGCATGAGATGGGCGCGAGTAGTCGGCCACGCATGTCATATTTATGAGTGAAATCCGATGACATCCACCACACACGTCCGCGGAGCTCAAAATCAGCCGGTCCGCACCCTGATTAAATCCACCAATAACGTGTTACACCACCTGTGTCACAAATTAGACCTGTTTTTTGCAAGTGTAAAAATGTAGTCTACTTTTTCTCACCAAATTGTCACAGGCACTGGAGGCCCGACAACTCAAACACGCTAAACTAGCCCCAGTATGAAAATGAAGACATGCCTGTTTTTTCACCAAGTGCTCAGGCACCTGTCTATGAAAATAGAGTCCTTGGTGTCTTATAACTGAATGGAACCAAGTAAACTAAACATTCCTCACCAGAGTTCAGAGTGTACAGCAAACTATTAGTTGAATATTATGATCAAGGAATGATGATACACATTCCGCCTCCTCCAAACATCTGCATCTGCACATTCACATCGCAACTCCCACACTGACCGTTATTTATCAGCCATTGTTTGAAAAAGAGCAAAACAAAAAGACCTCCAAATGATGAATGCCCCTGCAGCCTGTCGCCTTGATCCTCCCTCTGTTGGATTGTCAGCATCGTTTACCCCCACCATATTTCCTCACTTTGCTAATTTAGTCGCAAGGTGAGAGGATGCTCCTAAAAGTCCTCTGGCTCCAGATGTCTCCACCAGATGTCCCATTATTTCACTGGTCCTATGACTGTAATGTTTCACTGTTTCAAATACTTTACAACTTTATTCACACCGTGCCCATACACACTGACACCGATCGAACCCCAAGGGTTTGGTGATTCAGTCTCAGGGGTACACACACCTGACTAAAAGGATTTGTGATGACGTTTGGCCTATCTGTGCTGCGGGGAATTTGGTGCACTCTGTAGTCAACTTGTGGCTATTGTGATGGTACGTCGTGTGATTTCTGTATTATTGTAAGCCCTTCATAGTTCATACTATGTTGAACAAAAAAATAAAGTGGTCAGACGAATATGTGCAATATGAATGGACATGTGTAACGGACTGTATGGTGTTCCACAGGGTTCAGTTCTGAGGCTTCTGATGTTTTCATTGTATCTGCTGCCCCTGGGTTCCATTTTAAGAAAACAGCAGTTGTTTTAAAATGCTCTATAAACATAGAGTTAAGTCATGGGAGTCAGTGTCCCAACTGCATGATTTGCGATGCCGAGTTGAGCAACTCTACTTCAGCATAACTATTTAGCAATACTAAAGGAACACTTCTTTAAGCTGCATGGAGATGGGGAGGGAATACATGACGCTTTCTGACAAAAAAAGGTGAAGAAAACCAGATTCAATGAAAAGGCCGCTTTGTTCATTTTGTTCACCAGCAAACTCTATGCCTGTGTCTTCGACATAAAAAAAAAATCTTGTTTTATTTTTCAATAAAGAGGGTTTCTGTGAATGCGCATTGGAAACTAGTGGGGTTCAGTACCTCCAACAATGTTACAGACATCCTATGCAAAAACATGTAAAAAAAAAAAAGTATTAAAAAAATTATTAATACAAATTTCACAATATAATAATACAAGTGACATTAATTGGAGACCTGCAGCCTGTATAACAGCTATATCAAAAGTTGACCTGTTATAAAAGTAAATGATGCCACCCTGTAGTTAAAACCTGCATCAGTTGAATGGTATGTCTGCCAATAGATGGCAGTGAAGCGCCGTCTCAAACAATGTGACCCACCATTCCCTTTTTGCTGTTGTCACCGCCGGTGACTCCTATCTTATCTTGTTTCAGATCCGTCTTTCCTATTGTAGCATTGAAAGATAAAACCTGCCAGTGCACACTGGTATCATTTAAGGATCTGTTGCTGCTGACAGCACATGGATAGTTAGAGTAGGGGTAGTGGAGGTGTGAGGTGTGAGGTGTGAATAGAGAAGGTGAGAAGGTGAGAAGAGGAAAGTGAGAGGACAAGGCAAGGGAAGGAAGGATGAAGAAGAGGAAGAGACACAGCTGTAATTGGCCTGTTGATGTGCTGCTAATCGAACCCCATCTTCATTGAAGTCCTTCTGAAAGTGTCCTCTCTTTTTCAAAACCGCTTCCTTTGCTCCTTGACTCCCCGGCTTTTCCACACTCATTCAAATCACTTCCTGTCCTCATTCACCTTCTCAAGTTCCTTTTTCCTTGCACGACTTTGCATACTTGACCTCTGGGCTTGTCTTAATCTGACACCTCTGGGGAATGAACATCAGGGATGAGGCCCTAAAAAGGTCAGAGGACTAATGCCCACCCACATGGGACTTCTGTTCATTTATGACCTCTTCATGCTTTCAGGGTGCTTGACGGTAGGAGAAGGGACAGTGACTATAGCCTCTGACATTTGTCCTTTAGAATTTTCAACTATTACAATCTCTCTAATAGGACACTATATGAAAACAAAACAAACAAAGAAACTAAGACACACTAGGTGAAATAGCAAAGTGTCCCAATATAATTTAAATTCCGAACAGATGACTGACTATTGGCAAAACATTAGCTTGAAACTGTGCATGCCAGTAGTCCCGAACATGATCTCATCCGATTGCGACACAACAAGCGATTGTACTTTATGGCATATAATAACAATACTTGGCATCTCATTCGCTCCTCTTTATCTGCCACACTATAAAGCCTGTGTTTGTATAAATGATCCCATAGTTCAAAAGCAAAAGATAAATATACTATAAACTAAGGTTGTAATGCAGTAGCACAAGATTATACCGCACATTACACTGTTTTACGACAGCAGCAACAACACAACCTTGACCTGTAAGATAAAATTACCTGACTTGCAATAACTTGCGTACTGAACCACCAGACGCGCCAAAATCTCAGCACACAGGAGAAGTCTTGTTAATAATATACTATAACCAATATCATAAACAACAAAACAATACGTAGGATACTCAAATGACGTAAGTGATCAACTGTCACAATAACTCACAAGTGAAAAGGAATAGAATAGAATAGGAAGATGCATTTAAGAATGACTGGGGGGGGGCTTAGCGAACACATGTAAAAAGAAAAATGCTACACAGATATTTTATAACAAAAAAAAAGAGAAAGAAAATCAAAAAGACTAAGAAAAAGTAAAGTATTCCTCCTGATCTTGCAACAGGATTACAAAATTATTGAAACAACTCCGCAGAGTAAAAATAAGAAATGTGCTGTTCAGATTGTATGACAAAAAAACTATGACATGTCACAAATGGGCATGAATAAATACATAAATAAAAAATAAATAAACAAATGAACAAAATACAGATGAATGTATTATTATTATTATGTTTTTTCATTTGAAAGGATGTATCTTGCAAGGGACTTGTGCATTAACCGGTTGTGGGTTCAATCCCCGGCCGGGTCATACCAAAGACTATAAAAATGGGACCCATTACCCTCCTTGCTTGACACTCAGCATTAAGGGTTGGAATTGGGGGGTTAGATCACCAAATGATTCCCAAGCGCGGTTCCTGCTGCTGCTCACCGCTCCCTGAGGGGATGGGTCAAATGCGGAGAAAGAATTTCGCCCCATTTGAGTGGGTGTGACAATCAGTGGTACTTTAACTTTGAAGAAACAAAAGCTGTGAAAGGCCAAACATTCCAATTGCTATATTTCACATTGTTGTGAAATGCAGCCCCCACACACCAACACACTATGCAGACATGCATAATTGGATCTTACATACTGCTCACAAAGGGGAAACCATCTGGAGGGTATGTTTATGTGTTCATGTTTGTGATTTTGTGTGGGAATTAGGAGGTACAACTTGTCTCACAGGCCACCCTTAGGCCCTGAGCTACATTTGCGCCCATCCATCAGCCAGATGAGTTGTGTCCTTTTCACATTGCTGACAGCATCAGGGGAACAACAACCAAATAAATCAGACATTATATTTGTAGATTAAGACCAATATCAATAAGAACTCTTTGGACACATTGAAAACAAAGGAGTTGACACATAATAACTGATTTTGTCACCAAGAAAAAATACAGTAGCGTCATTCAATTTGTCATTGCATTGCCTTCGTTACAGTCAAGGTATGTTTTTCAATGAGCGGATGGCCATGGATACAATTCACAAATCACAGCCTTGCTATACTGAAATATTGATGATCTTGTTTAGCTTTTCTCAGAAATGTATGGTACACTATGCTTTTGCTGTCAATCCGCTATGTGTGAACCATACAGAGGATCGAGAGTTCATTCTCAAGGGCCCACATTTGCATCCATCCATCTTTTGAACCTACTTATCAACAAAATCTTCAAAATTCTTCCCTATTCATATATACTCTAGGTTGTTTGAAACACTTGTAAATGAATGAGAAGCGCTTTGAATTCTCCTTTCACCAGTAGATCAGAGATGTCAAGATCACAGCATGCATGACGCCACTCGTGTTTGCTACAAGCAAAAATTGAAAAGTAAAGTAAACAAGCAACTGTAGTGTCCGTTGGCAAGCGAGTAGCAAATACAGAAAGAGAGAATTGTTCAATTGTCCAGTCCTATTTACATCTGCTTCACTTCCAAGCGCCGACTTTCATTCCTCTACACATCTCACACATCTCAGTTGACGACGCTGCTCTTTACTCATCCTCAGTTCCCGCAGCCCTCCCTCCAGTCGTACAATTGTAGACTGCCCACCTGTGCTGACATCAAACAAAATTGGGCTGTCAAAAATGCTTGTGCAAGTATGATGCCGAAACAGCGCAATAATATATATATATATATTTAAAAAAGAAAAAAATGATATGTGGGTCTGTTTAGATAATTTGCAGACCAATTAAGTAAAAATTAATAATTTTGTGCGGCACACGTAATCACTAACAGTGGGGAACAATTTGAAAAAAATAATCTGTTGCATTAGATTTTTATGTTGATTAAAACTAAAAGTGGCATGCTATTTTCAAAATTGCTGCCAGTTTTATTTATTTATTTTCCCCCAGCTTACCATCCAGATAAACAAAATTCCACCAATTAGCTGTAGTAAGGAGCTGACATTTTATGTGCATGTGCATGTACTGTATGGCTAAAGCGAATACATACTGGAGGGCCAGTGCCTCACCATATATATATATATATTTAAATTTCCTTTATGTGAACTGCGGTTATTGGCAACAATAATAAAGGCTGTGATCCAACTGCAAAGAACTTCAATGTTAAACTTACCTCACTATAATGATTGGCCTACTGGCATTTTTGATCGATTCCAAAAAGTCTGTCTGGTACCAGGCAACAGTAGAATAAAAAAAATTAGCTTGACAAATATATTTGTATCCAGGGGTAGAGTGCTGACAAATATATTACTCCAATAGACAGGTGTTTTGCCCACTTGAACAAATAGACACCTCTACCCAGACGTCTCCTTGTTTTATAGCTACATTTCCAAACGGCATTAGAGTTTGGCTCGGTATGCTGCACTCTGGTTTGGTTAGCACGAGTGTGTAACTGATGGCAGAACACCATAGCAGACAGCTGCATGTGCTCTGTAAATACTGTGACATTATAAGTAGCATTACAGCATTGGAACTCACCAGTGGATTCCACAAAGTAGTAAACAAATCCTCTTTCTGTCATAACCCGTATTATTGTTTTAAACAAAGCTTTTGTTTTTGTCCCATGCTGTAAGCGTCCCAAAGTGCCGCACAAAACCAGAGGTCTTGACTAAAAACAAGGTCTTATTGTTTAGACAAGGAATCCATGAAAACTGTCTGAAAAGACACACATTGTTTAATTAGTAAAGGGCATGACAAACTAAATACACATTGTCAGGGTCTCACAAACGTGCGTCAGTCAGCCGCTCGAGTGCTCCTGCTGATCTATCAAAACGTGGGGGCGAAGAAACAAGTAGGAAATTAGTTCTGCGTCTAACAGAACCACATATTGATAGTAGCCAAAAATAAGAAGCCGCAAATGTGAAGTAATTACACGTTTATGTAACATAGAAGTTCAGTAGTGATCAACTGAAGATAGTACGTAGCTCCACCCATAATCAAGTATTTGGACTAATAAACTCCTCTTGGGAGGTTTAAGGATTTGGGGGTTTTATGATACTGCTCTTCAAGATAGTATAAGAATGCTGTGAGTCCGCTGTAACTACACACTTGCGAGAGGAACTGCAGCCATTTGTCTGTAAACTTGCTTGTGTCCAGAATATTCTGTAAAATAAATCCTTCGAAGGACCTGTTCACCGATCTCCAGTCCGTATTCAGAAAAACAACATTCTCTTTACCCGAACAACAACTACCATGCGGAAGACAAAGATAGTCTTCTGACAACGTCTAGCGGGAACTGAGAACATAACTACCCCTTGACCCTCTTTTTTGGGCAGAGGTGGGAGTGAATCACATTGGCTCAAGTAAGGCTCAAATCTAACCTTAAAATTTCCATCAAATTTCAAGTTACTGCAAGTTATGTACTTGGTTCAAGCAAGTTTTAAGTCAAATAATACAATACTGCTCAGCACAACATAATTGGAACAATTTTGATAATGATATAATACATTTGTCAGGGGGTAGTGGTGGTTGTGGAACCAAACGCAGGGAAGCGGGGCAAGGAGGTAACGTAAAAAAAAAAGGAATTTAATTATACAAAACAAAAGTGAACTACAAACAACAAGTGAAACAAAACGTGGGGATGACAAGGCAAAAAAAAAACTGGCAGCAAGACGGGAGGAAAACAACAATGAATCAGAGGGGAGACAGGAGACTAAATACATGCACACAGACTAACGACACAACAAGACACACCTGGGGCAAGACTGTGAGAAGTGGCTGAGGGCACTGATTGGTTGACACGAGGAAGGGCAGGATTACACTAAATAAGACCAAGGGGGACACACAAGGAAAAACAGAACCCAAACATGATAACATTTACATAAAAACAAACAAACAATCTAATCTATCACTTTGAAGTCTTATATTAATAAAACATGAAGATTACTTCATATTTGACCAGCGATTGGTGAGCTCTACTGTCGAGCTAACCTAGCTAGCTTAACTTCACAGTCCACACATCTAACTTGCCGGTGTCTGACAGATGAAGGCAAACATCAAAGATGCTGTGTCTCTTATCTTCAAGTTGTAAATCTTTGTGTTGCTGCTGTCTTTCCCCCAATTTCATCAAAAAAGATAATCCTTTAGCCCAAATGTATTTGACTTTGACTTTGGAGCGTCCTCTGTGAAAAATGCTCAAAAAGGCAGCCTCAGCACTCACCTCAGTCTTAGCCTGCTGCCTGGATTACTAGGTTTACAACAAGCATGACACAAAAAAACAAGTAAACAAAAACCCGACCAAATAAAAGAATCAGATTTTCAAATGTACAAAGAATGACTTGGTCATGGAGTTCAAATCGAAGTCAAGTTGAGTTTTCCAATAAATTTTAGCCAAGCAAGTCGCAAGTCAAACTCAGTAACGCGAGTCGACTCTAAGGAAAGCTTTCAGGACTGTTCTTTTTCAATTCTTATTTTAGTTTGCAGCAAGAACAGCAAGTCCAGAGAGCATAAAAAATAAGCTCAAATTGTCATTCAGTTCTGCATCTAAAAATAAATTATGTAGTAAATGAAAACTTTGCTTGCCTCTGTTCTGTTACTTACACTGAATGAACATGAATTTTCTCATATTTCACTGGCACTAATAATTCAATGCCATGATACAACCACCTTCACAGTGACATTCTCGCACCATTTTAGGTTCTGTGCAAGATTAATTATTTAAAAATACAACGTCCGGCCATATCCATACTAAGACACTTCAAGCTCATTTCTTTTCAGAGTCACTTGCGGAATACCGTTTTCTGATCACGTCAACAGTAGTTTCAGTAAAAGCAAACATTGCTGTCAAGGAAACCTTGTTTACCCCCCCCTTTAAAAAAAAACAAAAAAAAAAAAACATTGCCCACCTGCCACGCCAGACCATCCACATTTCCACCTCAGTGGTGAACACCAAACAAGTATTCTCTCCCCTGCAGGCAACAGTTGCTGATGCACCTCTATTTCCATCCTGCTTCCTATTTGCTTTCAAGTGCCTCACCTTCCCATGTCGACGAGTTTGCCCATCTCCCTTGGGGGGTGTGCACATCTCCTGAGCCTCTCTCGGTTTATCTGCCAGTTTCATTTCGCCAGACTCTTATTTTAAAGGCCAGGCACCTGTAAGGGTGTTAAGAGAGGCGGACGTGCAAAATGGGGACGAAGTTTTACTGAATCCGCTGCATGCGCTGTGAACGTTCCTAGCGCAACATGAAATACAAACGACACAATGGTGGAGTCAAATGGTCAAGTGGAATCAGCGGCAAGCGATCAACATCTTCAAAAGACATGTTGCGTTGATGGGCATGGATGAATGGCTGCCTCGTCTGTTCATGCACGTGTGATATGATTTGATTGCATTCGGAGTGCTTTTCGCTTTGTGTGCATGATTACAAAGTACTCGTGAGAGGTGCTGCAAATGACATCAAAGCTATTTTTTGTCATTGATGTACACTGAGTGACATTATAATTGGAATTACACAAACAACGGACGTTAAGTGCAGTAAGAAAACAATCTGAAGAAAATAACATAAATCTTGAACAATTTAGGTTTGGTATTATTTGAGACTCCAGGAACACTTTGTGGTTGGTTTGTGCATTAGTCAAGGAGTGTGTGAATCTGGGTTCAATGATTTTTGTGCTGATTTTAACCATTTGCATTGATTTTGAGACATTTATCAACAGATTTCCTCAGCGAGTACCAGTAATAATTGTGCATGGCTCATTATAAAATCTTAGGACAAGTTAGGACTGTCCAGCCTTCAACATCTTTCCATTGCTCTCACACATAATATTGACATTTTGTTGTACTGGACTGTGAATTTTCTCAAGGACTTAATCAATATTAAAAGAACACTCAAGTTGTCTTAGTAGTTACCTCTGATCAGTTAAAGATCATACAGCTCTTGTCTGACAGGATGGTGTAGGACTCAAGTATTTATCCTTTAAAGGAAAATGCATGCACCAAACAACAGTTGTTAAAATTCAGTACAGACGCCAGCCAGCCAACGTTTACATGCAGTCAATAACTCATTAAAACCCCGAATAAGAGCCCTGGGTTACCCCTTTCATAACCAGAATTGTGGTTCATTTAAACAGAATCGGAATACCTCGAATAAACCGGGCTTTGTTTTTTTGTTGTGTACATTTTCAAAACCTCTTTTCCTCTTCTTCGCTTATTTGTATTCGCAAGGAATCTTGGTCTTTGTAGTAACGACTTGAATGCGCAGCGCCGTCCCACTCACTCGCTACACGGGCCTCGCTTGAATACATTGATTTCTCCGCGGTGTTTTCACATTATATTGCGTCTCTATGGCGAAAATGCCACAGTTTGTGACGTGTTAACTATTCCTGCGAGACAGACGTGACACCACTCGCAATGTTTAAACACTGTTTATCTCTAGCTTGCAGTGTTCAACAATACGCGTCCGTGAGGGAACATTAGATGACGTACACATAGTTCCGCTTTATCCAAACAAGTAATTCCGTGCTTCTGGCGTGTACCGACAAGAACTACACTTCTGGTGGGTGGTGTCTGGTCGGTGCTGGATTTCACTTTCCTTTGTTTTCTTTGGTCCTTCCTCGGGTCTCCTGACGGCCTCACGACTCTGGCTGGAAGTGTTCGGTTTAGGTGAACGGTATGGGATTTTTTAATAGGTTTTAGGTGAACTAATGAATACACACACAAACACATACTCACCCACATACCAAAACAAAAGAAAAAAAAAGGAGAGCAATGATGATGACATGTCAAATCGGTAAAATTACCGAATGAACAATACTGAGCTCTCCAGGAAAAAAAAAAAAAAAAAGAACTACACTTCTGGAGCGAGTAGGAAACTGACTACTTTATTTAGCGTGGTGAGTGGCATGAATATAATGTATTTTATTGACCGTTTAAAGTTAGAAGCGGAAATGACGTCTATTTCTGCCATGATGGTGCCCGTCCTTACATCGGGTTACCATGTATACGGGGGTAACTCTGTCAACTTGCGCATGTAAACGTGTTTCCAGATTGTTCCAGAAACCCGAATTCTGACCGTAACGCGAATATTGCCTGCATGTAAACGTATTCACAGAGGCGCCTGAAAGCCAAAAGTCGCTAGATTGTTGAATCCATTAGGTAGGGATGATAGGAAAGGTTGCCTTTTTTACTCCTCTTTCTCACCTTTCTTGCATTCTCTGTGTAGAATATGTACACTGTTATCCTCAAAATAGTGCTGTTTCTCTCTGAGGTGAAAGTGGACAGCTGCGTCTTGACCTGAAGAGTTATCCAGTCTTTGTTGTGACAGGTGCTTGTGTGTTGTATCGTCTCCCTGTGTGCGGCACATTTGTCCTCTGTACCATTCTATCCACAATTTTCCTCCCAGTATATCTCCACATCTTCAACTCTGTTTACTGTTGCTGCCTAGTATTTTTCTTCACATCCCTTTACATCCTCCAGCCAATTTCCCTGCAGTCCCCTTTCCCACATTGAGTTTTCTCTCTATATCATTGCTAATCTACCTTTCATTCGGGGCTCCTACATGGTCTGATGAGCTCCCTCTGTGTTTATGCTCAGTGTGTGTTATTTCTATCCCCTACCATGGTGAAAGTCATTGCTTTATGTAAGGGTCCACTGGCCCCACCCAGAACCACTCACTGTGCTGGCTTTCACAGGGACCAGGCCGCTGAAGATTACACTTCACTGGGCAAGTTTCCTCTCTGCGGGCCTTTTCCCAGCAGATGTGGCTAATGCAACCTATTATCACTGTGCCCCGCACCCCCCTTTTATGTCTTTTTTTCCACTCCATTTTCTTCTGTTATTCAAAGTTACATGCTGTTATGTGTGGCAAAATCATCTCTGTAGGAAGGAGTAAAGGAATAAAGGAGTAAAGGAATAAAACACAGAAATAATTCAAACCCCCAAATACAGAACTGTGAGGTGGTTGCGCTAGTCACTCGCCCACAGTGCCGCCGTAAATGTCCCGATAAAGTGAAAAGGAAAAATTTGTGACAAATGTCAAACTTGCAGTTTAAAAAAATAATATTTGCACTTGGCAGAGTTGATATACAGTAATTGCTGTCCACATATTCCACAAATAACACCAAATTCTTCCTTCCTCGCCTTAGTTTTCCAGAATGTTGAAGGCTTCATCGTAAACCGTCAGATCGCTATTCCCATTCACATTAATAACAAGCGACAAACACAAAATGAACTCCAAAATGAACTAAAATCAATTAGGCTTTTTAGTTTAAACTAGCTTACTGCAACTTGGATCACTCGCTGACCCTGGCCAATGGAAAAATCCAGTGTGTTTTTCTTACTTTTTTCCAGTAAAATAAATATCAATTGGATGTGCTGGATACTAGTACCCGTGTTTGTTTTTAAATGTTTCTATTTATGATGAATTTGTAAAATGTTGAAGATGATCCCACTGAGTATGTTGTTTATTACAGCAGACACCTGGTTAAAAAGGTCACTTAGAGAAGCTCTAAGGCCATTGCAAGTCAAAACTCAAGCTGTGATGGCCATTTGGAGGGAGCAGCAAGGGGTCGCCGCCTCACATCTCCCAGCTCATCTTGCTGCTCAAACCCAGGAACACTTTGGAGGTCACCATGCTCACTTTTGCTCTCACAGATGGCCAGGACTCATTTTCATTTGAACTTCTTACGAATAAGTAATTGAGGATATGAACTCATAAAAAATTAATTCCTTCAAGTTTTGTTTTGCCTCAATCAACAATGTTATTGATTGTTAAACATCTGGTCTAGTTTTTAACACTCTTTCCTTCTTTTCTTGATTAAATTTTTGGAATATTTTGTATTGAGTACAATTATTAAAAAAAAAAGAAGGTACAATGGATTTATATTTATAGCACACACAAAGCCCATGTTCCACTGTTTTGAGATTCATTTTGCCTTGTCCTAAATTTAAATCCCTAGACTGGCCCACTTGATCCAGAATCAATGTTGCATTTTGTCTACCAATATTAAAATGCATGTTTTCTCCCTCCTTTTTTCTTTCTCAGCTGCTCCCTTACCCTCGCAAGTCTTTTGGCTTACAGCTGTGACTGCAGTACAGCTGTGGCAACACACATGACCGGCCCCACGAGACACCACTAAATGACTAATGGTCATACAGATAGATTTTTTTTTATTTTTAGGCCTAACCTAAAATGGATGTATGGAATACATATTTGTGTGATATGTTTTAAACATACAGGCAAGGTAGCAAATGGCAGTCATGAAACCACATCTTCCTAACATGAACAAAATATAGCAGATTAAATATGGGACATCACCAAAAAAAGGGAACTGAAAATGAAAGCTACATAGACCCAGACAAGTCACACAGATGAGACACAGATGGAAAGAACTGGGGCACGCTGCGAGCTGATTGGCTGATGCTATCTGCTATTGGCTGGGCAGAGCAGGCTGATATGGTCAAACTAATGACAGAGAGACAATCAAAGGCATATAAGGGATGAGTTTCAAATATAGCAATAAACGTTCTCAACAATTGCGATGAATTCATTCCTAGGCTATACAAAAAAGCTATTTTTTTTTCTAAACTCATACAGAATAAACGGTAGAAAAGCCTCCATCCAAAATACTTTGCAGGCAGGTCATTCAGGAGAGCTGACAATGAAATGTGACCGATTTGGGACAGAGTGCAGATTGTTGAATTTGTATGAAAATTGAATTTCTTATCAGTTTTTACTGGCACAATCTATCAGGATCTAAATTAGATCCATCTCTGACTGGTTGTGTCAATTCCTTGTGACATCTGGGCAAAACAAGCATTGTAGAATTATCTATCCATCCATTTTCTTAAGCGCTTGTCCTCACAAGGGTCGCGGAGGGCGCTGGAGCCTAGCCCAGCTGGCTTCGGGCAATAGGCGGGGACATTGTAGAATTATCCCCCCCAAAAATTATTTACAGAAATACATTTCATTAAATATAGCATTGATTGATAGCGAAATGATTGCAATGGTTACATGTTATTTTTCTCAAGTGACAGAACAGAATCACACTCTTTTGTGTTGCACACCAACCTCAGCCAGTTTATTGAGTGTTCAGATAGAACAGAATGGGTGATGGTGATGTCAGTCATCTTAAGCCAGAACATGAATATAGCAAGACATTTCAGACATGCCACAATTGATGTTACAGCAGCACACTGCTGTCAAGTGGAGTGTTGAAAAAAATCAGGGGCAGGAAGCAGACAATGAGAGTTTCCCCCCCTTCTCATTTGATGCCAGTTTTCTCTTTGTGAGTTTGTGTAAGATAAGACAAAATGATTGCTATAATATATTTTTGGCAGCAGATGTGAGTAATGGTAAATAAAGTGGGACAATATCATCATAGGGAAAATTAAAAAGAAAAGGACTTGACCCACGTCAATATTCGTTCACTGCTGGCATCCATCCATTTCCCTTTGGACGCAGAATTTTATCGGTTTGATGGTGCTCTTTATTCAAACTGCATCATGTGCCTCCTATTGAAAATATTACTTGCTCCTCAGAGCTTTTTGGGGGTTGAAAAAAACAGTGAAACGAAATGTATGGCTTTGACTGGGCACTGCCATGAAGTCCTGTTTACAATGCTGCATTTATTTTAAACAGGATTATGTTGTGGCTTGACACAGAACAGACACTGCAGACACTTGAGTGTGGCAGACACTGCGGATACTTGAGTGTGTCAAAATCATTTTATTTTATTTTTATTTTTGATTTACTGGTGTTTTTGTGTGATTTTCCAATTCAATGCATGTAAAACAAATCCAAAGGGAAAATGCTCAGCAAATAATTCTCTTATTGCTTCTTGACTTTAATTAAAAAAAATAAAAATAAAAATAAAAATTATTGGCCTCACCTTAATGACTACCAAGTCCTCTTATTACCCAAGAGAGACACAGCAATTAGTGAAAAGATAATTCCAAGTGTTTTAAAAAGGATAAGGAGCCACTCGGAGCTTGGATATGTCCTTCTCAAACAGCATTGACAGATTTCAGCATTTTGGGATAGACTCATGGGAACTCTCTGCTCTATTAACAGAGACAACATTGGGCAGATTAACTAAACAGGCAATGTGCTTTATTTAAATGAGTATTTTATCGCAAAATACCTATTTGCAAAAATAAATTACATTTTAACCTTCACATCATACTGCTAGATCAAGAGCTACTCCACATGCAGTACTTAAAGAAAAACGTACTTAAAGAAGTACAGTAGGCTACTTAAACGTTGAAAAAATGAAACAAAAGTGTGGTAAATAAAACCTTCATATTTGCCAAGTGACAAATACGAGTTATTTTTCTTTTACAGCTTCGATGATGTGAGCTGAGCATATTATCACCTGATTGCGGCAACCTCTTGACGACACTGAGAAACATAATAAATCATCTTCATTTAGATATATGATTAAAAAACCCATTTACCCTAATAACAGCTGTAGATTATACAATTTATTAGTAAGCTATTTGTGCTTTAGCTGAAATCTAGATTGGATAGTTTTATTCTTCGTTTGGTGAAAAATGTCGATTACTTAAATGGTGTAGCTGACACATGACAACAACATTAAAGCAGGATGCCGACTTTGAATGAATCCTTCAATAAAGTGTTTTGTAGCAAATGAGATGTAGCCGTCAGTGCTCCTTGATTAAGATTCCACAGTTTGGATCACCGAGCAATTTATTTCCTGTTTTGCTCAATGACCCTGTTTTATCCCCCTTTTCTCTCCTCTGTCGGCATAAACAGACAGTAATGGCGTTTGCCTTTGGCTTCCCCCTCGCTGGTCTCTCACATGGCTCAGTTGCTTGGCTTGACAGCTCCTCTGCTCGTCGGTTCAATTGGTGGGAGTTGAAAGCCTTTTGCAGCTCTGGGGTTTAGACTGATAGAAACCTCCCTTTACCTTTTGCCCTTAGGCAATGAGAGGAAGTGAATGGGGTTAAGGCTATGCTGGTCGGGCAGACTAAATGGAACATGATCCTGAGAAACACATAGAAAATTCCAAGAGAATTGTCTGAGTAAAGCGGAAACAGACAAGTGTATTTCAAGTAGGATACACATGCTAGAAGGGACATTTTTAGCCTTTAGCTTTCTTTTATCTTGAGACGATTTTTCATTAAAAGAAAAAACAAAACCTGTCTTCAAAGACATCAGTAGACTACGCTGAACACCTCCATCACTTATTCAGAGCATGGTGACATTATTCACAAAAAAAACTGTTTACTTATGCAATAGCATAGGAAAGGTGATTAATAACAATAAATAAAAAATACAAATACTCTTTACAAATTCACCTCTGAGAGAAGAGTGCAGTCATCACGCCACGGATGGCAACAAAGGGCCTGATTACAATGTTGGAAACTTTTCATGTCAAGACTAAGTACTTAGATTTGAGCTTCCAGAGAGTGTCTGTGTTATCAGGCTTAGTACACTTCAAGTGTAGTTGCGGTGGAAAATGATGGATGGCAGCTGTTGTCAATAATGATACTGAAATTGTTGACAGGAAGCTGAGGTTACCGCATTGTTGTCTCTAATGATAGGAGGATTGCGGCGATTGCAGAGCGAGCTTCGAGTGGTTTACTCTTGGCTTGGATGAGCTCGAGGTGCTGTGGAAGCATTTACACAAAGATCTCAGCATCCACAAATGGACTCCTCACACCGTGTACTCATTTGAACAAACAAAGAATGGCTATGTTCACTTTCCTCTGTATGATAATAGTAGATAGGAATACATGATAATGGAATAAAATATATTTCCATTTTTCAAAAAAAAAAAGAAAAAAAAAAGCTGTTGTGAATGTGATGAGAAGAATCCTACCGGGGGAGGATACCGAGCGGTGACAGCAACTAAGGCCTGATATCCCGAGAGATGAATGGCAGGTGTTTAGATCCGGGATCTGTAGACAAGCGTCGGTGACGAGAAAATTCACTGCACAAAACTGTCATGAGATGATGAGGCCGCGGGACACTGCAATGACAAGTGCCACTGTGATGGTGACGCACGGGTGATGGATGTTATTAACTTTTGTTGGATCACACATTTGGGTTGAAAATATGAAAACGCCAAAACATAGCACTAAAGAAAATCACTCCGGTTTTTGACATAGTCAGGCGGGTAGGGCAATTGAGGAACAATTTAAGAATTTCACCCCAAAGACTTTGTCATTCAACATGCCGATGGTTTGAACCAGTGGCGGTTCTAGGATCAGATCTACAATTTTGCTGCCAAACCACATCAGAAAAATGTGTTGATAGTGAATGGTAATATGGGCAAAGGTGGACAGTTCCGTCAATGACGACGCCCACCTTTCGGAGAGTGTTTTATGACATGAGGTGAAATAGTGTATTTTTGTTGATACATTATTACATTTATACCTACTATTGTATGGTTTTAACATTTCTATAGCTTGTTCAAATAGGACATACGGTACATAAAATATCAAGGTCAAATTTTGAGGGTGCTTGTATATATATATATATATATATATATATATATAGAATATAGGCTAGACACGCCTATGGTCTAAACTATAAGGACTCAATTGGAATATTGGAATAATCTGATTCAAACCTAAATGGTTGTTATCAATTAATCAATGATATAGTATATCTTAACTCCACTCTTGATCAGAAAATGGCCTAATTTATTTCATGTGATATTTAGTAGGAAATCACCACACATGCCAGATGTTTAAGAGGAAGATAGGGGAACCACTTAATTATAAGATAATGAGAAATGTATGATATATTGTTAAAATACTCAAGCAACAAATGATAGATTTTACATTCCTCATCAGACGAAACTTTGAGTAGTTGAACGTTATGCTGTATTAATTTCTGATTTCTCAGCGATGTTCAGTATGCCTGCACAAATTTGAGGAGACGAATCATCTTTGTCATGTACCTGAAATTTGACCTCTGCATTTGATCCATCGCAGTAGTGGACACGGCAAACACGCTGGTGTAAGTGGCTACTTAAGCACCCGGGGTGTCGGTGTCTTCAAGGACACCGCAGCTGTGCATCATGAGGATATTGGTGGTGGATTATCCGTTGCTGCATCCTCTCAAACTCTGTCAAGATGACAAGTGTCTTTTTTTTCCTTTTCTTTTTTTTTACCGCATTCTTTCCGCCAGTTGGTGACTTGATCCAACCAGGGTCCAAAACGACTTCAATCACGGTTGCACACTATGTAGCAAACCTTGCTTACCACATTGTTTCCACCTTTTCCATTAGTTCAATCCCTATCTTCTATTCCAGATTAGGGTCATAGAGGACTACATCCTTCACAAAAGGTCTTACACATAGTTGTTGGTAGGCATAAACACCTGAATCACATTTGCATTTTGCAACAATACAGCCTTAGGTAGGGTAGTCGCATGGGGGTATGTGTACATATTTATATGCATTATGTACAAACTACTGCAACAAAACTGTGGAAATATGCAGTAGCATTGAGAAGGAATGAAACTAAGGCACTGCTTGTAGTAATGATAGGCAGCAATATATACGCATTTGTGACATATAGTATTTCAAGTAATATAACTAATATGGGATGAATAGACTATGGTACCTAAGTGTTTTAATGTGCATACAAATGGTTCCACGCATTGTGTGTAAATATATTTATTGCACATAATATCAAGAGTGGTCACCTCACACATCTTGGAGAGTTGTTGTATAAATTAATAGCAAATGGAATAAAGGATGACATAAAACTTTGTTTATAGCAGCAGAACTGAATGAGTCTCTTGGAGAAAGCGCTCCACTGCTACTGATGCCGTGTGTCTGCCTTCTATTAGCAATAGATTTTTTTTTTCAGTCCAGAAGACAATAATTCCAAAAAATACAGCCACTTCGGGCCTAATAGGAACATTTTGAGTTCGGAAAGTTCTCAATGTTACAGTTTGTAAGGGTAATGATGGCAAACACCGAGGGAGGTGGGAAGGCAAGCCATTATGAATCTCAAAAGAGCATTTATTTTCAAAAACATGACAAAGGCTAATAAGGCACAATCTCTCGCTTAAACTTAAAAAGCCCCAAAAATCAAAATTCAAAGTAGAAAAGTAACATGAAGAAACAAAGCGCTCTTCACAATAGGAACATGACTTGCTGCAACAATGGTTCAACAAAGACTGAAAGAAAGCAGGGAACTAAGGCCCCCGTCCGCAATTAACTTGTCCATTTTTGGAACGGGTAACTTAGTTCAAAATTTTGAATAATGAACTTTGAACCGAATGATTCATTTTCAAACTTGTGAACTGAACTTTGAACTAATTTGCATAGAAAATTAACTTTTACCAACATTAATCATCATCAAAATTATTACATTGTACATTGTGTTTGTACGGTTTACAAATAGCTAACAGGAAATAGCTGTTAGCTATTTCCTGTTAGCTATTTTCTGTATTTTCAAGGGGACAACAATGTTTTGTCTGAAGATGTTTGTTATGTAAGCATTTGAATTTTGTTTTGGGATCAGTTTGAGGTTTTTGGTTTCAACTATTCATAAAAGCAATTCTAATCACTTTTAGGGGTGCATCAATTATTCACGCTAATCCGCTATTCGGTTCCAATTCCTTGCAAATTGCGGAGGTCCACTGTACTGGGATTATGCTCTGAAACACATAAACCACATGAACAAGATTTTTACTGGAATGTATGAGATCCCAAAAATTGTAAAGACATCACCTACACACTTTATATTCTGTATAAGGATCTAGGGGTAGAGCATGTTTGATTTATGGTGAGAGATAGAGGGGTGGGGTACTATTTGCCTACTAGAAAGTCTCTCCTCATTTCTTTTTTGTTATGTTAGAACAAGAGAGCAACAAATGTTGAGATTACAGGCATAAACTCAGAGAAACCATGAAAGAAATTAAGGCACCATATGGGCCGTGAAACATCTGTTGCCCCAGGGGGTGGCAGGGACTGATGGAGCTCTGTTACTCTCATGGTGATACATTATTATGATTGAATAAATAGAGCATTAAGTCACTTAGAATTATCTTTAGCTCTGAAAAGCTTTAAAAATTGCATTGTTCATCACTCCCATGAAGATTTTACAGTAATAAAAGTAAATTGGTGTCTGTAGAGCATTTTTTTTTTGTGACTTTACTTTTTGGATTTGTTTACTAGAGAAAATATTATGATCACACAATCTTAATGTAGTAGTGTACAGTACAGTAAACAAAAATGGATGGCAAACATTTGCTGTTAAAAAGGGGTCAAGGCATCAAGTGACTGTAAAACAGCTGAAAAATAGAAAACAATTAACCTTCAGGCTATTTTACATACTGAAACAAATAATGCCCTCAACAAAGAGTCAAGCTGTTGACTTTGTCCTGAGGCGAACAGCTGCAGCATTGTCTTTAAAAGCTGAAACCATGAATTTTTTATTTTTTTTACATTTTATTTTTAGAGCATATACAGTGTCAACAATTGTCCATACTTCTTATCCTCATTAGTTTCTCAAGTGAACTGGAGCCGATTCCAGCTGATTTGAGGTGAGCGGGATGGATATAATCTGGACTGGTAGCCAGATTTGGTGGGCTATTTTTAGACAGGCAGGTTATTGAACAGCTGAGGGTCCTAAAAAGGGAAGGCGATAACGATCGTATGCACATACTATATTTGGGGACATTAGTAAAGAAAAGCAGTGACGCAAGCCCATCTGAATGATTAATGATGGAAACATTGACGGACGGCCATTTTGATGAGGAATGACAGAGGACGGATGAACGATTTCAATGTGGTTCGGCTTGAAATACTGATGGATTGACGATGACGAAAGGGTGTCCCGACACACTCACCTCTGCAAATTACCAGTCACATTTGCACCTATGGACAATTTGGAATCTCACAGGGACATAATCTTTATCCTCTGCAAAGAACGATTAATACTACTGCTGTACTGAGAAGAGCTGATTGTCCAGAACAGTATCTGTCTGTCTTACATTGCTTTGCGGTTTGCCGAGGTGTTAGAGTCTAGAGGGATTACCTACAATCTCCAGTTTGGATTTAAAATAGATCTTCGTTGACAGCAGCCTTGGAACTTTTCTGACACGCTTTGTATACAAGCTATATATTCAACACAGTGGGACTTCTTGTCTCGAGCAATGATGTACTGTGAGTTGAAGCTGTGTATAACACATGCGGTATGCATTCCAATTACCATTGAGCTGGGTCCAAAACTCCCATGGTGGTGGATGAGATGAGACAACAGTAAACAGTACAAACGAGGTAAACCCAGTGCGGGCTCAAAAACATCTCTCCCTTCCTCCTCTATTCAACAGGAGGCAATAAGTGCCTTATAAATTAATTTTTGCTCTACAGACTGCTATGAGCATTATTACCCTGTGGACTTTTCCCAGAGGAATCGTGGTTGGATGAGGTATCAAAATAGCTTCCGTTTCTCCGACCCCCAATGACTCCACATTCATCAATGGAGGAAATGAAATTAAGGCTCTGACAACTTGATAATAAGGATATGGTTGGAGAATAAAGAACATTTTTAGGTTGTAATGAACCTTCATTATTCATAAAGCATAATAATAGATCCAGATGCAAAGAAAAAAGTGTCATCTGAACGTGTGTTATAAGCATATACTTAAATTGGAACGATACAGAGAGAGGGAGAGAAGCAAATATGAATAAAAAAGTGGTTTATGAACTAATATTAATGCTTGATGTTTGTTATGGCAAACATTTGAAATTATGTGAAGCATATAGAAATACGATGATGTCGGTCAAACATGAATATAGAATATATAGACCGGGTCCTGACACAAATAGTGAAAAGTTGAGAATAATCATTGCCCCCACCTCCCTAACTGTAATACATTTCCTTTTTGTTCTTTATTCGTAAACATGTTACGCCAGTACATATATTTCATTACTCCCCAAGCCTGACTGTGACTATACACAGGTCAACTTCCATTCTCACGCAAAACAGAATATTCTGGGCATACGGCAAATTTGCATCTCAATTCAGCTCACCATCGATTTTTGCGCAGTCCTAAACAACACGATCAATGAATTGAAGCTAACAACAATAATACGATTACACCCGATGGCGTCAAATACCTCCCAAAACAAAAACAGCAAATAAAGATTTTCAGTGAGCAACGTTGGTTAGATTCCAGAAATGTGCAAATACATGAATTTGCAAATGCAGAACCACAACTATGCAGGGTTCCCTGTTACCAAACACAAACAACGTTGTTGATTATTACTGTATTGGAAAGTTTTGGAAGATTTCAGAATGCATTTATTTGTTTATCCCCCTGGTGAGCAAGGGCTTTTAGTTCTTCTTGTCAAAAGCACTCCATGCATATGGATGGTTTTGGAGTTGTTTGCCTTCCTCAATGTTTATTTTCAAAATTTTTTTTTTTTGCTGTACTCATAATTTTAGTAGATTGTCTTGATGTTAGAAATTCAAATGAGATTTATGTTTCTAGGACATCATCGAAAATGAGGCTTTAGTCTCAGTAGGATGTTGCAAACACTCATCTGCTGTTTTCCTTTTTTCAAAATCGAATAATAAAGCAGAAGATGATAGACAGGAAGGAGGGTGGGGACAAAGGGAATATGTGTGCAGACTTGGGTGCTGAACATGCAAACCCAAATTTCAATCAAACATTCTCAGGATACACTATTAGCAGAAGTAAGACTTAATATACATGTGTGAATGATAGGGCTGGATGAGGAAGAGAGAGGCTACAGGGTCAAGCGACAGCGAGGGAGGACTCTAAATACTTCAGGTTAACAGTCCAGGGCAAGGGTGAGTGCGGTAAAGAGGTTAAGAAACAGATGCAAGCTGGTTGGAACGGATGGAAAAAAAATCAAGCTGGCTGTGATGTACATATTAGAGAGAGTGGCACTGAAGAAATGACAAAAAACAGAGATGGAGGTGGCGGAAATGAAGATGTTGAGCTTTTCTTTAGGAGTCGCCAAGATGTATTGGACTAGAATTGAGCTCATCAGAGATAAGGTTAAATGTTTTCGGGTAAACAGTTAGAGCGAACCGACCTAGATGGTTTGACATGTCCAGAGGATAGATAGGGACTATATCGGTATGACAAGTTGTGGTAACCCCAAACGGGACAAGTCGAAAGAAAAATATTTTAATCAAGGGAGTGACACCTAACTGTTACTTTCATTTGTAGTTGCCGAATATCAAGGTTGGACACCTTTCTTCCGGTAACCTAACCGTGTGAAGTTAATCTGGAACAATACGGGTTGATTTGCCCCACACCTGGTATAAACTGAAGTCCCATCATAACCGGTTAAATGGTAAGCACTATAGAAAGGGGCATTGAATTGATTGCAACTGAACTGTTCTGGCTGTCTTAGAAGACATTTCGGCTTTCATGTTGGTGTGGAAACCCAACAATTTGTCCCCCAATTCACAGGTATGCTGCACGCCCTACCTTAAATGGTAGCTATCACTCGTTTGGGACGCAAAACAAGTTGGTAAATGCATTAAGGAGAGAACCTTCTGCTTGGCAAAAGCAATCACTTGGGTTACTTTGATCCACCCTCTTAAATATTCCATTCACTTGTAAAATGATGGCGGAGGCACCTGAAAGCCAAATATGGCTGTTTGATTTTTATGGTAGTCTCTTTTAAAGGTGGTAGGAGATTGGTGCTGTCCAAAAGCCTCCTCCTCTGTTTTGAGATGCTTTTTCAATTTTAAAATAGATGCACTCTCTCCGTCGTCTTTCAAACCAACTGTCTTCTCCCGCCAGAATTATGTACATTTTTGTCCTCAAAAGGATGATGTTTCTCTTTGAGGTGCAGGTCGACAGCTGAGTCTTGACCTCTGTCTATAATGAGACATGGGTCTGCTCAATGGTTGTTTGGTGTCTGCAATATACTGTATATGATTGCATTCGTCACTGCACTTGACAGCACGCACCAGATTGTTTTTCTGAGTGGGTGCCCCGTCTTTGAGCCGCACCAGTCTTGGCCTCAGGGTGTTAACAGGTTTGAAGTGTACCAGAATGATAGGTTGGTTAAAAGATAGACCTGATACATATCATATCTGTCACTCTTTTATTCCTTAGCCATCTTGCACTTGTTCCTTCTGAAATAATTTGCACTTTTTACAACTATCATCTTTGGTAACCACGGGTTTTGAAGGCCTCCCTCAGGTGTCTATGGTCTTTCGATATGACCTGAGGGCTGGTTAAAACATTATCAGCAGGTGGTGTGAATCAAAAAGAAAGTATTGGTCAGTGTGCGTATGGTTTCTGTTAACCAAAGGATGAGGCGGAAAGTCTTTGAAAAATACCAAAACAGTCCAGTTGCGATGGATTTAATGCCCTGAGCACGAAATATCCTGGATGAATGAGAATGTCCACAGCAATATAGAAAAGGACACATGACATTTCCCTGCCAATATTTTCGAGTTGAATTGCACAAGTTCATAAGAATATGAAAAATAAAAGACAAATTGGAAGGAAACATACACTTGGCATACAGAAGCCCACTGAATTAACAGGAAAGGACACAAAAAAAGCATATGTGAGCGAGACAAAGAACATCGACTACCGTCTCTTGTGACATCACCTCACCAAGTAATGTGTGAGGAGGAGCAGCTGACTCTTTTTGCCCCTCTCAACTGAACTGAACTGTCTCGACTCTAATGAAGACGACTGATGTTGTGAAAGAAATAGAGCATGTGATGTCAGAGGACCTATCTGACAGATACTCTGATCAAGACGCTCCTCACACAGGTAAGCCAAGGTTATACTTACAAAGGATTTCTTTCATGCTCTGCCTACCATGCTCTCTGCTTGGGAGGTGGCGTATAACAGCCACGCTCTAATATGCTTTTCTCTTTTTAATCAGCATCAACATTGGACCCTCTCATCAAAAGGTGCACTCTCCTTGAAGTTGAGTACGCTTGAGTCCCAGATAAATGAAAACCCGATATCCTCACAGTAGAAAACAAGAGATTAAACACAATTAAGGTGCAGATGAAATGGCTACTTTGGTTTGAGGAACATAGCAAGACACATGCAAGCATATAAATTTTCAGGACTGATACATTTGTTTGGGTCCGAAAATAATATGATTCCTGCAATGAATGCACCGTGGTTTTTGTTTTAAACAATTATGTGAAATAGCATGTTTGTGTCAAATAGAATATATTTATACATTCACACACATTACATGATAAATCCTTAAACAGCAATACACCAACAGACGCCACTCAAGCATTCCCAAGCAAGCGTGGCCGTGCAGCGTAGCCTACATTGTGAATATGATTGATCACAATGAAGATGACAACCGAAAAATCTCCAAATGACTTTGAAAGAGGTTCACTGTTTGGACAGATGGCCTCAGATGTCTCAGTCCCAAACACTGCCCGTGTTACACCAATTCAACGTCGGCCAATGTGATCGCCAATGTGACGTCGGCCTGACCGTCGGCACAATGCGCCGTAAAAATGAAGGAATACACACCGCAACAAAAAGACACGGACACACACTATTAACTCATTCACTCCCAGCCGTTTTCACTGAAGCAACCCCCTTCGCTCCTGGCTGTTTTACTGGACTCTGACTGATTTTGCAAGACTCACAGAATATTGTGTTCTATTGCTGTAAAAACATGGAACCTACCAAAAGAAAGATTAGAGTCTCTTCTTTCATCAGGAAAAAAAATCTGTTTCCATTTTTTAGCATTGATTAGCATTAGAATATAGCTAAGTTTCATCATTATTCACAAATGTTTTTAACACAGTGGGTTAAAGAGCTTTTTGTAGCATGGTCCTGGTTGATCTCTTATACTCTGCTGCCACCTGATGGCCGTTTTTGTAATAACTACCATTGCTTCAAGCATTCTCCTCAGTTCAAAGGCTGCACCAATATACAGACGCTCTCCTACTTACGAACATTCGAGTTACGAACAACGGTACATACGAACACGTCTGCGCGTACAGTATGTCGAAAAATGTTCGGTAAATTAGATTTTGTATGCGCCCCTTTTTCCGAGTAGTGCTTCTTTCCGCCGCTAATACCGACGCTTGGCGCTGTGAGAGCTCACCCAGCATTGGAGGCTCAGCAACGTGTCGAGGAGGAAGAGGAAGAAACGCTTGTCCCCATGAAGGAGGAAGTAACTTTTAAAGACCATTCCTGCGACGACGAAGACCCTCTCATGATATAAAATCCTCCTCTTCCTCCTCCATCATCTCCTTAAGCATCGAGTACATCTTCCAAAAGTAAGTTAAACTTCATTTTATTTATCTTATTACGTACATGCACATACTGTGTGTGTCTCTCTCTCTCTAACATACGTAGTACAGTACAGCACTGTACGTATTCTCTCCATTTTATTAAATGTTTTTTTCAGTACAAACCAATACAGGTTACTTATACAAGCCTTAAACATACTTATATAAACCTTCAATATACTTATATAGGCTTTAAACATAAATTATAATACAAAATATAGCGCTGAAGCAAAATATAGCGCTGAAGCAACTTACGAACAAATTCACCTTACGAACGATCGCTCGGAACGTAACTCGTTCGTAAGTAGGGGAGCGCCTGTATACGTCTTTGGGAGCATGGTAATATTTAAAATAGAATGTATTTCTATGTTTTTGGGAGCAAATGAGTGAAGTACCTTCTGCGCATGCATTGGTAGTACCCCTCCATACCATCGACGGCGGTAGTCATATTTACGTCCAAATGCAAAGACATGAGTCAAAGACAAACAGACGCACCTTACTAATCTGACGTGGTTGAAATGTTATTTGACCTGACTTAGTTGCCCCAGCGTACACACTATGGGCTGTCATACTGCAGACAGGGAAGCAAAAACAGCATTTCCATCACAGCATGGTGCAGGCACATTGCAGTTAGATCTGCCACTTGTAATTGTAAATGGTCAAGGAACACGAGCCTGCAATTTGAATAGCTGTAATATTTCCAAAGATAAAAAAAAAAAAGTTGTCTACCGCACATATCTGGAAGCCATAATTTGTCCGCAATTGCACACAGTGGGTTGTTATTATAGGGCTACATTATGCATGAAATGGAGAAAAGCACATGGTAGAGTTGTACATGTCTGGAGTGTTTGTAGAGTTTTGCTTTTACAGGCGCAGGACCAGTGTTGCAGCAAAAAGACCAAGCTGAAGCATGAACTTGAACTAATTACTATTTGCTATTACTACATTTTATCTTCATTTGTATTTATAAACAAATCTCTCTACTTTCCAGGGTCTTTAAGGAGAAGCTCATTGGTGCTTTGCCATGTGTGCCATTTGCCATTTAGTTGGGAAGAAACATGTTTCACCGAAAAGTTGGAAATACAGATAGGTACTTATATGAAACGGCTGAACCTTCATGTTGGTGAAACAGCATATCTACAGACCTTGAAATAGTTCACGAGTAGGACAGAATGACTCTAAACTAATGACATATTGATCTATTGGGACCTTTCTTTGAAACAAGTAATTTCCTCTGCGATGACCTTTCACAATGGTGTTTAAAGATGGACATTGTTTGCTTGAAAAGGTAGCTGATTATGTATTTGTCTTCAGTTTCTTTTTCCATTTAAACTGTGAGTTTATAAAAAAAAATGGCAGTACATTTCCACAGCAGGATCCAGCTACAGCTGAATAGAGAAAAGCCATCTGCAGCCCTCTTCGCCTTGAGTGAAACATCTTGAGTAGCAGGGGGATGATGCTCTTCTCTTGGATCCTGTGGCGTTTCAGCAGGCGGTTGTGTCCCATCTTCACTCGTTTACTCTTTTATTGCCATGCGTCCTATTTACCTTGATGAATAGTCGCAAAACCCCAGGAAACTCATTTGTTACATTTCTTCACTTGGTGGTAGCCATACATGTTCATTTAAACTGTAGAATAACCATATGTTTCAGTGTTTGGCACACTGAACTAAGTTTGCATATTGATGGACAGAATAAGTCGCTTTGCTTTTCACGTAGCCTAATTAGCAAAAAATTTTCTTCATTTGAATACATCCCTCAAGGCTACTTACAGTACCTTGTGTGCTACAGACTCTATGCGCCATGATTTACAACCAGCCTCGGACCGTCAGTGACGTCATCTTTGGTGGCACAAATTCCCAGATTACGTAAAACCGGATGGGAGAATGGAGATCAGGGGTCTCAAACTCAATTTATTTATTTTTTTATATATATATAAATATTCCACAAAAAAGGGATTCAACTATTTTAAAAACGTAAAAAAAAAAAAATCTAAATTTCTCCATCTTTATTAATAATAATAATAGCCAGATTGATAATTGTGATTAATTCAAGGGAGTTCTTCACATTATCAATCTGAGACTGCTCTATGGTGATTTACTCGGGGAAAGGTGGCACTTTCTGTACAATACTTCGAGCTGATTGGACGATGCGACATCTTGTGCAAGTTTGTTTTGACCAATCAAAAGAAGCACAAACATCTTTACCAGATAAAAATGCACGAAGCGCCTCTCACTGTTCAGCATTCAACAAGGAGACGATGAGTAATGCTGTCATAGCATTTGTGAACAAAGACCGCGAGAATTCAGCTTGCTGGCAAGGTTACTTTATTAGCAGATTTGGGGACTTCCGTCACTCGTCAATTCTCTTCAATGAAAATTGCCCACCGTTCATATAATCCCGCAGGGCCGCAAATGGCCCCCAGGCCACAAGTTTGAGACCGCTGGCGTAGACAAAAGGTCCACATACACATATTCTGAATAAAAAGACTTACACACCAATGGGGAAAATATGTGCACAGAGATTGATCGGGACTCACTGTGGAAGATAGTGACAACAAAAAGGCAGCTTTGATTGAAAAGTTCCCAAGGAATCACATTCTGTCAATTCACTGACCCCGAAAGCAAATGTTACTGCTCTGCTAGACGAATTATTAATCGCTAACCACTCAAATATTTTCTCCTCGTACAGGCTTGTCTAAGCATAAGCTGCCATTTGCAGACTATGAGAGCAAATGTTAATTTCTCCCATGCGCATTTCTGTGCCGGAGGAGCCACAGGGCTGTATGTTAACAGTGAGGAGGGGGGTCAACTTGGATATTTGCATAAGGAAATGTGATTGAGTGGTTCCCAACGATTTAGCCTTTTCCTTTCAAATCATTGTGCAAAGTGAGGAAGAAGATATTTGTATGTGTGTGGAGATTTAACTTGTCAGCTGGTAAAACGTAGCCTTCTCCCACCTCTTAGTCTATTCTTGTTTGTATTGTGAGAAAAAGCTGTTCATCTCAATATAGTCTATTTGCTTTAATTTGGATATTCACAGGAGGTCCGGAAAAAAATAGAATAAAAAAAATAATAAAACAAGATGATTGTGTCTTTAGATTTCTCTGTTGCATTAATGCTTCTTGCTGTTCTTCAATATATGTTCTATAATGATACTGATCATTTCCCTTTTAAATGGTTCTCTACAGTGTGGTAAGTACAGACTCCGCAAAGCCTATGGTGAACATTGTGCACCGATTCTGCAGTTGCTATTAATAGCTGAGCTTGCGGTGCCCCCACCATTGTACAAGCCCTGGAAAAAGTGTTTTTTTTCACACAAGAATTTACTTGCTAGGTCTGATTGACGATAATAATAGGGAAACCTGGAAATGGTGTTCTGCAAAATCAAGTTACCACATAATTTGGCGTGAGCTATACCTTCTCCAAATGGAAAGCAAATAGTTTTGAAACGGGACGTCACGCACACTTCCATTCCCAAACTTTTCAGAATTTCAGAACAGTAGGATGTCTTCTATAAATCTGCAGTCTTGGTCTACAGGAATGGTTCTTAACCTGGGCTCGATCGAACCCCAGTCGTTTGGTGAGTCAGTATCAGGGGTCTGGCGGAGGTCAAGACACACACACGGCTCATATAATCCGTGATAATACGCCCCACTTGGTCATCATTGGCTGCAGGTGATCATGCTACATTGCTTGGCCTATGGGAATTTTGTGCATTCAGTCGTCGACTGTGACTGTTGTGATAGTACGTCGTGTGATTTGTATTATTTTTTTATTATTGTAATCTATTTATACTAACTATGTAGAAGGGGGAAAAGTGGTTGGACGAATATGCGCAATATGAATTCATGGATGGATGGATGGGTGGGTGGATGGATGTATAACGGAGCATATGGTGTCCCACACGGTTCAATTCTGGGGCCTCTGCTGTTTTCGTTGTATCTGGATTTAAAAAAAATATGCTCTGTAGAGTTGAATAATGTGAGTCAGCGTCCTAACTGCATGATTTGCAATGTAAATTTGAGCAATTATGGTCCAGCACAATTAGCTACCTAGCTAAACTAAACTAAAGGAACACTTCCTTAATCTGAAGGGAGATGAGGGATACAAGAACACAATGCTTTTTGAATTATGTCTTGAATTTGAGGGAAAAAAACTCCATAAAGAAGGATTTGGTGAATGTACATAGGAAGGTGGTGGGATTCAGTACCTCCAATTAGGTTAAGACCCACTGCCCTGCAGGATGATATGAAACACAGTTCTCCTCTGAAACCAATCTCCAGGCTTAAAGGGCCGTCAGGTGGCCAGCCACGAATACCTTTTAACAACTGACCTGTTTGCAATGATGTCAGCAACACCTGCACTGGAACCCGAGCATGTTCAGGAACTATATGTTCGGCAATGAGATCTGATTCCCGCAGAAGATACTGTAGATCAAGGGGTTAATGTGCGGTGAAGACTCGTAGAAGCAATCCGTGATTGCTGTATCAATAGCGTAACACGTGGAGGCTGTTTGATGGTGTGGGCGGCACCAACATCAATGGAAAAACCAGGCCCTAATGCCACCAAAGCTGATTATCAGGTCAGACGTCAGTCATACAGTCCAACAAAGAATTTCAATCAAGAGTCATTACCAACAAGGGAATTAATGCCGTTATGATGGGGCATGCATGATTCTTAGGGTTACGGTATCATTTAACTAGGGAAGTAATCAGGCTTTCAAATTGTATGAAATTAATTGGAAGCATTGTTGCAAAAAAAAAGTGACATAACAATTTTGTTTTATGTACAATTTTTTATCTTAAATTTTGAAATATGAAGATATCAAACACACTGACAATCATTGCTTTGGACTGTTCAGTGTAGGTGATTAGCATATAATCTCAATTAGTGTCATTCATTTTCAAAAGCATAATAAGCACACATGAAAACATATTTTGACAACTTAATGGACAGTATTGTTAATGTTTTCATCCTGCAGCCCTGTGGAGAGAATCCTTTTGAGCCCACACTAAAAGAATAGGACCTGAAGCCCTCTTAAGTGCATGTCAGCTTTGCTATATGTGCTCAATGGATGTACTTAATGTATAATTGAAAAAAAAAATGAAAGAAAAAAATATGACAGGGGGTGGGGCTAAGGGGGGCGGGTGTTATTACACAGCACTTGCACACAATGTCTGTATGAGTAGTTCAATGCTCTGGGTTTCTGCTCTGACATATTTTTTTATGGACTTCCAAGAAAGCATAGATGTACCCAGAGTCAGGGGCATCACACTAAAATCTGGGCCCCCACAATGGCCCCCTGAATTCTTCGGTTGACAAGTGAGGGTTGGTGGGGGGAGGAGTATTTTGGTTGTTTGAGGGTATTGAGCGATATTTTCCAGACGACGCATATGATCCCAAACAAAAATGTGCAGAATAACATTATGTTATCAATGAGCCGGGGGTGGGGGGGTGGGGTGCAAGAGTTTCACCTTTAGGGAGAGTTGTGGGGTTCGACAAAGCCTAGTAGGTTACTATAACCTCCACAAGGCAAGGTAAAAACCACAACTATATCTTATTGCTTACATGCTATTCTGGAGCCATTAAGGAATTGGTGAATTAATTTGTCCAAAAGTCACATGACAGACTTTATGTTCATACCATCAATCTTCCCTCTCCGCTCATTCCCAAAACCTGAACTGGTTGCCTTATACAAAGCTAAAAGGTTTTTCAGTTTGCAGCTAGGAAGCAGGGGGTTGGGGGCATTGAGAGGTTTGGGAGTGTGGGGGGGGCGTCAGGCTGAAGAAAAGCAGGTCAGTTGTTGACATGGATGAATGGGGGATGCAACATCACCATAGCGACCCACAGAGGACCTGATTCAAAGGTGGATGTGGTGTATTATTTTTTTTTGTTATATGTACAGTATCCAGTATGCCTGTTTTTTCCCCCTGCACACTGAAGTGTAGTTTGCTTGAAGTGTATACCCAAAAACATGATCAAAACATGGTAAGAAGTTCAAGAGGTTTCCAGCAGCACAGCATACAGTATGCGATGCCCAGGATGTTTTTCTCCGTGTTCAAGACATAAAGGCATCATCTGGAAAAAGACACGACCCTGATTTTTCAGCCACATGATGGTGCTAGTAGACTGCTGACCATAGGGTCATGGGCAGTTTCAACTCCCCCCCCCCCCCCTCCCCACACACACACTTAGCGCATCCTTCTCTCACTCCTTGCTCGTCTTCCTCAACATGTAAGGTGAGGTGAATTGCTATAGGAAATTCAGTGAAATTAATGCTATACATTAGCTCAACTCACCTTGCATGCCGTGAGTATGTTTGTTGTGTTTCAAAAGGAAGAGCTTTGCATCAATTGTCCTTGAAATCATATACAGTTGATGACAGACTGTTAACCATGAGAAGAGTGAGAGTAGTCAGAAGACGTGTAGTAGTAGATGTGGGAGTAGTCAGTAAAGATTACCTGCAAGAATATCCTGTTATCATAGATGTTTCTTTGGGACAAAAATTACTGCAAATGACTCTGTGGCTGACCCGAACGCTTCTCTTAAGTTAGTGAGAGGCCAGACACTTTTTTCTCCTCCTTTTCGGCTTAGTAGAGATGCGAGGGTTGAGCAGTTACACACACACAGAGGAGAGAGGAGGGTCAAAAGAGATGACTAAAAATATACACTGTGCAAATTCCAGTATAGTTAAACAAATGCCTTTTCGCTCTTTGATTATTGTGCATTGCCTAAAAAAGGAAAAAAAAAAAGTTATGGTGACAGCAGGTTCTAGTTAGCCCCAATAACAAAGTAGCCCACGGATAAAAAAAAAAAATTAGTGCACGAGTGAAATGTTTGTATGTATGTATGTTAGTATGTATTCATTCATTATAACATACACATGTTTCTTATGGTACCAAATATTCTCTATTGTGTTTAAAAATATAACAGACTGTGTTCAATGGGAAAAAATGCTGTTTTTATTTACCCAAATAAATAAATAAATAAACATTCTAGAGCTGTAATTGTAATACCGTGATACCACAATATTTTTGCTCACAGTAAACATACCGTCAGAATCTATAATCGGCCCATGCCTAGTTGCAAATGTTTGGGCTGTTTTTGACCATTCCACTTTTTCCCCGCCATATCAGTGCCTCAGGGCTGAGCCTCCCCTATATTTATTTATCTTCCTCTTTCCATGACTCTACAATCTTTGTCACACTTTCAGTTTAGTAAAACATGTTTTTTATCACTTCTTCCGCAGTTCTCATGCTTGCCAACCCTTCTCCACACCAGCATCCAATTCTCCTTGTACCCACTCGGTGGTGCCACTCAGAGCTTGCTCCTTCATCCTCCTCTTCTTCACTAACTGGCTCCCTCTGCCCTGGCAGTCTGACAATTGTTGGAGCACACACTGGTAAGCAGTTATCACCAGCCCACAGAGGTGTATGTGAGTGAGTGTGTGTATAATAATAGTAGGGGAATACATACACATAAGCATGTGTGTCAACCCTGTGCATTCTATTTATATTGATACGCACTGCTCTTTTGTTCTGTAAAACAATAGAGACAATATGTCAGGACGGTACCTATTATATTACAGCCTTGTATTCGTCTTCTACATGAATGTTTTTTATTTATGTATTATTTTTGCAACAATGAGGGGTATATGATACTAAAAGGCTTCAACCCATCTCCTACCTCTGCCAAACATCCCTGGTGTCTCGCTGCTCTGGATCCATATGAAAGGCACTAATTTCTTTGCCTTCAAGGATTTGATCCGAGTTTTAGTCCCATCTGTCACTGGGAGGAAGTTGAAAGAAAGGAAGAATAATCCCAGCTGGAATAATGGCTCTGTTGAAGGTAGATCACATTGTAGGAATACGAGGACAATATTCTTCTGGCCTTGGGGTAGTGAGAGACGATGGACACGAGCCAGACTTCTGATTCCTGACCTCGAGACATAGGAGGCAAACAATAACGCTTGAAGGAATCAAGGGGATTTCTTTGTTCTCCCAGCTAGGTTTGAATCTTATTTTGGATTGTTTCCACAATATTGTCAGCTTGTTATATCTGTATTATTTCTGTGTTTCACTCAGGTCACTTTTTTTTTTTTTTACAGAGTCAGTCTGAATGGAGGGTGCTTTTGGAGCAGCAGTGTAATTTGTAAAGCTACAATTTGAGAGCTAGGCAACTGAAAGAACAACAAAAAAAAATGGAAATGAGACGCCACAGCAAGTCATCAAAGCCCCCAACAATTACTTGCATGACACCCTCCAACTTTTGCTCTCGCCAGCATTTTCATAGGATTGAAATTCTGCATGTACCTGTTTATATTTTTGGTCTATGTGTAGCATGTTTAATTACAGAGTAAGTTTGGAGTAAACATTTTTGACTGGGAAGTAACGTATTTAAATATATTTCAATGTACTCGCAAATATATTCAAATATACTCGCTAGTACGTTCGAACATGCTCACAAATACATTTAAACATACTCACAAGTATGTTTGAACGTACTTGTAGGCTAAATATTAAATGTATAGCTTATTTTCCTATAATGCCACAGAATATTACTTGCGCATGTACACACACACACACACACACACACACACACAATTTTAAAAGCATTCGTTACACATAATATACCAATGCATTGAAATATTAGAAAAAACATTGTTTATTTGAAAATTAAAAAAAATTATTATTATGTCTGCAGTGCATGATTTATGTTCAGCATTTTTTCCCATAATGCCATGGGGTATTGACTTGCACATGTGTAAGCAATACCCCATGGCATTATGGGAAAACATGCTATGTTTGTAGCATGCTACATGCTATATGCTATGTTTGAATGCATTTGCAAGTACGTTCGAACGCACTCGCAAGTACGTTCTCACCAGTCAAAAATGTTTACTCCACATTGGCAGTTCCACACTTCTGTATTTAATACAAAAAGTGTAAAAAAAACAAACTTTCTGATTGAGGGGATAATAAACGGGTGTTGTTATAATAGTTTGAACTGACACCTCCCACACATTTTTTGTGAATCATTGGAAAAAAAGAAAGAAGAAACCTCAATGTCATAGCATGCATGAGTATAGAGACTAGAATATAGGAATGTGTAAATGTCATAAAAGACCACTTCAAAACAGTCCAATGTTTTGCTCTTAGCCATTCCTGTGTGTTTTTAGCTTTGTATTTTGGGTCATTATTTTTTCAGATAAAAACTCAAGAGTGAACTGGAGCTTCCTTAGCAGTTTTCAAACTCCTTTGGGTAGACTCTGGTATAAAATCGGTCATACAAATAACTTTTTCCTTTAATTTGCCTGAAAAATGCCCTCCTCAATCCAAAAAAGGGAAATGAGTTCAAAGAAGAAGAGAATAATCCCTTCCAGTCCCCAAAGTCATGAGGACCCAGCATATGGAGCAAATGGGGTTCAGTTTCTCCCTCAAGGACACTTCGACAGGTCTTGAGTGGAACAAGAAGTCACACCAGCAATCTTCAAATTGCAAGACAGCTACTCTTACTCTACCCTTCGGCCATGTTGACCTGAAAAGAAGTAAAACAGAAGGCATTGTGCTGATAATCACATCTGGACTTCCCACATTATAATTACAACCAATGCCAAGAGATTCTGTTGTTTATTTTGTTACAGTAGGTACTTCAGTTGTAGTTCAAACGGGCCAATAGAGAAATGTGGAAAACACTGTCATTGTCTTTTGAGTTGCATAAGAACTCCCATTTGAAGCTTAAATGATCAAATGATTACAAAAGTAACTTTAATTGTGTATGTTTTTTTTTTAAGGTTGTGGCTGCCAGTGCAAAAGTACGTTCGTCAAATCTCCCTCCCTCAGAAGCCAAAGTGTAGTGCTAACCTGTAAGTTAGCAGCTTGGGCTTTTAGCTTGCAGGTTACCACAGTCAACTCTTAACCCAAGGGATGGTGGTCACATGGGTTTGGGCCTCAGGCAGGACCCCACCAGAGGACCACTGTCACATTTAGTTAGACATTTTTAATGTTGGGTTTATCAACTGTTTGCAATCAGTACATTGTTGGAAGAGAGCTTGCTCTGAGCTGGCCCCTCCGAATAAATAAAGGAATGGATTGAAAAGAAATGTGCTATTTGGTTTGTCTCAAACACACTAGTCAGGTAAAAATAACTGGTAATGGAGAAATGCTGGAGTGGCAAGAACTTCAAGGACACACAATAACACCTTTCTTTTTCTTTTCAGAAATCCTGTCATTATTGTCAAAGACCACAACAAATACAATCTTGTCCCACTACCCAACTAAATCATGAATCATAGAAAAGCTCCTACTATGATGTTTTTTAGGATACAGGAATACACATACCACTGTAAAAAAAAAAAAAGAAGACCTTTTAAAGACCTTTTAAGTTTAAAGATCATGAGACCCGATTTTCCTGCCCAACGCAAGTTTATTGTGCAATGTGCAGTCTGGGGGTGAACACAGCCAACTAGCTTCCCGGCCAATGGAAGCAGCTCACCTGATTCTCTTTAACATTGCGGAAGCTAAACTACAATGAAAAAAAAAATGGTGGTTGAATTTACTCCATTTTATTTTGTCAAGTGTTTGCAGAAAATAAACTCATCTGGATCCAGATACATTAGATGTGCAATCTAAATCCAACCACAATTTTTTCAGTGTAGACTCGCTAGAGTCAAAGCAGAAGATCGAAGCGTGCTAAGTTTGTTTATAAGGAATTGCAAGTAGACCTCCTTCCTACCCGATTGTTCGTGTCCGTGTGTGAACCAAGCCAAGGAAGGTGATTTTTTTTTTAAAAAGAAAAGAAGATAATAATGAAGATAACAATAATGTGTTCAATTAATAAAGTTATACTGTGCATTTAGAAGGTCGGATGCACACTCTTGAATAAAATATTATGACATTTGCCACACATATCCACGAAGCTCAGAATCCATCTTCCTACTCCTTGACTTAATTCACCCAAATTGTGTTACACCACAACTTAGACCTGCTTCCAGCTAGTCTAAAGTTTAGTCTTTCGGCCACCAAATTGTCAGATGTGCCGGGGAGATGCAAAACGAAAACGCCCTCGGTCCGCCAGAATGCCCAGCATGGTGCAGCACAGTCTACCAAATTCCCAGACACACTAAACTTGGTTTGTACCCGCACGAAAATCAAGACCTGTCAGTTCTTACGGTGAATGCATGTCCGCTGTCAGTGAAAAAAGAGCCCCATCAGTGTGTTTGTCATTTGCACATAGTGTACTCTCCAAGCTTGGGGGAGGAGGGGGGAAAGCTTCATTTGATTAAAATACCACTTTCAGTCAGGGACATTTCTTTCTTTCACCTTTTTTTTTATAGTGGAAAAATGACAGTAATGAAAATAGACGGTGAGTTAAATTGTTTTGTTCTTCCAGAGGAAAAAGCGATGGGTGGTTAAGATGTTTCCCAGAGAGGGATGGCCTTGCAGGTAATGTGATAATATTACATCATGTTTAAATTTGTTAAAAATGTGTGAATGCGTTTGTGTTAGTTGAGTATCCAGTCAGAAGCCACTTTTTAAGACACTGCGCCTCCATGCAAGACTTGGCATACACTCAAATGCTGCTAATTGTTGAGCCAGGCTTCAAAGTTGACACTGGAGTCATATTTGAGTTCATCGTTATTACTTGGATGATCAATTTCACTTTTAACTTTCTATGGCCAATAAAAGACATTTGTATGTCACTCATCACACTAAATAAAGTAGTCGCCAGTCGGTTTCCTCTTCGCTCCAGAATTGTGGTTCTTTTTTGCCAGCTCACTAGTAGAATATTTTGTTGCTCAAGTGTTACTGAAACTTAATCTCAGAAGTTAAAAGAGAATGATTAAATGTTCAAAAGCAGCACAAAACTTGTGTACTAATTTGGAGGGGATTCATGTTGTGTTGAGCTAAAGTACATATGGCGGTGGCAGAAGGTACGATTCTTGCATCTTACAACAAAACAAAACAAGTCGGAAAATGTCTTGGGGATAGCTGGAAAAGGAGCAGCATTAGTGAGGTGTATCCTTTTTTTTTTCTGGTATCTTAATAACTTCCCTATGCATAAGTTACAAATTATCAATTTTTTTTTCAACTTTCTTTTTTGCCCCATATTGGTTGGGAACCCCAGGAGACCTATTAAGGAACCAAGGGAAGAAAACACCAGATTTCATCTGATTCCCCTGAGACTAAAGAGTTAAAATATTAAGATCACTTGGTGCATCACGACTTTTTTCTTGGATAGGCCAAATTACTTACAGAAGTTTTACTGTAAGATTTTTTTTTTCTGATATTGATCCACTTAGCTTTTCCTTCTCCCCTGTGTCTGTAACAACATGAAATTATCCGTTTTTCAAAGTGCAACGTGCTGCCTCTGGCCTTTGAAGCTGGAAAAATAAATAGTAAGTAAGGCGGTTTAAGTTAAAACTCTATTCGGTTACAGAAGGCTTCTCAAAGAAAAGTCACAGTAAGCCCAACATTAGTGGAAAATATAGCGTAGTATGGTGTAGTATGGTAATGTTACACAAACATATCCATTTATTATTATTATTATATTATTATTATTTATTATTCATTATTCATTTATTATTATTTTAGTCATTGTTGTAATAAAGTTGGAAATAAATAATTTCTCTGTACTGTACTAGTAGGTGTCATTGGTAGCATTTTCTTTTTTCTTTTATTTGTGGGTGGGTTGGGGGACATTTTTAATTTACTTACTATCGGAGTTGGAAAAAAAAAAAAAAAAAAAAAAAAAAATAAAAAGGAAAAGGTCAAACGTACACATTAATAGTTTCTTAGAACACAGATAAACACATTTTTTTTCTCCATGAAATAATCATCCACAAAGCAGAAGCTTAAAATGGAATTTAAAGAAACAATAACAAAAAATGAAAACATATAACCAACAACTTTTAGTCACAGAGACAGACAACCATTCAGATTCAAGTTCATTTCAATCTAAAATCAGTCTGCGTTGACAGTTTAGGTTCTTTAGACCTATACAGTGACCATTTTTCAAATAATGCGACAAACAACATATGCAGTGACTTTTTTTGGTAATGAAGTAGTCCAGCGGCTGTCACTTGACAATAGAAAATTCTCAGACTCCGACATTTGTCTCCAATGCTTACAAAACACTACAGACACTTATGTTCATGCTTTATGGTTATGTACTCCGGTTATGTATTTCTGGACTAAAGTCTTAGAAAAACTTTCCGCTATTTTGGACTGTAGGATACCTTTATCTCCAAACTTGTGTTTGCTAGGTGACCTAACAACAACTGACTTACCACATAAACAATTTCAATCTACACTTGTAGCCCTTACTATCGCTAAAAAAACAATTCTTGTTAACTGGAAAAATAAACAAACTCTGAATATCGACCAATGGTCTAACCTCCTCGTAAATCACATTTTAATGGAAAAAATATCTGCCTCAAATAAAAACCAAATATCAAAATTTATAGAAACATGGTCTACGTATATAGAATTTTTTAACCTAATTCCGGTTACTTAATTCTGTCTGTTAGCGAGAGCCACTACATCGTGATAACTTACATTGATGTTTCTGCATTTGGCAATTTATTATTATATTATATTATTAGTATGGGATTTTTTTTAATGGGCTTTAGGTGAACTGATGAATACACACACGCTCGCACGCTCGCACGCACGCACGCACATACACATACTCACCCACATACAAAAAAAAAAAATATATATATATATATATATATATATATATATATATATATATGTGTGTATATGTATATATATGTATGTATATTTAAAAAAATATATATATATTTATAAAAAAAATTTTAATTGATTTGTTTGTTTGTTTTTTAAAAAAAGGAGAGCAATGATGATGTCAAATCGAATGAACAATACTGAGCTCTAAAAAAAAAAAAGAAGAAAAAAAAAAGAAAATTCTCAGCCAAGACTAGCTGCTAAGTCCCGGAAAACTCATTATAGGGCCGATTATTATGTTAAATAAACATTAACCCAAGGCCTAAAACAATTACATAGTTAAATTTCTATAATATGTGCCCTTAAGTAGCTCAAATTCACACCTACTAGTCCACATGAGAGGTGAATCACCAATATGTTTCAAGAAGATGTCGAAATACAACGAGCATATGACGCTTCGATGTGTATTTCTCTTTTGGTGTTAGAGGTTAAAAGCAGATGACAGAATCCTTTGCAAGAGAGCATTTTGCCCATAGGATTAAGATTGGATGGCTGGGTTTAAAGCTGTCAAAAGAGCAGACACAAATCCCTCACTCACAACACTACAGTTCTCACATGAAGTGCATGTGAGCAGTGGTGGAAAGAGATATTTCTCTTTCATGCCACTTACTTCAGAAGCCATTCAACACATCAACTAGATTGTGGAGGATTTGAAGAGCACAAGCAAAGACGTGAGATTGTAGAAATGTATATTTTCCCTCCCATATTAGTGAGAGTGCCATTATGATTCTTAGTCATTAGTTACATTGCATGTATAGGAACTGTATATGTTGCCAACTGCAGATTTTAATTAGTACAGTAACATCATTTATCAACAGAGAAAATGTATTTTTTATTTGCCAAAATATAACCACTGGTCTCATAGAATCTTTACTTAAATGATTAGCGATTAAAATGTGCATCATGTATCGCAAACTTTACCCGATTCTTGAACCCACAAATAATGAAACTTGGCAGAATACTGTTTTCTGTTTACCAGTGCTTTTCTGAATGTGTCTTTGGAGCAGTCATGGGGGAAATTGGAGTGAAGCAAGAAAAAAAAATGCAGCGTTAACCTTGCAAGAAGTAATTTGAATAGAATTACAATGTCTTGGTATTTTGCAAAATGAGGCAGCGTTTGTCTAAAGAGCACTTCACTTGGGATTTGCTTATTCATGCAAGTATTATTTTATTACCTTATTTAGCTTCATATGCTCAGTGTAATTCTTCACCTAAGCCTATATAAAATATTATTATTATTATTATTATTATTAATTTTAAACAACCAAGAAGAGCTGGTTGAAGCGGCTGGGGAGAGTGAAGTAGGGCTTCTTCTTGATAAAAAAAAATCAACAAATAAATAAATAAATAAAACAGTATGTTGCATTAAAAATACTCTGACACTTTATACAAAAATGTGTTTAAATAGAACTTTTTCAATGTTACTTGTTACTGACCACCTCTGCTTTGTATTTGCTGAACGAATGCAAGCCAGGCACATCTCCCATTTGCAAGCGAGGTGAAAAATCATAAATATAGCAACTAATTACAGAATGTACAAGGGCGACTCATTAAGTACATAGGTAGAATAGCCCTCTCAACCACTAATTTTCTCCAGAACAACATGACCCATATAACAACGAATATTGTAGCATAACAAAGTAAAAGTTTTATAATGTTGTTGTTTTTGTTGTTGTTCTCCTTCAAACAAATATTTCCCTCTGGGGAGTTGAAATTATGAAAAAGTGATTTAATTATTTCAGTTTTGGTAAATGGAGGGAACAAGAGAGTTCGCCACTTGTTTGATCTGATCAGAGAGGTAAAATAACCAGCACTATAAGAAACCTCCAGAAATGGTTTCTTCTCTGAACCCAAAAAAAAGAAGAAGCTTGTATCTACTGTATGTTGTCTGGTAGTGTTGCTAATCCCAACCCACACAAATATTAGCACATTCATTTGACCTATTACGCTAAAGAAATTAGCATGTAAAGAGTCAAATTTGTCAACAGATTGATCTTGTGTTTTTTTTTGTTACTAGCTTCAACATAACAGTTTGGCAGATTATCAACTATGTAACTGAGTATTTAACAGATTTTTGTTAGTGAATGCCTACTATATGTTGCGTTGATCTGATTGGTTGCACTGCATATGACATAATGTACCGAACAGTGTTCCTCTCGTTTGTGAAGCACACCATCTGGCATGCCTGGGAAACAGATTTCTTTAGGGGGTCAACTCTACAAGATCAAAATTGAAGCCCATCAGCAAATAAATAATTTTTTGGTGCCCTTGCTTTTGCTCTCTCTCTCTCTCTCTCTCTCTCTCTCTCTCTCTCTCTCTCTCTCTCTCTCTCTCTCTCTCTCTCTCTCTCTCTCTCTCTCTCTCTCTCTCTCTCTCTCTCTCTCTCCCTACCAAGGTTGTATAGTGTTGTGACTCATATCAGGATTTTTTTTTTTTTTCCCCAGAATTGGATTGTGCTCTCTGGTAGCACAAAATACAATCCCTTAACTTAGTTAATTGGCATAAGTGGACTCACCTCCTCGTGAACTTGGCTCTGATCGATTTCATCTGTTGTTATGATCATGTTCAGATAAGCACTGTCATAACAAAGAGGTCAGGTGAATATATTGCAGTGTTCCATTTATTATGAATTGTGGCTCTGGAGCAATGCTGTCGAAATAGCTATTGATTAGAGAGAGTTGATGGTAGAGCTGAGTTTGATTATGCATGTGAGGAATAGGACATACCTGTGTAGGTTCAATACAGACCCCAATGATGAGGACTGCGGCTTTAAAGCAGAACAAGCTAAACACTGTGGATGATTGCATTTGATACTGAAAACTAACATTTGACAAATGACAGTCTATCAACCGTGCATATTGATGAACTGACAAGTGAAATGACATACGAATGTGATAATGTTAAGAAACAGCAGATACTAGTATCAAAGAACATTTAGCATTTTAACATCAAGAGATTTTAGGTTGTTGTTCCATTGTTTCTCTGTACCAGATGTTTTTTTTTTCTTCCTCTCAATTTTATCCTGGTTAATTTAATCGGCAAAGTTAGCGAACCGTTCGCACATCCCGGCATTGAGGTCTCACCCCAGCACGGCTCATGTAGTGGTTAAGACAACTGTCAGCACTGTCACTTCATGGTTGATTGAAAATGGCAAACAATGGACCAATAACAAGAAAAACATTTTTTTTTTTTTATATAGATGTATCAGTTTGAGTGTAATGAAAATTGTATATGTGAGTATGAGGATATGATTCATAAATGTATTATGGCATATGCCTATGAATTTCATGAACCAGTACTTATGTTGCTGGCAAATGTGCGCACGTCAAAGTGCAGGTTTATACATTTTTCTTTTATTGAAATATATTACCCTATTATTGTATCAATAATGAAATAAGTCAAGACATACAAAGAATAAGGGGTAGGACTAGATACGTTTTCAACTTTCCTACTCCCTTTTGAACATGTAAACCATGACTAATGATGACTGTATAAAGTTGTTTCTTCTTTTTAAATCTTTGTTTATTTTCTGCTACTTGTTTATATGTTCAATAAACAAACAAACAAACAAACTTGGGGCACTAAATAGCGAACTGACAGGCTTACCATTTGTGATTGTTATTTTTCACATTTCTTGGACGTATTGTGATTGTGAAGATAAATGTGTGTTTTTACATTCTTTGTCAATCATTCTGAATCTGATATGTGTCGATGGCCGTTGGACACTCTTTGCTAGTTTTCTGTAGCCAATGATGAAAAGGAAGGGAAAAAAATGCAGCGCCTATGGCTTAAATAGACCATCTGATCAGCCATGTCAAAATAGTAATAGCTGCTACAAGCTGTACGATATACAAAGTAGTAATTGATGCTCAATGATGGCACTGGAAACAATCCCCCAATGGCAAATAAATGTTCTACTAAATTGTTTTCCGAAAGAAATCGAGAGGAAAAAGCCAATCAATTAGCAGGCACACACAGAAACACAGCGTGAATGACAATTATGAAAGTCTCCTCTTTCTCATTCCTCTTCCACCAAAAGTCATTGTCAAGCATCCAGCAGGCGGAACAGACGGAAAATGAAAATGCCCATTGACTATATATTCTTTGCTTACGAAAAGGTATGATGGTTTACGTTCTCACTTTCATTAGTACTTCTCCTAATGATGTAATACTCCAGTATTTGAGAGTATATATACATAAATTATTATATATATATATATATAGTGTGTGTATGTTACTTTTACATAGAAACATTTTCATGATGTGATGCAAAGCTCAAGTCACATTTGCACTTAAATCTTTTCGAGCGCCGAGAAAATAAAATAAAGAAGCTAAACTCCTGCCAAAAGTTCAGAGCAGTTTTTTGTTGCTCCACTTTGGCTCCATTATTGCACCCAGGGGCTCAGGAAGTATTTAATCCGATACACAGCATTAGGAAAAGTATTTTTCATGTATTGTGTTCTCTGAGGATGCTCTAAGAATCCTGTAATCCGCATTCATAAGTGGAAATGTGGAGGCTGCTGCATATGAAAACGGCTAAAAAATGAGAAGTGTCGCTGCTTGCAGTGTTTGCACTATTATTTTGTTATGTTTTGTATAATATGGCTGAGACATATCCCGTATGAAAAGCATTCTTGCAAAGTTGTATTAAGCCTAATTTCATCCAACCAGTAGAGTTCAGTGCGGTTCATTGTATTGGATACGTTTTTGCATAAGCGGTACAGTAAATGGATGGATGGAAAGTGAAGAGTATAAAAATAAACACTGTTGTGGACTCACCCCAGTGGTACAATACGCTGTCATAAAACATGCATGCATATTCTGCCGTTTATCCTGTTCAGGGTCACAGATGAGCTGGAACCCATCGCAGCGGACTTTGGTTTGGTTGTCACAGTCCATATGGTGCATTTGAATGTATGCAATAAAAACAAAACAAAATTATGCTTGTTATTAGGTAAAGGTAAGTTCCAGCAATGATTGTGCTCGGGAATCACATGGTGATCTAACCCCCCAATTCCAACCCTTTATACTGAGTGTCAAGCAGGGAGGCAATGGGTCCCATTTTTATAGTCTTTAGTATGACCCGGCCGGGGATTGAACCCACAACCTCCCAGTCTCAGGGCGGACACTCTACCACAAGGCCACTGAGTTGGTTATAAAAATAAACTCATTTTAGACCCTCTGCGCTTTAACCCAAGTGCTCATCTTTTGCTTCGAGTATCAAATGTGTCCTTTTCCTACTTGGAAATATCCAAGGTCAGTTTGGTCTCCCTGGCAACAGTGACATTCGGCGCATTGTCAGGTTATTTAATCAAGGCTGACTCTGTGTTTAAGATGCGCACGGACATCCTTTTTATTGCTAAAACTGCTGAGTGGGACAACCCCAACAAACCCTGAAAAGTTTAAGTGATGGAGAGGAGGAAGAGATGCCTTGAGAAGGTGATGGGAGCACTCAGCCAAAATGGATTGCGCATCACTATTGCTGTAAGAAAGTCCTTCCTGTTGCCTTATTGATTAGACGTTACAATAGGCATCCCAAAATACATTTATTCACAGATGACCACTGCAGCAAAACTGCTTTTTGAAATAAAAGAGGAAAAAATGAAGAAAAAAAAACACTAAACAAGCATTCTATCGACTGATTTCCAATCCACTTAAACACTTCACTTCTCATTTGAACAATAACAGGCAAGGAGAAAGGGTAGAGGGAGAAGGTGGTGCAAGGGGGTTTCATTTTGCATCTCATCTGTTGACAGTCAGGTATGTTGTTATCATTGTGGGCTGCCCTCTAGTTTATCTCCCTGCAGAAGATAACAGCTCGCTCCACGTGACTATAGGGCCAGACAACCAATTATCTATGTGCCCTCTATCCGATGTGATTTAAATCACTAGGCCGTCCCTGCTCCACTGTCCCCTCTTGCCCGTGATCAATCACTTGCAGCTCAAACACAAAACAGACCCTTAAAAAAACAAATAACTAATGATCTGGATTGGAGACTGAAGTTAATCTGCTTGGATTTTTACAAAAAAAAATATGGTAATGTTGACATTGAGAGAGAGCACACTCTGGAGGAAAAGGATATAAAAAAAAAATCCTGATACAAACAATATATTAGGTACACTTTTGGATGTTATGTCATAACCATTTCAGTCATAATTCCTATGCCGGTACTGTTGTTGACAAATGAGGGTTGCACCCATTCATTTTTTTTAAACAAGTCAATGCACTCACGATTATCAAACCTTCATTATCCAACAGCTATTGGAAGATGGCTTTGCCGTTTATCTCATGCCGGACACGCATTGTAACATTGGAAATATTCTTCACGAAAACTCAGTTTATGTTGTCTGACCGTCGACAGGCAACCACAGTGGCTAGTAGGGCTACATTTCCCATGATTTTTGAATGCAGGAAGTTCTTTTGTGTCCGGACAACGCATTCCATTCACAAACTTACATAAGTCTGTGCTGAATGAGAAACGTACATTTGGAAGTATATAGGAAGGAATTTAACAAGTTAAATTATTTGAATGGGTTTATCGTATGAATTGCTATGAGAAAATGTGTGACTGACACACACATGGCAAAACAAACAAAAACAGAACCTGTGTAATATCGGGACCGAAGATTAAAATGGGACTGTCTTGGTCAAAACAGGACGTCTGATTGGTCACTCTATCGGCTCCAAAGCCACGTGGCTCTTCCATCCTTCTGATCTGGCTCTCTGTGAAAACAATTAGGTAGAGTATTCAGTCTTAAAACTGCTAGTGACATTTGAAAGTAGCCTCCCTTCATTCCCTCCCAGCTCGCTTACGCGTGTACATGTTGGCATGCCAACTCAGATACACTGCTAGCGTAAACATATTGATGATGGAGTATTGCCAAACATGAAATGTCACCGGTTTGGTGTTGTATTTTTTGGAATGGAAAATCAGTTGCCATGCAAATGTCCATATGCAGCCGTCAGCGCCAAAAACACCAACGTAATATTCCTTGACATGAAGTAGCGAGCGTTCCAATTTCGTCGTCTTCTTTTTTTTTTTTGCTAACAGGAGTTTGATAAATGCCCAAGAAACTATAATAGTCTCCTTTACAAACAGCTGTGCATGTTTTTAATGTTGGTGTTTTTAATGTTCATGATAATGTATTCCGCCTTTCACCCAAAGTCATGTTGATTTTACTACCTAAAAGAGCAACCAATCTAAACCAATAGGACTGACAGCACAATTAAACAAAATTGTAGTCCATAAAATACAATTTACGACCAATTCAGTGGGCAGGCTAACTTTTTACGCAAATTTAGATAACTGTATGAATTGTTCTCCTATGTTCTCTCCTCACTTCACTGAGCGGGCTATATTTTGGAGCTGAGGAGAGAGAAAGAAAACTTACATAGGAACAGTTCATACACTTTAATGTACACAAGTACACACACACGCCACCTATTTTTGGCATGCGGTTGTGCACTGCTGAAAATGTGTGTATGTGTGTGCATCAGTCATTTGACTTTGTCCTTTTTGTCTCTCTGCCACTTCGCTCTCAGAAAGCCAGAGAAGATCACATTAAGTGAGCCTACCGTTGCTGCATTTGGCTGAGTGCTGAGGGAGATATGGGGCAAGGCATTACTCTAAGTCAGTCCCAAAAGGCTTGTGACGATCCAAAAACAACAAGGCCAATGTAATTCACTCGGCCAGACATCCTCACTTCAGTGCTTCCAGACCTGTTTGCGACAGTCCCCTCCACTTGTTTTTGGAAATAGGATTTGATCGAATATTGAAAGATGTGCTGTCTGTGGGCCCATGAAGAGAAAGTTCAACCCATTGTTTGAATTAAATAATGGATAGCTAAAAATGTTCTTGTGAAGTGTGGATATGCAAAAGGACTTTGCTTTACACGAAGACATTGTACATGCTCCCCAGTTCTATTTTAAACACTGTTTGTTATTAATATATATTTGTGAAATAAGAAATATGAAGACTAATGACTTTTTCATCCGTTTCAGGTGTTGCAACTGCCCTCGGGCACGCATTGCAAATGTCACATGACCAAAACCCAGAAAAATGCGACATTTGAAATGCGAGCAGTTGGAGGCCAATTCCGTCAACAGCAGAGGGCATTATGGGCAGTTTGGTGTTTGACAAATGAAGATTCCATTGAAATCCACGGATATTTATCTGTTTATGTTTTACCAGGCGGTACTGAGGTATGCTAATATTAGAATCACTTCACTACTCATTCATGTCAGCTCTCACTGCCTTGGTATCTGTAAGGCACACCGAGTTCAAAGGGGCTTTGAAGTATTTAAGATATGCGTTTCAGAAATTTCATATTGATAAATGCTAATTCTCTTCCTGAAAATGCTGCTGATGGATTAATGATTTATTTCTAGTTGGTCTGTTTTCAAAATGCCTGTATTGGCGTATCTTCCATTTACATGTCTGGTTTAAAATTGCAACAATCATTCTTGCCTTTTACACAACTTCATGCCAGATACACACTATGGATGCAGCAACCCTACGATGTGGGCATTCATTTTAAATTTGGCCCTACGTGAATGCTGTGAGTATTCTTTAGTGAACTCAAGGAATTTTTCATACACACTCCAGAGGCTGTACGAAGTATATTATTTGGTTGTATGCCAAAATATGATGAAGTGAACTTGTCCGGTCTGTGGCACAAGGAAGTTGGGCACCACTGATGGATAGAGCAGCTCTCCTTCAAAGTGGAGTGTGTTACGGAGCGGTGCTCACATCCCAACTTGCGACCATACAAATGTCAAATGTAAATCCCTCATTTTATATCCTTTTTTGAGAAAATTTTATATTCCATGTGTTTGTAATGACTGATGTGATGCGTTCTGTCATGGATGAGGAGAATTTGCAAAGGGGAAAATGGACGAAAGATACTTTTTCTTATTCTTATTTTTTATTGGGAAGCATCAATTAAATTTCATCTGGAGCAAAGCAAGCTGCTTAAATCTAAGCTAGACAACAATTACCAACAATCAAGGATTTCTAGATTCTTGATGGAGCAACTAAATGCTCTAAATGGAGATGATGCTACTGTTGTTATCACACGAGAGTATTAAGATGTTTGTTTGTATGTGCAAGACATTAATGTGTCAAGACCATCCCTTGTAGGCTTTTCATTCCTTGCAGGTTTCTTCATTGTTGTTTCATGCCCTATCAGAAGGCCCAAGGACTGATATGGTAGAGTATCCCCCCCCCCAGAAGAAGAAGAACCAGTTGGTAAGGAGAGTGTGAGTGAGGTCAGGGTCTCCCTCAGGGTCTCACTTTAACCCGAACACCAAACGACATCCTCCCGAGACATGTAGACAGCAACTGGGTTTCTCCCCTGTTGTGGGTTTTTCATGCCTCACAGTTTCTTCCAGCTCTGCGTTGTCTCATGAACCACATGCTCTCGCACACTGTAATGGTTGTTCCTCAGGGTCTTATACAGTACATTAGCATCAAGGCCAAAGAGTTGTCAACCTACAGACGCAATACAGAAGACCACGTTTACAGTTACAGTACAAGTGTTTTCTTTGAAAATTGTAAATCAGACTAGCTTGTATGACAGATTGAACTGTATGGACAGTTTTAGAGTACAGTGGACGTCCGCATACTTTGCGGTTTAGCACCTCTGGATTCACCGTTTCATGGATGAAAAAGTCAAGAGGTGACAAACAAATCCCACTCCTTGTTTTATCAATACATTGTGTCAAGAAATAACTCAAAGTGAAAAAAAAAATGTGCACAAATAGTAACATACACTGATCACTGTGTTTGGGACACTTTGAACAGTCCAATAATATCAAATTCGAGAGCTGTGTAGGGAACTCTGATTGAACCTTATCGGCCCAAAACGCACATTAAAAGAAAGGCAACCATTAGTTAAACCAGATACTCAGGTATGAGAATTGTAGTTATATTAAGATGGGACTAAACACAATACACTGTACATAAAAGAGCTAAAAGTGATGATTTCTATGAGTGTTAGCCAGTCTGTTACACACTGTACATCAGCTCATGGCACCAGGTCAAACTTCTGTCCTGTATAGCCAGTGAATAGGATTTCCAATAAATAACTCATACACTATAACTGGAGGAAGTCCAGAAGACTGCTATCCAACAGAACCCGGACTATTGACTTGCTGTCCAGTGCAACCTAAAGAAACAATAGGGAAAGCCTGAGGCTAGTTTTGATCCACTGCTTTAATCGGTGGTCCAAGTCAGCACTGAGCTAATTAATCTAAATTGTACTGTGTACGTTTAATAATTAAGACAAGACAACATTTATAAATCCCACAATATAGAAATTTGCATCATTTCAGCAGCAATAGTGCATAAAGAAAAAAAAAAGCATACCAGGAGGGAAAAGTCCCATATTAGTGCTGTTAGCCATGACACCATAAACAGCAGCAGGCTTGCCTCCTGGAAGTCCCTGTCATGCTGTGTTAGCGTCGCTAGAGGTTTCGTCTTATTGGGGATAGTTGTAACATTCCCATGATAACAGATGGGAGGATGAGGCTGACATCGTCTCCTCCTTGCTCGCCGCCCCGTCTCGGCACGACATACCCGTCCGTCTCCTCCTCCTCCTCCTCAGCTCACGGGGAATGTCGAGCCTCCCTCCGGGAGCCGTTGTAGCGCTAGCATGGCATGCCAACGGTTGATCCCGACTGCAGGAGAAATGGCTCCAAGCCAGCACGAACCGTGTATTCATGTCTAGAAAGCAAAAGAAATACACTGAAGTCCAAAAAACACAAATAAAGGGAAAAAAAAAGAGAAAAGAAAAAAAAAAGCTGGTGAGCTGCAGCTGCTGAAGAAGGCTGCTGTTCTCACAGCGCCATTGATAATAAACCACTTATTAAAGTATTATGATTTTTTTATGACTTTTTGTGCTACTGGTTTGCCATTGTCAGGTAACAGATGATGACGTTTATAGTTACATAATAATTAAGACTCGGGATTATGGTAAAACGTGAGTGATGGTTCATTCAGTTTTCAAGGAGCAGAAGCAATCACTTGATCATCAGATTTATGCGCTAATCAGTCATAAAATGCGTACCAGGAAGAAAAATAGGCTAAAGGTAACGTTCTTAAGACACAAGTAAACAAAACAAGCTTTCAAGCATTTTCAGTTGCGAGATCTTCCATTTTCCCCCTTTATTTTTGAGTGAAGTGCTGCCAAGCGGACTGTTGAACACAGATTTTTCTCTGATAGAGAGATCTCCTGTGAAAAGACCTCCACAGAAATAAAGAAATAAAGCAACAGACGGAGGAAGATCCCGTCGGGAACTGAGGAAGAAATATGGACATAAAGTATCTCAAGTAATTCGCACAAACCGCCGCAATCCCTCATTCATTTGCAACACAGTTTCAAGTGAGAAAATTACATTATAAAGATACGCAAAGCAGTATAAATTTAGCATAATCACAAACGCTGCACCGTATACGCACAAATAATAAACATATCCGTAAATGTATACCTGCTTGGCAGTGTCAATCAAACTGAGAATTATAATAAATATGGTATGGCATAATCTTCCACTAAATGTGAGCCCCAGTGAGCGTAGGCAGAACCATTTCCATACCATGTTTTGCATAATGCAATACTTAAAAGTTTGATTATTGTATATAATCATAGATAAGATTTGTATTTTAGTTTCATTCTGGAGCACAGTACTATCAGCGACGGATACATAGTTCTGATCGTGTAGAACCCAATCAACAACTCCATCCCAAGACCATTTCGGTATCACATGACAATATAGTATGTTTATTGATGAGAACAACCCATTGATACAATATTTCAGTGTAAATTATCTTGTATATAAAGCACAAGTGAGCAGATCTAACAGATTTTGTATTTTTTTTTTTTGTTTTACCTCTCTCACAGTAATTATGAAGCTACATAAACTTCTTGTTGTCAAACATGCATACTACCTAAACAGATACTATAACCTAATGGATGATCTTACAGCTGTCAAAACAATATACCAGTAGCCAATATAGCATTTGGAGCTTTTAGTATGATCACCTGTGTGATGTTATTTCAATGCTAACATACCAGCAGGCAGTTTTCTGCCCCTGGGCTTTAATTATTTAGGTTGCTGATAATGAGGTTTTTCACAATATGCCAATGTGTCCACCAAAAGTCTAAGTAAGTGCTGTCATAGGGATTGCATGGCTATATTTTAACCATTGAGTATGAAAGCCGTGTTGTATGAAACAAGGTGATGAGAGCGACTTGAGTTTGCTTTACGCGATCCCCAGACAATTAGAATTTAATTGTGAAATGAAGCCAAGCCACCGCGTCATTTCTTACATTGTTTATTCAGCCCCACTTCCGTTGCTAATTCCTTTAAAGCTCTAATTAATATTGTTTAGACGCCTCCACATCATTAACACAGGCAGCTTCAGGTCTAAACAGGGGTTAATTGCAAAAAAAAAAATACAACCAAACAACAGTGCCATACAGGCCAATACAGTATAAAAATAACACTGCACTTTTCAACCATTAATACATAACAAACATTAGACATAACAGCTTGGTTCAATTGACAGTTTTTTTGTGCTACAAAATTTGGGTGACCGTTTTTTTTTTTGCCATCTGTCTGTCACTCACACAGTTGTACATTGCCTATGAACAGTCTTAGATAGATGTTGACTAGATCATCGCCAGCCATTGGCCATGAATGGTTGGCTTTCACAAGAGGATTTGTGGTGTGGGATTTGGAAGGTATACTGTACACGCTGGTCTTTACATGCAGACAGCATTGTTGGCATTGATCTGCGAACCATGTAGCACTGACGGCTTGCTTCATTTAGCCAGTGCGGCAGAGTTTAACCTGTCCATACGATAGCGATAGTCTGGAAATGACTGATGATGGTGGGAAGGTCGGTGATGGAGGTACAGAGAGCAGATGTTATGGGACCTCGTCACAGCCAAGTGGCCGTTTAGGGCCTCTGCCACTTTGTTCTCCTCCACACCATCAATCTGTATTTTGCCATCTGTGTTTATCTTCTTTACTGTATGAAATTCCATCACTCTTTGGAATTTTTCTCTAAGTCTCGTTTGGAGCGCTAATTAAGCTTTTGTCACGCTGGGGGTGGAGGACCCAAATGCGGGGAGGCAGGAGAACCACGGCAGGGATGCATGTAATACTGAACACAATTTATTTAAGAAAAACACGAACAGGGGTACTGCGTAAAACTCTAAATTCTAAACCATACCAACAAAGTTCGGAAAAGACCAAAACTCAAAGTAACAGCAAAACACAAGAGTGGTGACAGCGACAATGATCCAACCCAGTCTGAACGAAACCAGGAAACTAAATACAAGCCAACTGACGAGACAACGAGAGACACCTGGACAAGACACAAGTGGCTGGGGGAGATGATTGGATGACACAAGAAAACAGGATGACGAGTAGAGGTGCAAACAAAACCTAACAAGCAAGACAGGACACAAAACCAAAACAACAAACCCAAGCATGATATACACAAATCATAACATCTTTATTTCTTATTTCCATCCACTTGTGTGTTTTACCCTAATGATTGAAAGTAATAGTAATGAAACTAATAAAAGTGCTGTCACGATCGAATATTTGTATAATCGATTAATCTGGCGATTATTCAACCGATTAATCGACTAATCTGATTCATTTTAATTTTGCATTTAAGTGTGTTAAAAAAGCATCCCCCCCGATTACTGTTTATTAACCAGTGATTGCCGTTTATTTAATGCCTAGTATTCATATAGTGATTAAAAAAAGGGTTATTGATGTAGTTTTTTATGTTATGATGTTTTTTTTTACACCCCTCTTATTCTAAAATTTAAAAAAACATTTTATATTTTCACTAAAGGGAGTTTTGTGTGGTGTTGCAGTGCATATCGCATACAAACAAATATGTGTCCACTTGTGAGAAGAGTCACCTTCACACATGAAAAAAACAAGTGTTTGTGTTGATTTAGAAATCGTTCATTCAAACTCATATTTATGTTATCAAAAGTAAGAATAAAATAATGTAATATATTTATTCACTCTTAGGGCATTTTGTTATTTTTTTTATTTTTATTTTTTTTACCTAATCTGTACAAATGTCCTGGCCCATCTGTCCATTTAAATTATTTTTATTTTTTTCTAATGAGATGTCATTATGGCTTCCAAATGTGATGTGGATAGGACACATATCCCATCAATGCTCCTGCACAACATTTATATCCAGCCAAGTAAAAATATATATATATTTTAAACTCTATTTTTATATAAGCTCTTACATTTTCAAATCAATGACTCCAATATGTGTATAACTAATTAAATGAAATAATTTTATTTCTTGACCAATTCTTTAATGTCAATTACTATGAGTAAACTCTAAGTGAGGTCCAATCATGGCAAGAAAAAAAAAAGTTGCACTCAAACCTCCGCACTAACTTGTGCATCAGTTTACTCCCATGCTGCTTCTCGTTTCTTTGTGATAGTGATTAAATGACCACATTTTTCCAGTTTAATTCTAAACGAAGTACGGTAAGTTGATGTCTTTCTATAGGATTCCATGGTTTCTCGACATATTTGGGCTCGATTCCTTTTGATTACCGAATGATGACTGTTTTCTAGTTGAGGGGAAGTTAACTCAAAATTTGGGATTTGATTAAGAACAGACTAAGCCTGCATACGTGTTAGATTAGCGGCTGGCTGTTAGCTGGCTAACGCTTAGCCAGGGTGTCTTTGGAGTTCAATTGTGGCATTGTAAACTAGTACATTGTAAAGTAGAGCATGAATGCGCCAATGTGCCCCCCCCCCCCTCAAAAAAAAAGAGAGAAAATGGTCGTTTCATTCCAAACTCTTCATAGGCATTAAACAATAGAGGTCCCATTTCCCAATGTCATAGCTTGCTGAGCATTTTAGCCAGTGTTGCTCCTTCTAAGTAAAATAAAGTGACTCTTTATTGTTTGTGGCCTTGCTTTAGGCCATTAAGAAGAGACAACAGCACATAGAAAAACAGCTGGAAAATAAAGTTGCCTCTGGCTGGCTTTCTGCCGGCCTTCTCGTCTTGCATTAGGCATCAGTCTCAATGTGCGGTACATACTCTAGCACTGCAACACACATCATGACACACACTGGCTTGAGGCAGCAAAACAGTGTGTAAGGCCACGACACAACACTTATTTTAGTTGGGAGATTTACAGCCAAATAAATGTACAGCGTTTAGTTTTATATAAACATTTAGGTTAATTCACTCCCCATAAATTTACTCTATTTGTAGGCAGCTTATCAAAACCTTTCAACTATTAAAATTTCCCACATTTATCTCAGCTGCAGCATACAATATGAAAATGCATGCAGTTGAGATCCTCAACATGAGAAATTTATTTTGTGCTTTTTTTTTTTTTACACCCGCACTGCGGTCGAGTACACTTGAATGTTTGATTGAATGCGGTGGTAATTTGTACATACAGTTTGTGTATTGCGGCATTTAACCGCTGAAGTCAGTTTAAGTATAGGCATACATTGACCGACTTTCCTTCAAAATATTGATTTTCTGTTGAGAGCAGTAAAATGAATAAACAGCAGAAAATATGGAATGCTGTGCTAGCTCAGGCCAAACTCTTGACATACTTTGAGAGATGCTTCAAAGTCATTGGGTATTTCTTTGGGAGTTTTAAGAAAAGTTGCACCCAATCCTATTTAATAAGATGCAACGTCCTCGTAGCAGGGTATGTTTAAACTAGAGCTGTCAAACTAAACTAGATCAGATTAATCACATTTTAGAATTTTGATTAATCATGATTAATCACTTAATTAAAAATAATTTTTATAATTTTTTTTGCCCGCCAAATTTCAAGAGTACCTTTTATGTGTTAATTATTTCGACTATTAATTTTTAATGTTTTGATCCACTGTACACTTTCATCTTCCTCCTTTTTCTAATCAGTTAAATACTTGCATAATTTAAAATGAAATTTTTTTTTTTTTTTGACATGAACAAATATTCTGAAACTCATACGCAAACATTTATTAAATGCTTTACTTTAATGCATGTATTTATGTTTATTGCTCAAACACAACCTGTGCTACCCGTGACGTAACCATCCGCTGTCAAGCTAAAGCGGTCAAAATTACTAGTGTGATTAATTGTAGATTAATCTACATGTTGATGATTAATCTACATGATTAATGCAATATATTTTGTGATTAACCCCTGGGCGTTATTTTATTTTGAAATGGCTTGGTCAGAACCAACAAAAAGCCAAAAAATGGACAAATAACGGCATGGGGTTAATCAATGAGTTAATGCTTTAATTTTGACAGCATTCGTTTAATTTTTTTTTTATTCTGGTTTGTATGCTAATCACATTCCTGCAAATACCAGCTGCTATTTTCATATACCAGTAGAATAAAAGAAGCATTCTGGAAGGGATCAGTTGTTCACAAGTAAGGGTGCCGCGTGGTTCACCACTTGGTGAGCAAATACTGTCACTTTAAGAACGTTTCTCACTGTACAATTGCAAGGAACTCAAGAATTTCATCGTGATAACTTACATTGATATTTCTGCATCTGGCAATTTATTATTATATTATATTATTAGTATGGGATTTTTTTTTAATGGGCTTTAGGTGATCTGATGAATACACACACGCTCGCACGCACGCACGCACACACACACACACACACACACACACACGCACATACACCTACTCACCCACCTACAAAAAAAAGGGTATATATATATATATATATATATATATATATATATATATATATATATATGTGTGTATATGTGTATATATATATATATGTATATGTATTTAAAAAAAAAAAAAAACATTTATTAATTTTTTTTTAATTGATTTGTTGGATTTAAAAAAAAAAAAAAAAAAAAAAAAAGGAGAGCAATGATGATGTCAAATCGAATGAACAATACTGAGCTCTCCCAAAAAAAGAAAGAAAAAAAAAAAAAAAAGAATTTCATCATTGACGGTCCATAATATCATCAAAAGATTCAGAGAATCTGACCAAATAATTGCACCAAAACGACGACGTTGATTGCCCGTGACTTACCCTGAGCCATTTGGGGAATTAAAATATAACTGCCTAACCCTGTTATTGTTTTCCGTCACGTGTAATATTATGAATTACTATTTCAAATATACCAACACCATTGCTAAAATTGACATTGACAGTTTTTCATCAAGAAATAACAGAAGCTGCAAAGAAATTGTGTTGAGTTGTGTTAAAGTCAAACAGAACAAAACAAATCACACAATTAACTGCTAAAACAAAGCAAAATTGCAATGTAATAATGTAAAAAAAATAAAATCCCCAAGCATTTTCTTAAAAACACACACACACACACTCTCTATTCTAATTTCTGATTTAAAAATATATAGCATCAAAATAAGATATAAGTACAAAGATGTAAGAACGTATAGGTATGCAAGCATATAAGTCCCATGGCTCTGGAATTTTAAAATGCACTTTTTTATCTGCTACAATTTTTAATAATGGAATGACTGTAAAGACGAAGCAGTGACAGAAGCTCAACTGGAAAACTACAAAGTCCCTCAACGCCAACATTTCAGCTGACGTCCGGATGCTTCCTGCTTGCAAAGGTTTCAAACATTTATAAAACTAAGCTAAAGGCTGTGCTGCTGCAAAATTGACTACCTAATTATTTAAGAGTTGGTAGCAAAGAGGGGAAGTGTCATACAGCAATATACCTCCGATCTGACATAGCATCTGTATAAGACTGGGAAACGTGAAAGATGTACAGTCCATGATCAAATATTAATAATTTATGATGGACCATCATATTGAAAGCCAAAGAAACCCACGGGTAATATGACCTTTCGTGAACCCCAGTGGCCAATACTATAGAGAGACAGATCAATATTAATTCAGTTCCATCAAATTATGGATCTATTTCTTATTTGTTTCACTATTTGAATATTTTGGGCATTATTTCACTCTCAAAAGTTGGTATAAGTTTCGGGTTGATTCAGTAAAGAATCATATTCTAAAATGAGATCACACCACCCTGGAATAAGAAATAAGCTCAATGAAATGTGTTACTGTTAGATGTAAAGATTACAGTCTTATGAGCGAATGGCTCAGTCTGGTTTGCATCGTATGTACATTATGCAAGTCAACTGACAGTGAATTTTATCATACATTTCAATGTAATAAAATGAGTATAACATACCAGTAGCCTTAAATGGAGGCTTGGAACTCAAAAACATTAATTTCCGCTAGTAGAAGCGAGCCGGCCACCATGAACACTTCACTGGTACTGGCTAAACAGAGAGAAGTCTTGACCTATAGGACATCTTAAGATCCATGTTTTTGTGCAACTTTTATGGCGTATTTTCCCCTTAAAACGTTAAATGCCAAATTGTATGACCATTGGAAAAGAAGAGAGAGAGTAGCAAATTCACTATACACGTACATCTAGTTATGCTGAGAAAAGGAGAGTCCTGAATCTCTAGTTAATTATTCAAATGTTGAAGTACCCATCAAAGCTGTATTTCCATTAATCTGAATTTACAGATTACGTATTGTCATCTAATTAGCCTGGTGAATGAGCCTGTCAACCGTACAAAGGCAGACCGGAGTATCTTCAGGCCTTCTTTTGTTGGAGTTATCTCATTCTAAGTGTGTGTGCATGTGTGTGTGTGTGTGTGTGTGGTCTCGTCTAATACACATCCTCTTTGCTTTATTCTCCCATGTACAGTACTAAAGACATGCAAACTGGATGAATTAAAGGCAGTGGAGTGAAGGAAAAAGGGCAGTTGGACCCAAACACAGGGAAGCAAGGAACAAAGGCGGGGCAGCGCAGCACAGGAAATATACTGTATATATATATATATATATATATATATATATATATATATATATAATTAAATGCACATCGAGGTGAGAGGATTGATCATTGGGGACGTTCCATGGGCTATCTTCAATTGCGTGCCCACCGCTATACGCTTTAGTCTTAGGGCTCATCCCATTTCTCTGTTTGCCCTATAGGTCCTCGCTCCTCTGTTTACATATTACTAACCTTTCCCAGCAGAAAAAATGTGAGCAAGAGTGATTGATTGACTTCCCCTCCACTGTCTGAATTTCATTTCTGAGAAAAATTGCCAGGATATATTAGACATAATTGTCAACAGGAAAATTTCAATTGCGACTTTAACATTCCAATTACTATTTTTTAAAAGTGAACTAATTTTATATTCATGAATGTGCTCTGCAGTTGTCTGACAGGCTTGATTGCTTTTCACTTAAAAATGATATACTTTCTGCTTTGCGCTAAACAGAATCCTCTGACATTCATCTTGCAGCCAAAACCATGTCAGCTAATTGACACTCAAACAAAGCTGAGCGCATTGCGGTCTGCTGCACTGATTGATTGGTGAACATTAAAAGTCACCTGCCTTTTACCATTTTGTGACTATTCCATCAAACCGAGGCCGATGTGCCTGGCTGACATCAGTGCGCATGGAGGCTGCCTGTCACAACTTTTCTTGACTTCCGTGTGAAGTGACACAGCCTGTCTGTTTTTCTTTGTGTGTCAAGGTACTTTCCATCTGGTCACATGCACACCGCAACAACGGTGCTGGCTTTTCATCAATCCTAAAACGAAGATTCTCTCATATAACATGCTTTCTAAGTAAAAAAAAAAAAAGTGCAATAATGGAAAGCTTTATATTGTATTTTAAATTACACCACTACCAACTGTTTTTCGTTTCCTCAATGGCCAGCTAAGATGCATTTTCATGTTTATTTTAAAAACTATCTATTAATCTATTCATTTTCATTTCATCAGGAGGATTGTTTCTCCTCATTTCAATAACATGATCTTCAAAACCAAATGTTGGCAAAATGATTGTTATTAAAACTAATCTAGAACATTTTGCTTCTGCAATCACTGGCATACCAGAGTTTGCAAGAACTTTAGATGTTAGGGGGTGGGTGGAAGCTTATGCCATGTTGGTTTGTGCGAGTCAAAGGTTGAATTCTACCATGTACCATGCATGACCTGGTAGGTCATTCTACGTGGGAAAAAAATAATTTATTGGAATTTGTTGACTGGTGAGGAAAGGAACAAAGCAAGTGCTGTTGAATGAAAAACTAAATTCATACGGTTAGGAATGCAATGACAGCTGAAGATGGATATTTTCATAATTCCATCAATGACTTACCATTGTAATTATTCATAAAGGGTTCAATAGACAAGAAAGGGCATGAAATTGCATAGATTTTGACCTTAATATTTAATAATAATATATTTCTATATAATTTGCAGTCTTTATTGAATGGTTGGTATTGAAGGTCATTCTGAATATTTCTCCACACACGCAGGTGGCTCAATTGTAGCGAAATACATTCCATACTTTGAATTGAATACATAATTTACTGTGCGTGATGTAGAAGGTTATGAAACTTGAAGTAGCACTATATGTCCCTGAAGGTCTGTTTGGCTCTTTGCCTAATACTGCACAACTGTTTTGAACAATCATTTTACAGCACGGACCAGAGCAACACATTAACCTCTGCTCTTTGTGGGCTGCTGATGCTCTCGTACATTTAATTATGTCAAATTTTCTCTTCCTAACTAAGAAACATTGATTTTCTACTTCCAAGAGGTTTTTAGGTTTTAAATACTGGATGCTCCATGTTGCACTGTAAGCTAAACAAAACAAAATAAAAAAACATTTCAAAAAATACAAAAATAAATAAAAGAGATACTTTTGGTTTTGTGATAATGACAGCCCTGGAGATCAAGAATGAAGGCAAACCAGGACTTTGAAATGAATTTGTTGAATTGATGTTTCTGCATCTGGCAATTTATTATTATATTATATTATTAGTATGGGATTTTTTTTTAATGGGCTTTAGGTGAACTGATGAATACACACACGCTTGCACGCACGCACACACACACACACACGCACATACACATACTCACCCACATACAAAAAAAAGGTATATATATATATATATGTGTGTATATGTATATATATATATATGTATATGTATTTAAAAAACAAAACAAAACATTTATTAATTTTTTTTTAATTGATTTGTTGGATTTTTTTTTTTTTTAATAAAAAGGAGAAAAAAAAATGAATTTGTATGTATGCATGTACAAAGTAGTATTGTGTGGCAGGCGGTGCAAGCCAATCACTTCACTGTGGTGCCGTCACATTCTATAGATATCTTTTGTTAATATCAATGGCAGAAAGTCTTATCCTGTGAAAAAAGTGTTAGGAATGGTGCCCTTATTATAGGTTCATTTTGGAATGAATGGAATTCAAGTAAGTATATTGACAGTTTATTTATTTATTTATTTATGTATTTACTTGGTTTGGTTGGCAACCACTTCAGGGTGTACCCCGCCTAATGTCCGAAGCCAGCTGGGATATGCTCCAGCACCCCCGCGACCCTTGTGAGGAATAAGCGAAAATGGATGGATGGATTTATGTATTTATTTATTTCGCAAGAAATCACTGAGGCTTGTCTGTCAGTATTTTTCCTTGAGGGCAGAAAAAAATGCCTCAAAATGTATGCATTCAGTTTGCTCATTCTAAGCAAAAAAATAAGAGACAAATCAGTTGCAGAGAGTAAAGTCAAAGGCTCTTGATCAAACAATTGCCAGTTGTTAGATGTCTTCTCACTGATTCATCCAACTACATCCATTTCAGCACAATCCTGTGTATGTGTGTTTGTGTTGTAGGAAAATGTATAATGAGATAATATTTATAGAACAAAAAAAATATTAGTGCTGCTGAACATAAAGGCTAAGTGTGGTGGTGTGCAAGAAGTTCGGCAAGTAGCTCAGGGAAGCATTATGAGCAGTGGAAGGCCAGAGTAGCGAGATTCATGCATTCATGAAGTGCCTGTGTGCATGTCCCGCAGGACGGTTTGTGTAGTCTGCTCTCTTTAAAGACAACAGAATATTCTATCCAAACTATATTAATTTTTAATGCTAAATGGCACTCCCTGGCTGTTTCCTATTGTTCTTTTTCAAGTGAGTGAGTTGATATCCCTTTATTGTTCCCATGTAGCTTTTATTATCTGGGGGCATTGTGTTATGATGCCCCTTGTGTGCTGACTTTCCTTTTTCTCCTCTCTTCATTTTCTTTCCTTTGCCTTCTTTTTTTTTCTCTCTCTTTTCATGCACTGCTCATGTTATTCGAGTACGGCACTTGATGCTTGACTATAATCTTATTATACTGCAGAGATTTTTTTAAGTTGATTAAAAAGGAATATGACAGTTGGTTACTAAACAAAATGCAAAGATGCAAGTTATTTTTTTTATTTAATTATTTATTTTTCTTTGTGGAGAGCATGTTTGCCTCACTGAATCACACAATTGCCTGTTTATATTTGAAAGATGGCACACTGCAGTAGGCCTACCTCTGAGGCATGTGGCTTTTTCACACTATGATGAGAAAATCATTCTTTTCCTGCTTGACCGAGGATAATGTTAATTCATTGACTTAATGAGATATGATTCCAGCAGTAGCAGGTGTGGGCAAAAGCAGGTGCTGCTGTGCGATACTGTCAGAAAATGCGTGTCCCTCATCTCTCCGCAAGAACCTTGTCTACCAGCTGCTGCAACCTTGTGAAGTGAGAACTAAGAGGTTTTAATTAGGTGTGAGTGTGTCATTAATTACATATATCGTTTACACTCATATTACTGTCTTAATGAGATCACCTTTACTTTTTTGGCTCCACCCCTTCTCCTTTTTCAGGTCAGTGTGGACTTAAAATACCGGAGAATTTAAGTCTAATGCCCCCTGGGATAAAGGGAATCAAATTTGTTAATTTAATGTATCACTATAAGTTCCATTCATGCAACTCTATATCGCTGTAGCAAGTACTATGCAGTACCTTTTCAGGTTTGATGAAGGACTGCGATGAGGAGTCATGTTTGAAAAGGGAGGCTCTTGAGAGCTCATCGAAATGGACATCATTTAAGTGAGAGGGGGATTGCATGCAGTGCAGATGAGTCTCTTTGGTGACTTGGGGAACAATGACGAGAGATATTTCATATGAAGTGCATCTTGGTTCGTTACTCGAACTAATTTAATTTGTCCCTATTGTACACGTGAGATGATGAGGTCTTAAGGCATCGTGGAAACCTGAGACAGAGGTTTTTGCCCATAAAATGAAGACAATGTATTATGATAACATGGCAAAGTTGTATCCTTTTGAAAATATTTTCATATTTCACACTGATCAACTTGCGTACCTGTCCAACCTAATCTAGCCCTGCACCCCATACGCTCTCTCAGGTGGACAGAAAAGTGCTTTTTTTACATGACCCTGTCATTAAAAATGTGTGTGTGTGTGTGTGTGTGTTGCGAAATGCTCAAAATTAAAGTTAATGTTGCATGAAATGGATTTCTATCTTACAAACTGTATTCGCTTCCTGATATTTTTCCAGAGGTGGGCACGTAAGTGTCGGTAATTCGGCAATCGTCAGCAGTTTGGATAGGTTAAGACGAAATGCTTTGTAATTGTCAATTCGTCATTCCTCAGCGAAATGGGTGTCCGTCATTTGAAGTGAACATCCGCCAACGAGTCATTCGTCATTAAATGACGGAATGCCCACATTCAATTAATACTGATCTAGTTATTAATAATTACATCAATGAATGAAAATCAATTTCGGTAATGCTTGGTCCGTAAATTTTTCTACGTTTGTCGTCAATCGTTGATTGTCAACAAAATGGCCGGATGGATGGGCACTCCGTCACCTGTGTATTTTTCTCTCCATCCATTTTGATGCCACCTGAGCTAAATAATCCCCTTTTGCAAGACACGGAGATACCACATTTATCTTCAGAGGGAGACATTGTGATGTGTATTCTTATTTTTTGAAGTGTTGTGCAAAAAAATCATTTTAATTTAGGCCTATACCATTTTGGTTTTGACAGTATTTTATTATAATGCTCGAATACCGACCGTGGTGCTCTCACTGAGAGCCCAAGATCTGTAAAATGAGAAAGTGCCAAAAATACATAGATACCTTTCTCTGCCAGCAATTTCTAAAATGTGTTCTTGATATATTTTTAACCGTGCACCTGCTGATTTTTAGAATTGCAAAACGGTCTCAGTAAATGAGGGCGCAGCAGTGGGTTATGACGGCAGTGTTATTTCTGATGAGATCACTTAAATAATGGGCTGCCTGTGTGCATCAGATCTTACACTACCACTGCTGTCTAGTTGTGAATGGCTTTATGATTACTGCACCACACGCCACTGTTAGTTAGACTGTAATGGTAGTCAATTTGTTTGAAAAATAGGCCATAACTGCAGCAATTCTTGGTTTATGGTTCTCATTTGGGTGGGCACATACAGACACACACGTTATCACTCTCTTTCAAATTGTGAGGCATGCATGCATTTAGAGCGTTGTTTTTAGAACTCAATATGAAGCAAGAGTAGACATAGATGTTTTTGTTTATTGCCATTATTCATTTTGATTCAGGCACTCCTCTGAAAAAAATCCTGCTTGAAGCCTCACAATGGCAGGTACCGTTGATCAATAGTCAGATGTCTCTGTCTTGTGACGTCAATATCTAAACAGTATCATGAAGGGGATTTTTTTAAATACTAATTCCAATTGAGCCAGGAAATATATTGATTGATTCATGGATCAAACACTATTTTAATATTTTTTTCAGATCAGATTGTGGTTAGAGAACAGCGCCTTATAACAGGTTACACTGCATTTTGGGCTAATTTTGAAATTGCACCCAAAAGCCAAATATAACTAACTTTTTGCGAGTACGTAATGTAAATATTATTTGCAGTTCTGTTCTACACCAGGTGAACTCATCGGCAACCTTGGTAAAATTAGGTCTTAGGAGACCGTAGGACAGCACGTGCAGAAAAGTCAACCAAGTTATCTGTGGCATGACTAAATAGTCAGATGTGGGAGTGACAGTTTTTCTGACGAATAATGATGAAGGGGAGCTTCTTGGTCCTGTTCTTCTTTCACGCTTGGCTTCCAGTTGCTGGGCAGCTGACTTACAAACTGGAGAGATAGTTGTTAACCGTCTTCCGTCCTTCACCATGACCTTCAATGAGTTGTGTTGATGCCTCGGGCCTTCAAGTAACCCTTACAGACATCTTTAGCGCAGTTGAGGTCTATCAGTTCGCCTTTTTCTTTGTGTTAGCTCAGCTATTGGAGGTCTTTGGGGGTCCATATGTACAAGGTGCCCAATTTCTTCGCCAGCAATCTGTACATGCTGGGAATTCCAGCCAACTGCAAACAATGGTTATTCTGTCTTGCCACTTGACGTTTAAAATATGTTGTAGACATTGCATGTGAAATGTGTTGCGTTTGTGTTCCTGCAGTACATATGTCATCTAGGATCCACTGCTATACTGTAGTAGGATGCTCAAAAATGCAGGCACCGTATAGACAAGGGGCCAGACAACATATAGATGACATCACTACCTTCAACAACAATATGACGAATATTGATGAACATCTATACCCCCACAAGCATTGTCCTAAGGCACATTTTTATACTGATTATATACTGATCAGACTAACACATATGAGCATATTTTATTGAATGCAATAGTACTTGCATATCTATTCAATACATTCTTTTTTCGTTCTCTTTGCTCCCTCAGCCTGTGTGTGTGTGTGTGTCCGTGATGAGTAGCTAGATTGACTGAATAATGTATTTGCCATAACGGAAAAACAACAATATGGCCTTCATTTGCACAAATCATACATTAGGAATATTTCACAGTCATTCTGATTCACAACATGGGGTTAAATATAAGGAACATCTCAATTTCGTCAGAGGACAGACCACTCATAAAAATCACTTGAGAGCATGGCCTTGTATGACAATTAGCTTGTGATCGCAGAGCAATTAAGTTAGTATGCAAAGTAAAATAGGCCTGTTGGGCATATAATCCATATCCATTGTGCCGCAAGAACATTTTGAATTGTTAGTGATTAGAATTAGAGTCATTAACAGGCCCAGCAATCAACCCCCCACTGCAAATAATATAACAGAATGTGAGAGAATGTATAGCAAAACAAGCTCAAGCATTCATTATGGATCTATAGGGAGCATGTTGAAGTCATCAGCCCAAAGGTTGGTACCTGATATCACAATCATAGAAGTGCTTCTGTCCGCACGTACACCAAAAGGTCAATGTATGGAGGTGGCATCAGCAAAAACAGCAGCATTGCCCTTGAGTTACAGAAATACTTGAGAAAATGTAGCTTGCGTGTAAACTGTTTGACTTAATCAATATATGAGCTTCGGTACTGAAGACCAATTTAAATTGGAAAACTGCAACTGTTGCTTTTGATATCGATACAGTCCAGTCCACGGTTACACAGTCACAATTGTTACATAAGGCAAAAGTCCATCTATCCATCCATCTCCTTAACCACTTATTCCTCACAAGGGTGCGGGAGCCTATTCCGGATGTCTTCGGGCAGTAGGCGCGGTACACCCTGAACTGGTTGCCAGCCAATCGCAGAAGGCAAAAGTCATTCAACAATAGTTTGGACTGCCATAGAAATTACAAAGTAGGTCATGGCAATATCATGGTGTGATTAAACAGCGTGACGACATACACAACTGGAATTTTGAAACATTATAGCAGCCTTCCAATCGATTAAATTAGGCATTAATAATGTTCTGTTAATTGATTGTGCACAGGGGTCTGTTAGTCAGAAAAGGCTTTACGCAGAAAGTTGTTGGCTTGATATTTAATTACCTTGGGGATTTATTTGTTGATATTGTCCCACTAAAAGTCCCTTATTAATATAACAGTGAGTATGTGTGTTTTTATACTGTAATCTGGGGAGCAGTGGACGAATCAATATCATTTTAATGGAAGCAAGAGGGCCTCGGGTAAAATTCATTCTAAAATACAGAGTGGAATTCATTGTGGGCATTTTTATGTGGGTTGAGCATAGCACGCTAAAAGTTCGAGTCTTGAAGGTCAGACATCCCGTCAGAGTGGCCAAACAGATGTACAATGTTTCTGCTTGCTCATTCTGTTCTTACTGCTCATCAAAAATCAATCAAATGTTCCTAACGGTTCACTGTTTACTTTTTCAACATAACAATTGGTAGTAAAATGATATAAAAATGAGGTCAAGTTGGTGTAAGTCTGCGAGCATACTACCAACTGCAGTTGGTAATTAATTTGCTAGGCTGCAAGCACAATGCAGACTAACAGGATCACATGTCTCTGTGGATCAGCCGCAGATGGCAAGTGGCAGCTATACTGTAAATCCGAGGACCACCTCAATTACTCGACAGGAGAAACCGGCATGCCGAAAGGACAGCACCACTTAAAAAGTAAGTCGTGTTACCTTTGCCCTGACGTGCTTGAAGATGACCTCCAAGATCATTTGGATATGTCCCTATTTACAGCTATGGAGTATATATGGTGGCCGTAGAGGGGAGCGTATGAGCATTAGTATTGCTTATTTATATTATTTATATTTATTATTTTATATATTTATTTATTGGCCACATAGTGACTACCACCCAATTTCAAGCGCTCTCCAAGCAGCTGTAAAAGTGAGCGTGTCTCTTTCAAACATAATGTGGCCTTAGTAACAGGGCTCAGTCAGCCCGTTGTCAGTGCGGCTGTACATGCACTTTCCTCCTCTGGTCCGAAATACAAATGAACACATACAATTCCCAATGTCACCTGAGAGCAAGCTGACAACCAATCATGATTTCTTTCTAAAATGTGAATTCCCCGAGATTCTTATGGAGCTCCTGAAAATTAAGAAACCAGTTGCAAGTATGTATAAACTAAGAATGCACGGAATACCCATATGTTGTTCTTGTCAGCTAGCTTAAACCAAGGATGCAGCGGTTGGTTATTTGCAAAGGCTTGGCTAGGAATCTATCCCAAGGTATCCATCACGGAAATTTGAAGTACACAGCCGTTCCCATTTATAAAGAGACTCTCTTCTTAGGAAGAACGTTTACATGTATGTTCTTAGGAAGACTGTGATTGGCAAGTTCACAAAATCACACTGTGCTCCTCATGTTGCTAAACGACCTATGTCCCACGGATGTCCTCGGGATCCACTGGACGAGACAGACAGAGTGGCTGGGGTGAGAGAAATATGAGTTTCCCTGCTTCTGGAACTAATGTAATTTTAAGTCATTTCAGAATTAAATACTGCCCCAAATACAAAAGTGACTCAGCAAAATATCCATCCATCCATCCATTTTCTTAACCGCTTGTCCTCACAAGGGTCGCGGGGGTTGCTGGAGCCTATCCCAGCTGGCTTTGGGCAGTAGGCGGGGTACACCCTGAACTGGTTGCCAGCCAATTGCTGGGCACACAGAGACGAACAACCATACTCACAATCACACCTATGGACAATTTGGAGTGTCCAATTAACCTGACATGCATGTCTTTGGAATGTGGGAGGAAACCGGAGCACCCGGAGAAAACCCACGCAAGCACGGGGAGAACATGCAAAGTCCACCCAGGAAGGCCGAAGCCCGGACTCAATCTCACGTCCTCTGCACTGGGAGGCGGACGTGCTAACCAGTCAGCCACCGTGCAAAACAGCAAAACATGTATACATTTTAAAAAAAAAACATTCCCAAAAAGACAAAACAAGAACCATCTTTGTGAAGTCCTGCTCCGTGCACAATCTAGTTGGTTGGTGGTATAACCACTTTTATATGTTACCGGTGAGCAGCTAAAAGACCTCGGCAAAGGATACAGCATTGTTCCCTGGATTATGGATCCACTGTGGACCCTCCTCCATCCTTTCACCTCTGTCCTTGGTGTGTCTCGATAACACCTTCCGGGTCTCGGTCAAAGCATTGTGGAGTGAGGAGGGTTGAAGATACTCTATCACTCAACTTTTACCATACAACAACTCTCTTGAATGTGATATGATTTCACTCTGAGTTTTATTTTTGTTTCCTTGTCAGTTCGCCCTCTCCCTGCGTTTTCTCTTTTCTCCTCAAGGCGTCGCGGCTGCCAGCGGAGAATGTAGCAACATCGTGCCTCGCATCTGTGTCCACACCAAAAACTGCCAGATTGTTTCCTCGTGTTCTGCTGTCTTTCTCGCTCCTGTTTGGACGTTTTTTTTTTTTGTTTGTGTAAGGTAACTTTCTGTAGTATTCCTCATCTCAAGATACTGCTTGTTATTGTTCAAACTTCTGTTCCTTGCCCCACTCACTGAAAACCTCATCATCTTTTCATTGGCTTCTGTTTTTGTTGCTTTTCCGTTATCTCCCCTTTCGGGGAAATTATTGCTTCCTTTTTTTTCTCTACTTATTCAAACTTAGGACTTTTGCCTGTGAGGCAGGTGTGCTAACCACATGTATAACCAAGCTCCATGTTTCACAGTTCATTAACTCAATGTTGTGACACTCACGAGAAAAATCTCCCTTTTTTTGTCGATTATCCTCGGGGCTACAGGGGCCATTCTGCTGTCCACGCAGCATATTCTAGTGAAAATACCTCAGGAGGCTCTTTTCTTAGTGGCGTTGCCAACACTCCTATCATCAGTCCCTTGAGTGCCACTGAGCTGTACCTTGCCCTGGAAGCTGGAAAGCACTCGTAATGCAATAATGTGATTATTTGCCGCTATAGGGATCCTTTCTCAGAAGATATGATTTCAATGGGGAAATTATACGTTGGCAAAAAATCGGATGCAAGAAATGTGAAAAAGAGAAATGCATCCCACAAAAGTATTGACTATTAAGGGCACTGAAAATGAAATGTAGGAACATAGATGAACGAGCCATCATCATTTAGTATCAATGAGAAATGTGTTGGGATGCTGTGAAGCCCACACACATAGCATGACAGCAAATGGAAATCACTTCCAGCCCTAAGTCAACACTCAATAAATTGTCTTTACGAACACACATGATTAAATTGAAAGTAGCTAATGATGCAAAAGTGTTTGAGTATGATTCTTTCTATTCAGCCATCCAGTTTCAGTTGCAGGTCCATTAGTCTTGGATCAGCTCTGCCACTAACCCTCACAACTCCAAGCCCCCCTCTGACCTGTCCACTCTGCCAACCTCATTCCCATTTATACTATGCAAAAATGGCATTTCATACTGTGCACAGAAAATGACTTGAGTCCTTGAGTGTGTATGCTCTGTAATAACAGGTTCTGCTGCTGAATATTAACTGCTGAAAGTGATTGTACATCAGATTTTCCTTCAGGTCTAGATGACAAAGAACATTTGTGACATTATTTAAGCTGTTTTATTAGGCTAATACTAACTATTAATTGACAGCAAATTCTGCTTGTAGGCTAGGACAATAAATCTCTTGACAGTTTGAGTAAAATGCAAAAATGGTATATATGGTAACCTTTACGTACATATGTATTGAATACTCATTATTTCACAAAACTTTTTATTATATATACATTTAGCATTATGCATGTATTCAACTTAGCCTTTGCGACTGTTGACTTAATGCTCATACTAATTAGCATCTATGTTGTTGTGTTTTCACTTCAGTGACCTACGATGAGTTTTACGATAGTGAGGCATTGGCTCCTGTGTAGTTGGATATCACAGCGGTGATCTGTGATCGCCCTGTCCAACTTCACATCAACCAACAACAATCCTTAGGAACTTTGTGCACTTCGATCTTCTGAATGCACTCCAGCGAGTGTATTGCTTCGGCAACATCAAAGATTGTGAGGCTCTAACCCACTGACTTTAAAGTGTATGAGAGGACCGAAGCTTGCCGGCTGTGCTCACACCCACAACAGCGCAAAAACAACAGAAAGAAAAATTCACAGATGCACACAATTAGGTCGCATTTTGAGCTACATTTACACTTGGGACAAAAATAGAACCCCTTGTGTTGTTATTTATTAATTATACTCCAGAAGAAAGAAAATCCATGATCCAGGCAGAGACATTTGTCACCTTTGCAATAATGGACCCACTGACTTAAGTTGAAGTTGTTGTGTTTTTTTCTTTCATAGAATTCTGTTTCATTTGGCACAATCACAATATAGTTCTGTGCTCTGTAGTCTGTGATTTATTAGTGCAGTACAGATGTTAACTAGCAATTCATATATCCAACAGGATAATAAGGCAGTGAGCCTGGGGGAGCAGACAACAAAGGACAAGTAACCAATTATT